>NC_059331.1:128925114-129233726 GCF_018350155.1 Leopardus geoffroyi
GGCTCAGGTCGTGATCTCACAGTCTGTGAGTTCAAGCCCCACATTGGGCTCTGTGCTGGCAGCTCAGAGCCTGGAACCTGCTTTGGATTCTGTGTCTCCCTCTCAATCTGCCCCTCCCCTGCTCACACTCTGTCTCTCTCTCACTCTCTTAAAAATAAAAAAAAAAAAAAAAACATTAAATTTTTTTAAAAGTCTCTGACATCATTAGAACAGAATAGAGAGTCCAGAGATACACTAGTGCATATATGGACATTAATTTGCAAGAAAGGAGCTGAGAATGTGTGATGGGGAAAGGATAGTCTGTTGAATAAAAGGTGTTGGGAAAACAGAATAGGCATATACAAAAGAATGAAAATGGACCCCTATCTTACACCATACAGAAAAATCAACTTGAAATGAATTAAAGATTTAAATATAAAATCTTAAGCCATAAAAGTCTCAGAAGAAAACAGGCAGTAAGCTCTTTGACATTGGTCTTGATGATAATCTTTTGGACTTGACACCAAGGCCAAGATGACAATAAAAATAAACAAGTGGGACTACATCAAACTGAAATGCTTCTGTACAGCAAAGGAAACCATCAAAACAAAAAATGAAAAGGCAGCCCGTGGAATGGAGAAAACATTTTCATATATCTGATAAGGGGTTAATATCCAAAATATATAAAGAGCTCACACAGCTCAATAGCCAAAAAACTCAAACAGTCTGATGAAAATATGGGCAGAGTGTCTGAATAGACATTGTTCTAAAGAAGAAATGTAGATGGCCAATAGGTACATGAAAAGGTAGTCAACATCACCAGTCATTAGGGAAATGCAAATAAAAACCACAATGAGATATCACCTCACACTTGTTAGAATGCTAGTATCAAAAAGTGTTGTCCAGGATGTGGAGGAAAGGGAACCTTTGTGCACTGGTGTAACTATATTGTCATAGCGATTATGGAAAACAATATGGAGGTTCCACAAAATACTAAAAACCAGTACTACTGTGTGATCCGGCAACTCCACTTCTAGGTATTTATCTGTAAGAAATGAAAACACTGACTCAAAAACATATATGTACTCCCATGTTCATTGCGGCATTATTTATAGTAACCAAGAATGAAAACAACCTAAGTGTCCATCAACTGATGGACAAAGAAAATGTGGTATATACATATGATGAAATATTATTTCCATAAAAAGCCAGAGAAAGAAGGAAATCTTGCCCTTTGCAACAACACAGATGAAACTTGAGGGTATTATACTAATTGAAATAAATCAGACGGAACAAGACAAATTACATAAAAATCTCACTTATATGTGGAATCTAAAACAGAACAAAACTCCAAGCTTATAGATACAGAGAAAAGAATGATGGAGGGCGCCTGGGTGGCGCAGTCGGTTAAAAACGTCCGACTTCAGCCAGGTCACGATCTCGCGGTCCGTGAGTTCGAGCCCCGCGTCGGGCTCTGGGCTGATGGCTCAGAGCCTGGAGCCTGTTTCCGATTCTGTGTCTCCCTCTCTCTCTGCCCCTCCCCCGTTCATGCTCTGTCTCTCTCTGTCCCAAAAATAAATAAACGTTGAAAAAAAATTTTTTTTAAAAAATAAAAAAGAAAAGAATGATGGTTGCCAGAGGTAGGGCTTGGGGGTGGGCAAAATGGTTGAAGTTGATCAAAGGGTATAAGTTTTAGTTATGAAATAAATAAGTCCTGGGTATGTAATTAGTAAAGTATGTTGATTGTGGTTAACAATATTGTATTACATATTTGAAAGCTGCTAAGAGAGTATTTCTTAAAATTTCTCATCACAAGAAAAAATTTTAACTGAATAGTGATTAATGTTAACTATTTTTATGGTAGTGAACATTTTGCAATATGTACAATCATTATGCTTTACACCTGAAACTAATGTAATGTGATATGTCAATGATATCTCAATAAAAAAAATTTAAAGGAAGACCAAACCCAAGAATATCACAAAACTGAAATGACTGTCTTAAATTTCCACTGTAAGTGTTGAAATACAAAGGCTTTCAAAATGATGAGTGAAATAGACTAAATAAAATACCTTACCTTGCTAGAGTGAAAAATTGAACATTTCATCATAAACATTTGCTTCTTGGCATAGTAACCATTGTTTTCACCAGAAAATCTCTAGAGAAAAGCTGTCTTACTCTGATGATGTTTGTTGAACTGTAAATTCCTCAGAGGAAGAAATAAATCTTACTCACCTTGATTTATCACATTGTCCAACATTAAGTAAGATCTCTAATATAGGTTTCTTTGAAAAGCATTAAGTTGAATTGAACTGAGAGGTGTTATACAACAGTGAAGTATATATTAAAATTTTATTTTAAATATAGGTTCTTTTTCATGAAAGTCAAATATGTGTGTGTTTGGGGTGGGAAAGGGCTTGAGGCAGTGCTAAGAGGATGTCTTATACAGATTGGCAAACCCTAAAAGGAAGAGACATTGATATATGATTTTGTGGATAAAGGCTTACTGAACACCGGGAACTTGTAGGCCCGAGAGGGGTGAGAGACTGCTTGGGAAACATTGGCATGCAAATCCTGGAGTTTCACTATGTGAATAATGCCATTATGTCTTTGTGTAATAACAAGGTTGACCCTTGGGTGGTGTCTAGAAACTTGGATTTTGGTTGGATTCCCAACCCCTAATGAGAAGAATGATTCACTGTTCCTAAACTATATGTGTAAACTATGTGGTTTATGCTGAACACCTCCTTTCCTCCCAGGAGACTGGAATTTTAATATGTGCTGGGTAGAGGGTACCTATGTGACTGGCTGCCACTGAAAACTGTTTGTCCGTAGTCTCTTATGAGCTTCCCCAATAGACAATATTTTACACAAGTGGTCACACATTTTTGCAGGGGGTATTAAGCATGACCTACATAATTGCTGTGGGACAGGACTCTTGAAATCTTGCACCTGGTTTCCTCTGGGTTTCCCTCCATGTTCCCTTTCTCTTTGTCAGTTTTGTTGTTTATCATTTTGCTGTAATAAATCATAGCTATGAGATGATTTTATATGCTGAGTTCTGTGAGTCTTCCTAGAAAAGCATGAGCCTAGTGTTCATAGCCTTGGGAGCTCCCAACACAAGTGCACAAGAAGTACTTTATGGTTGTTTTACTTCTTATCTGTTTGACTGGTAGTGAAATTGAATGTGTGTTCAAATTTTGGAGATTTCAATATTTTTTTTATTTTCAAATTACCTGTTTATTTTGTTTCCACAGATAGTTGTCCCAAACAGTATTTATTAAATTATCCTTATTTCCCACCATCTTGAAAATCTACTACTGTATATTAAACTGTAAATACATTTGAATTTATTTCAGAACTAAAGTTCATTCATATTGACTTACTTGTCTAGTATTATGCCAATACCACAGTATTTCATTATTGTGCATATTTTTTATATTAGTAGGTAGCTGTCAAGAATTTTGCAAGAATTTGAACGCCTCCTTGATTTTTTACATTTTAATCAATTGTTATTGATTAAACATAACTTAAAAAGTTTATTTTAAAACATTTAGTGGAATAGACCTAATGCTTTTACATTATTATTGATAATGGAGTTGAGGGAGATGAGCATAGTAAATAAAAACATAGGCTATTGAGTTAAATGCCATCACTAACAACACTGCATGTAGAGGAAATACTCGTTTTGTAGAAGGGATGAAGAACATGCTTCCAGTGTAATAAAGAAGCTTATTTACCAATGAAGTCAGGGACAATAATTCATTTGTAATTGATAATAAGTTTTAAATACTGGATAAAGTTGGAAGTACAAAAATTGTGCGTGTAGTGTTGTACACACTCATAAATTACTTAATAAATAGACAAGTTTTTTTTTCTTTGATTATAGCTAAGGTGATTAGAATTTTTTATTGTTTTGCTTTCATAAATCCTATCTAAAATACATTATATGTGATTTTCAAATTTGTTTTTCTTTAAAGGAATAAAAATGAAGGCTATGTGATATAAATTATATGCAGAATCTTTCTAGGTCATTATTTTTTTGTCTTACACTTCTCTCAACCATAACTTAACAGCACATTATTTTTAGCAGTTCTTTTATTGATGCTTTCAAAGCAAATCAAAACATGGTTTAACTAGGAACAACAACAACAAAAAAAACTCCCTGTTTTACACTCGTAGTTAATATAATACAAAATTATATCAGAGAATTATTTTTTTTAATGTTTATTTTTGAGAGAGCACAAGCAGGGGAGGGGCAGAGACAGGGGGACAGAAGATCTGCACTGACATCAGGGAGTCCAGTGTGAGGCTTGAACTCAAGAACTGTGAGATCATGACCTGAGCCGAAGTTGGATGCTCAACTGACTGAGCTACCCAGGTGCCCCACATTAGAGAATTCTAATAACAAGAATATGACATAAGTTTGTTTGAGAACAAATGTAACTGACTTCAGGAAAATGATGAGAGAAGCAACGTTCTGAAGGACTGGCCACAGACATACATCAGTATGTTTCATGGAAAGAATGGGAGCTGTCAGTTAGTCTAGAGATTTGATTTAGTGGAGAATGACTAAAAAAATTCTACCATGTCAGTAAGTGACTTGGACTTTAAAAATTAGAGTTGCTGAAATAAGTAGGACTGATGTTAAATTATGGTCAGATCACTTACTAATAAATTTGAATATTCGAGGAATGAGGAAAATAAGATAAATGGAACATGTGGATAGAAAAAAATATATATAAAAAAGGAATAAAAATAAGAAAAAAGATTTATTCATGCAATTAATGTATACTGAATATATAGCACATGTTTGCAATGGCAGACGTTAGAGGTAATGTGAACAGAGAGACAAGACTTCTGCCTTCACGAAGGTTGTTGGTGAATGGAATGAAAGTGGTAGATAGAAATGAATAAAAATAATAAATTTTCAAATAATATGTTATATTACAGAAATAATATATAAAAAGCATAATATTCAATGCATTAACTTGAAAAGCAATTAATATTTTAGTGTCTTTACACATTCTTATTTATTATTTTAATAGAAAACAAAATGCCCTTGTAAGATTAGCTCATAATTTTATTAATTATCTCTAACAAGCATCAATTTGGTAAACATTATGGAAAAATGACAATGTCTTAGTATATTATATCTTTATGTCATTAATTGTAATCTTCATTAATTTCCAATTTGCAGGTTTTGGATGCTTTTATGAAACTACTCTGATATCTTGGGGTTTTACATTGCTTTACTATATGCAAATGCTGCATGAAGAAAGATATTTTAATATGTTTTTTCTCCAAAGAGATTACATTATACTGGGCTTTTAAAAATATATTAATATCTACTAATCTGTTTGTATTGATAATTTCTGCTATAGCTTTAATTTGTTCAAAAGTAATTTTATTTTATTTTTTATTTTTTTTTTTCAACGTTTATTTATTTTTTTTGGGACAGAGAGAGACAGAGCATGAACGGGGGAGGGGCAGAGAGAGGGAGACACAGAATCGGAAACAGGCTCCAGGCTCTGAGCCATCAGCCCAGAGCCTGACGCGGGGCTCGAACTCACGGACCGCGAGATCGTGACCTGGCTGAAGTCGGACGCTTAACCGACTGCGCCACCCAGGCGCCCCCTCAAAAGTAATTTTAAATGCAGTGATACCTTACTGGATGTTAATAAAAACCCAGAAGGTATTCATATACATGTTTGCAAAGGGGATGAAAATGGCAAAAATTATTTTCACTAGGCAGCTTAAAATTTTAACTTAAACATGTATAAAATATATATACATATATATACATATATATATACATATATACATATATACATATATACATATATATATAATAGTATATAATTGGAAGTGCTTTATATATCTGATCCACTAGTGCTGTGAAATATGTCCCTAGTACATGCTTATCTGTGTAATTGGATAATAAATGTATTGATCACCCTTTATAAGAGAATTGAGTGTTTAAAATATAAAAGTGTCTATAGAGTATTTGCAAAACAAAATCTGTATTTAAAATGAGCACTAATAAAACTGACCCATTGGTTGTTTGGAGTTTCTTTGGGAATCTTTAATTTTTTTTTCACTTGGCCCTTTGTAAATATAAGAAACAACTAGCCAGCAATCTTTTAATTTTTTTAATGTTTATTTTTGATAGACAGGAAAACACAAGCAGGGGAGAAGAAGAAAGGGAGACACAGAATCTGAAGCAGGCTCCAGGCTCTGAGCTGTCAGCACAGCTGACAGACGTGAGATCGTGACCTGAGCCAAAGTTGGACACCAAACTGACTGAGCCACCCAGGCACCCCTAGCCAGCAATCTTTTTTTGTTTTTTAATTTTTTTAATGTTTATTTGTTTTTGAGAGAGAGAGACAGAGCACGAGCGGTGGAGGAACAGAGAGAGAGGGAGACACAGAATCCGAAACAGGCTCCACGCTCTGAGCTGTCAGCACAAAGCCCCACAGGGCGGGGCTCGAACTCACAAACCATGAGATCATGACCTGAGCTGAAGCCAGACGCTCAGCCAACTGAGCCACCCAGGCGCCCTAGCAATCTTTTAAATTGGATTTCCAAATATGTATCATGAGCCCTCTTTATTAAAAAAAAAAAAAAAATTAACTGTAAATGTTAAATTTTGTAGACTAGAGAAAAGATGAATTAATTAACCAGCATTTATTTACTGGGTTAGATTAGCTTGAAATAGACTTTGAAGTATGGCTTATAAATCATTTTGCAACAGAATGAATTAAGCATCTGAATATAAACAGGGTCCATGTAGTACATTATTTAAACAAAGAAAAAAGTGGTGTGCTAACAAAACAAAAACTTCCTCAAGTAGGAAACTATCATGTTTACCTTCTGTTGTTTTTTATGATTTGTTTTTCTCCTTGATTAAAAAAATCTGTGTAAATTACACAGTATTTGATTATACATACTTATAAGACAGCAGATTCAAGAAAATAACAATTAGAAATCTCTTTAATGCTATTTTGTAATCTGAAATCTCTTTCAAGTGGTAACTACTTTTAACAATTTAATACAGGTTTGTAGTATGTTTTGAGACTTTTGTTGGGGAGCTTGGGCAGCTCGGGCAGCTCAGTCAGTTAAGCGTCTGACCCTTGATTTCCATCTGCTCAGGTCATGATCTCACAATTGTGAGATGGAGACCCGTATCAGTCTCTATGCTAAGCATGCAGCCTGCCTAAGATTCTCTCTCTCTCCCTCTGCCCCTCTCCCTGCTCACGCATACGCACTCTCTCTGTCTCTCTAAAAATAAATAAACATTTAAAGAAAGGACTGTTTTGTTGTTGTTATAACTCTATAGGATTTTTCTTTAGGTTAATGAATTTTGTTCAACGTCTGTCCATGGGTAGAACAAAAGTTCTTCAGTATTCATCTTGCTTTCTAAAATGAGCCAAAAAGGAAACCAACATTTAGGGCTAAACACTTTCCCTCAGGGCATACAGATTGAAAAAGTAGACATGAAAAGTTAAAGTGACTCACCCAAGACCATACTTAAAGGAAGTAGAAAATGTTGGATTCAAACCTAGATAATCTGGCTACAGAGCCAGTGTCATTAACCACCATGATTACTGTTTCCATGGAAGAAACTGCATATGCTTTCACTGTTTTCTGCTGAAGGATTCACTTGAGAATATAACTTTATGCTGTACATTTCTGTATCTGTAGTTCTATTTTGATTCTTTTTTTTTTTTTTTAATTTTTTTTTTCAACGTTTATTTATTTTTGGGACAGAGAGAGACAGAGCATGAATGGGGGAGGGACAGAGAGAGAGGGAGACACAGAATCGGAAACAGGCTCCAGGCTCTGAGCCATCAGCCCAGAGCCCGACGCGGGGCTCGAACTCACGGACCGCGAGATCGTGACCTGGCTGAAGTCGGACGCTTAACCGACTGCGCCACCCAGGCGCCCCTTCTATTTTGATTCTAATTACTACATGGTAACCCATGGTACTGAGGTACCATGGTTTATTTAGCAATTCTTTCTTTAATGGACTTTGGGATGATACCTAGTTTCAACCATAAGCCAGGAACCAGTGAATATCATTGCACACACATCTTTGCTTAGAAATGTTGAGAAGTGCCAGTTTAAAAGTTATGAAAACATTAAGTTTTGATCGTTTTTACCAAATGGACCACCAAATATATGCATCAAATGGTACTATTATAATAATGTATGAAAATACCAAATTTCTTATGCATTGTTCAAGATAATTTACTTTTTTTCCCTCTAATCTGATCAGTTAAAAGTTGCATCTCAGATGAAAATTTTTTATTACCCAGTTTACTTGTAAGGTTAAGGATAAATTTTGAGGATTTTTTATATTGGCAATTTGTATTTCTTCTGGATATTGTTTTTTTCTAATTGAAACACTTTCCATTGGTAGTTATTTTTTCCTGATTAGTTTATAGGACTTTCTCATATATTAAGGAGGTTGATTCTGTGTTATACAATGTAAACATTTAATGTAGCTATGTCATTTATGATATCTGTTTATGATGCTTTTGGTTATATAAAACCTTTAAATTTTATGTAGTTACATCCATCATTAGATTAGTTTTCCTAGAAGGCCTGTGTAAACTTAATGTAAACATTTCTAAACTGGAGAACTGCATTCTTTGGAGCATTTCTGGGAAGGCCATTGCTAGGTGGCACTTAGAAGAATTTTGGAAGGGAGGAAGAACTACTTGAAAGTTCCTAAGATTAGAGCTTTAACAAGCCTAATTTGTCAGAATTTCACTGCATTGTTTATTTCACATCTACCGGTGAAAGAGCTCACTTAGGATTCTAATAACAGGCAAGTAGGGAAGAACTGTACAAAATGAAGACAACAGGTTCCTAATGGAGAACTCCTGTATGGGAAAGAATTAAAGAGTGAGGGAACAAAGCAGATAAGTAGTTTTAAAAGTTTGAAAGTTTGAAACTGATTAAAGTATCTACTTGCATTTGTTGCTAAGGCAGCTGAGCCTTTAAGGGCTAAGTGTAAAAATTAATACTCTAAAACATTATTTATGTGCAGGGTGAAGGAAGATGAGGACCACACATACCTCTGATAATACCATCCTGTATTAAGTACTATAAATGTGTGTTTTGGTATCTGTCAGCAGAAGTCTCTGCTCACTGTTCTTTTCAAAATGTACTAAGCTGTTATTGCACCTTTTCACTTCCAGATACATTTTAAGATGGTTTGACAAGTTTTGTAAATGTCCTTTAGGAATTTATAGAGTAGTTGAAGGAGAAATGACATTTTTACAATGGTGAGTTCTCTCTTACAGGAGAATGTTCTCTCTCAGTTCATTGAGGTCTTCTTATATGACTTTTAGGAAAGCTTTATAGCTTTTCTTTTCCATTTAGACATGACAATTCTTTAATTTTTTGTTTGTGTATATGTTTGTGGGTTTTTAATATTTTTTATACTTTTTATATTTCTTTTCATTACATTTTCTTATGATACAAATGGTACATAGGTAAAAAAATGATTTATGTATGTTAATTTTTATGTAATTTGGCTACTTATTTAACTCTTTTATGTATAAAAATAAGGAATTTTCTGATATTTTCACTGTACATAATTGACATGTTTGAAGACAATTACAATTTTTTTATTAAGATAAAATTGGTATATACCATTATATTAGTTTCAGGTGTACAACATAGCTATTTGAATTTTGTATACACCAGAATAAGTCTGGTTACCAACGATTACCATACAGTTGGCCCCCCTTCACCTACTTTTCTCACCACCCAAATCTTTCCCTCAGATAATCACCAATCTGTTCTCTGTATCTATGACTTTTGTTCTGTTTGTTTTGTCTTTTAGATTTCATATATAAGTGAAATCAGTATGGTTTTTGACTTACTTCACTTAGCATATTTTGTAGCCAGTAGCCATATTTCCTTTTTTATGGGTGAGTAATATTCCATTGCATAGTATTTGTATCTGTCTATACCACATCTTTTTTTAATTTAAATTTTAGTTAACATACATTGAAATATTGGTTTCAGTAGTAGAATTAAGTGATTCATCACTTACATACAACACCCAGTGCTCATCATGACAAGTGTTGTTATTAATACCCATCACCCGTCTAGCCCATCTCCCACCCACCTCCCTCCATTAACCCTCAATTTGCCCTCTGTTATTCAGAGTCTCTTGTGGTTTGTTTCCCCTCTTTTCTCTTTTCCCCCTTCCCATATGCTCATACATCTTTTTTTTAATGTTTATATTTATTTTGGGAGAGATAGAGTACAAGTGGGGGAGGGGCAGACAGAGGGGGAGAGAGGGAGAGGGAGATAGAGAGACAGAGACAGAGAGAATCCTAAGCAGACTCCCTACTGTCAGTGCAGAGCCTAACACGGGGCTCAATGTCATGACATATCAGGTCATGACCTGAGCCAGAATCAAGAGTCAATTGCTCAACTGACTGAGCCACCCAGGCACCCCTACGTCTTCTTTTTTTTAAGTTTTTACGTAAACTCCAGTTAGTTAACATACAGTGTAACAGTAGTTTCAGGTATACAATGTAGTGATTCAGCAATTCTATACATTACTCAGTGCTCATCATAACTGTACTCTTAATCCCCTTTTACCTATTTCACCCATCCCCCAACCCACCTCCCCTCTGGTAATCATCAGTTCATTCTCTATAGTTAAGAGTTTGTTTCATGGTTTGTCTCTTTTTTTCTTTTTTTCCCTTTGCTCATTTGTTTCTTAAATTCCACATATGAGTGAAATATGTATACAACATCTCTTTATCCATGTATCCACTTATGGGCACTCAGGTTGTTTCTGTATCTTGGCCATTATAAAGGATGCTGCAGTGAACATAGGGGTTCATGTGTCTTTTCAAACTGTATTTTTAAGTTTTTTTAGGTAAGTAGCCAGAATTAGAATAGCTGGATCATATAGTAGGTCTATTTTTAATTTTTTGAGTAACATCTGTACTGTTATCATAGTGGTTGCACCAGTTTGCATTCCCAGTAGTGTACAGGGGTTTCCAGTAATTGCAGTCTTGAATTCTGCACCCCAGGATTCTATCTTAACTAATAAAGTTATCTTTTAATTCCATATTACTAATTCCAAAATTATATAAAGTATTAAATTATAATTCTTAATGCATAATATTACATTGACATATTTTTTTTATTTTCTCCAATGCTCTTATTTGATTGGTTGAAATGCCTGGTAAGCTGATGCTGGTGGTTAGGGCATGGTTCAGATTCTTTAAACATCCTTTCCATGTTCCTCTTCACAAGGCAGATTGAATGTCCTCATGATATAGTGGTGGCCAGATTCCCCCAGATTAAGTGATTCAAGATTAAGGCAGAAGCCAGGATGGCCCCTTGATCTAGCACTGGAGATCATATACTGCCACTTAATCTACATTCAATTTGTTAGATAAATCTGCCCACCTTTAAGGGGAAATAGATTAGACTCCATCTGTTGGAGAGAAGTGTCAGAAGATCTGTGGGCATATTTTCAAACCAGTAAAATACATCCTACACAGTATGTATACTGTTGCACTCATTTTTTTTATGAATGGTATCATAGTTTATGTATTCTTCTGCTATTTTTTTAAATTCATGTTGTGCGAGCTATCCATACACCTATCCATCTATTCACCCATCCATCTCTTGTTCTAGTATTTTTGCTTACATTTCTACATAAATACACTTTATTAATATATTTTAATATTTAGTACCATGTTGATGAAATTAAATTTAAGAATTTTAGTTTTTGACTGCAAACATTGGGGCTATCAATGCTCATATAGTTCTCTTATGCAAATGTGTGAGACTTCTAATGGGGAATATATCTAGAAGAGACATTTCTGAGTAATTGTTTTATAATTTAATTTTTATAGATGGTCAAATTACCCTCCACAACAGCATATTAGAGGTCTCTTTGCTTTATATTCTTACCACATTTGATATCCCTTATTTTTTTTAATGTTTATTTCTGAGGCAAAGAGAGACAGAGCATGAGCAGGGGAGGAGCAGAGAGAGAGGGAGACACAGAATCCAAAACAGGCTCCAGGCTCTGAGCTGTTAGCACAGAGCCTGACATGGGGCTCATACTCACAAGCCACACTCAATGAGCGAGCCGCGAGATCATGACCTGAGTCAAAGTCAGACGCTCAACCGACTGAGCCACCCTTATTTTTAAAATTTGTCAGTGTTAGTGTGAAAAGTATCTCGCTATAGCTTTGATTTGAACATCTCTGGTTACTAATCTTACTGAACATAGTTCAAATGTTAATTTACCAGTTTGGATGTTCTTTTCTGAAAATGGACTGTTACTTTTTTTTCTTTTGCCCATTTTTTTTTCCTGTGAGTTTCTTACTTTTGTGTTTATTTGAGGATATTATTTCTGCTTTGTTGTATGAACACTTTTTCCTCATAGAATCAAAACTGACACTTTCAGTTCTGAAAACATGAGAACATATATCTCATAATAAAAGAGAAAGAAGCAAGCAAACAAAGAAAAACATTTTTCGCTTATGATTAAACAAAACAAAACAAAGGAAAACAAAATTAGAATCAATCTATCTTGTTCTGGCCCCAAGATAAATTAAACCTTTAACATAGTCCCTAACTTACTGACTCCCTAATAAAACCAAATTTATTGTTCACTTTTGCAGTGTTGTTATTTGAAGATATATCCCAATCTTTCGTGTTTAGGGTAATCATGAAAAAATTTATATTTTGGTTGCCTTTGCATACTACACTGTTGAATACAGTTACAGTTTAATAGATTATAATTTCCTTTAGATATTCTATCTACATAATTATATCATCTATGAATAATCTTTATTTTTCAAAAGTGTTTTATTTTTCATGACATCATGTTTAACATTGAAGTATGATGAGAGTGGATATTGCTGTCTCATTCTCAGTTTTAGGAGAAAAGATTTTTTTTTTTAATTCTTTTTTTCCAACGTTTATTTATTTTTGGGACAGAGAGAGACAGAGCATGAACGGGGGAGGGGCAGAGAGAGAGGGAGACACAGAATCGGAAACAGGCTCCAGGCTCTGAGCCATCAGCCCAGAGCCTGAGGTGGGGCTCGAACTCCTGGACCGCGAGATCGTGACCTGGCTGAAGTTAGACGCTTGACCGACTGCACCACCCAGGCGCCCCTAGGAGAAAAGATTTCAACATCTAACTCTTAAGCATGATTTTGCTGCCTGCTTTTAGAATTGCTATTGTAATTCTAGTTGGCTGAGAAATTTTCATTCACAAGTAATGTGTTTTTTTTTGTATTTGTATATGATCATAGAATTTATTTGTTCTATTAATATTTAAATTATGCTGTCTTATTTCCTTCATCAGTGTCTTATAGTTTTCCTCATATAGGTCTTGTCTGTATTTTGCTATATTTATACTTAAGTGTTTTATTCTTTTGTGGTGCTAATGTAAATGGTATTGCACTTATTCTGCTTTTTAGCAAACTTTAAAAACTTTTGGAAGAGTTTTAGATCCACAGAAAAATTGTAAAGATATTCCAGAAAGTTCCCATATGCTCTACACAATAGTCTCCTCCAGTGTTATTATCCTGTATCAGAATGGTATATGTGAAATAATCAATGAAACATTATTGATACATTATTAGCTAAACAGGTACCGTACTTAGGTTTCTGTAGGCTTTGTCAATTTTTTCTGTTACTGGATATTGTAATACATTTGGTCACCATATCTCTTTAGCCCCCTCTTAGCTGTGACAGTTTTTCAGAATTTTCGTGTTTTTTAAGACCTTTACATATGAAGAGGTACTGGTCAGTTAATTTGTAGAGTGTTCCTCGAGAGGTATTTGCCAGATGTTTTCCCCATAGTTGGACTTCAGTTGTATGTTTTGGGGAGAAAGCCCAGAAAGGAAAATTGCCATTCTCATTGTATCGTATCAATGATGCATACTATCAGTATGGCTTATTACTGATGGTAGTAACCTTGAGGTTGATATAGTGTTTGTTAGGTGTTTCCATTGTGAAGTTACATTCCATTTCCATACTGTTCTGTTTGGAAGGAAGTCACTATGAACAGCCCTTACATAATGAGTGGCAAGTGACCAGCTCCTTCAGAGCAGAGTATTAACAAAAAATTATTTAGAGGTTTTCCACATGGGAAATTTGTCTTTTCACCCACATCTATTTAATCATTCATATCATTGTCAGACACACCTATGTTATACCATAGGCTACAACTCAACCCTGCTTTATTTAATTTTTTTCAAATTGTTCCACCTTTAGCTATTGGTAGATCTTTCAGTTGGCCCCTATGTCCCTTTGACAAATCCTCATCCCATCATTGTGTACATACTGTTTTGGGGTAAGGATGTATATCCATACTTTCTAGGACTTTAATAAGATGCTCCAAGCTCATTTTGTATATTTCCTGCTCCAGTCCTAGAATCAGCCATTTTTCCAACAAGTACTGGTTTTAACTTAGTTTTTAATTTTTTTTAAGTTTTTATTTCGTGAGATAGCACAAATGGGGAAGGGGCAGAGAGAGAGAGAGGGAGAGAGAATCCTAAGCAGATTCCACACCACCAGCATAGAGCCTGATGCGGGGCTCAAGCTCACAAACTGCAAGATCATGACCCGAGCCAAAGCCAGATGCTTAACCAACTGAGCCACTCAGGTGCCCCAGTACTGGTGTCTTTTATTTGAGAATGGCATTAGAAATGAAGATCTATGCAGGGGATGTGCTCTTGCTTCTGATGCCTCTTAGCTGACAGCACAAGCAAATATATGCATGGATACTAACCCCTGAATACTAACACATTCCTATAAATATTTCTATATGTAACTATCTGTATCTGTATTAAGCTAAATCACAAGTTCCTTTTGATGTCTCCAACTCTTAATCTTTTATCACATGTAACATTTCTTTGCTTATCTGTAACTGCTCACTGCAACATTGAGAAACCTGGCTCTCATATATACCATCCATTTGTTTAATTATAATTATAGTATTAACATATGGTGGTTTTAGACTTGTTAACCTATACCCTTAGGAAAACGAATTTATCAACTAGAGTACAATGCTATGCAAAGTTTCATTGTGTTAAGTCTTACAGACTCCACATATTCCAAAGTTACTCAGACTAGCACCTTTTCTTCCCACCCCTTTAGTGAGATGTTTTCATGCATTTATAATACACTTATGTGGTTTTTATATATGTTGTTCATTTCTCTGCCAAAATTCTTCTATCTTGTGTATTTATATCTTGACCACATTAGTCATACTTTTGTTTTTAAACATAATCTGCTTTATGCTTCTCCTATGGTTCTTCTGTTATTTTCTGTTGTTGTTTTTATTGATTTTTATTCAAATTGTGTCTCATTTTATACCTAGTAGTTTTTTTTTGTTTGTTTGTAAGTAAAACTTTGCATGAGAAATGTTTTCAAAATCATTTGAGCTCTTGATAATGCTTTCTCCAGAGAGGACTGACTTTTTCTTCTGGCAGGCAGATGACAAATCTAATTAATACAATCAGCCCTTGAAATGATCACAGCTGGTCTTTACTCTCTGGTTTATTTTCAGTTCAGCTTTAATTATATTTTGTAGCCCTTTAGGTTCCCAAACCTCGGTTATTTACAAGAATTTCCCATCATTGGCAGGTCTTCATTTGCACTCCCCCACCTCAAACGGATGAAGCTATGGAAAGTTCTGCTCTCCATCATAGCTTTTGATAACACTAGTCAACATGATGGAAAAACAGTACCCAATGTCATTTTTACCTTACTCCTAGTTTCTCTAAAATATTGGCTTAAATATTCATCTTTCTTGTTTTTTAATTTGTTTTAATGCTTATTTATTTGTGAGAGAGAGAGAGACAGAGTGTGAGCGGGGGAGGGGTAGAGAGAGAGGGAGACACAGAGTCTGAAGCAGGCTCCAGGCCCTGAGCTGTCAGCACAGAGCCTGACGCAGGGCTTGAACTCACGAGCCATGAGATCATGACCTGAGCCAAAGTCAGACGCTTAACCGACTGAGCCACCCAGGTGCCCCAAATATTCATCTTTCTTAAATAACTCTTAGATGGATTCAATGTGGTGACTTTTAAAAAATAATTTGTTAGTTGTTTTTAGTTGTGTAGCATAAGATTATTACGTATGACTTGTCCCATTACTCCTGGAATAGAAAGCACTTACTGCCCAGTCCTTCCTATATCCTCGCCCACCCCCTGCCAGCCCAGAATCTGTTAAAAGCGAAACAACAGGCCCAAAATGGAATATTTTACTCTAGGCCCCACATCACCAATCCAAGACTTAATTGGTATGGACTCTTATGGAAATGGAATCTTAAACAGTCAATCAGGAATTGCCTGATCAGTACTGGTTAGGTAATCTGCCTAATAGATCCCTGTCATTCCTAAAGGAAAGTAACTTTGCAATAATCAAGCTGTATAAATCGAATGACTTTTATAGGCAGATGGGAGAAGGAATAAGGAAGTTACAGTAAGCAAAAAAGTGGTTATTTGTAATACCCCTTGCCCCATAAAAATGAGAAAATCTGAGATTCAGTAGTTGGTAAATGCCATCAGGGAGAAGTTAGCTTCATTTTTCTCCTTACAGCTCCAGTCTTCCCTAGACTTTGGCCAAAAACCTCTAACTTTCCATTTCTTCAATGCTTAGAAAATGATTTTTTCTTATACCTTTACTGGTAGCCATATTATATTAATGTAAACAAAAATGCTTTTTAAATCTTATCTCTTATTGGGGCGCCTGGGTGGCTCAGTTGGTTGAGCGTCTGACTTCAGCTCAGGTCATAATCTTGTGGTTCGTGAGTTTGAGCCCCACATCAGGCTCTGTGCTGGCAGCTCGGAGCCTGGGGCCTGCTTCAGATTATGTGTCTCTCTCCCTCTCTGCCCCTCCCCTGCTCACACTCTGTCTCTCTCTCAAAAATGAATAAATGTTAAAAAAATAAATAAATCTTATCTCTTATTATATTATTTTCCCCCGTTTCTTCTTACTATGGAAAAAGTTTTAAATTTGACTGCTATTTCACAGTAGCTTTTTTAAAATTATTATTTCAAATCTGTTATTCTCTGATTCCATTTTATTTTTAACTTCTCCAATTGGTTTTTCCTTAGTTAAATGGTTCCTAATAAGGCCTTCTTTAGCAAGTTGTATAGATGCAGTTTCTTCTTGAATATTACTAAGAATAAAATTACAAATATTCTAAAATGTATATTTTTTTTTATTCTGTTTCATAAATAATTTTAGAGAGTTTGTAAAAACATCCATTTTTATTTAGTTGGAGTATGTTTTGTGAGGCTTTAAAATTTTTTTAAGATACTTTTATTCTTTTACAGTTGAAAGTTGAGATAATTTCTAATTGCTTATATTCTGTCCAACTGCCTATTTTAACATGTTCGAATAGTTCAGTCCTAACAATATAGAAACACAGAAACTTGTTGGGAAAAGTAGAAGCCAGTGTTAGGTTGGCTTCTGTGTCAGTGAATTTTGTATTTTGCATTTTATGTGGTAATAAGGGATCAGCATTTCTATCCCTGCCAAATAATAAGCTTGTTCAAGCACTACTACAGAATCTAAATTTAGTGTGTCTGCCTTTGTCTGGTGTGCTTCCCAGAGGTGACTGAGGGGGACATTTATATTGTAGATGCCCCATAATCTGTTTCTGATTCCAGCCTTTATTAATTAGTAGGGTCTCTAAATAAAGCTTTCCCAGGCATCCTCCAATTTATTTACATGTGGTATGTTTCTTCGTATTATCAGGGAGATAGATAGGGTATCTCCTTTCTTCCACCTGGTTATGTCCATGCTCTAAGTTAATCAAAGTTCTTATTTTGTGGATATCACTCTAATGTTCTTTGGAATTTATTAAAATGTAATTTTGATGATAAAGCGTTTTTTGTTTTGTTTTTATTTTTGTTATTTTATTTTGTTTTTAGATGTAGAGCCAATGAAATTAGGTAAGTGTGCTCAAGGGAATTTTCAAGGCTGATCTCTGTTTTTGATGTTAATAGGTTCTAATGAAACTGCTATTTACTATAAATAGGATTATGGAAATGGACTTAGCATGTGTGGTTCATTTTACATATCTGGAGTATAGTATACTGTAGAACAGACAAGTTGTGAGAATAAAGTAGAGTTTGACTTATAGAGCTCTTAGCACAATTCCTGGAACATACTGTGTTTCATCAAATCTAAGAGGACATTGATTTAAAGATTTTTGATTATTTAATTTATAGTGGGAAGAAGAGTAATTACACTATGACTCAATAGTCTGTAATCACTTAGAGATTTCACTTTATACTTACTGCAAGAACTCTTTCAAACATATGTATACACATATAGGGACACCAGGGTGACTCAGTCAGTTAAGCATCATACTCTTGACTTCAGCTTAGGCCATGGTCTCATGGTTCATGAGTTCGAGCGCCATGTCAGGCTCTGTGGTGACAGTGCAGACCCTGCTTGGGATTCTCTGTCTCCCACTCTCTCTGCCCTTCCCTCTCTCTCTGGCTCTCTCTGTCTCTATCTCTCTCTCTCTCTCTCAAAATACATAAATAAACATTAAAAAATAATATATATATACACATATATAAATCACACAGCATTGTTTGCATACATTAAAAGAAAATGCAAGCAAAATAAATAAAGGCATTTCTAAAACTTTTAAACATTGGCTCTTCTTAATATCTTTGCAGTTCAGAATTTCATCTTCTGTTCTACCTACATTGTGATAGAAACATTGCTGAAAAGAGTGTCCAACTATTGGATCAGTGTGTTTGTTTTTCTAGCCAGTGACTTAATTTTTCCAATTTGAGTGCTAGATATAAAATAAAATAGTTTTATCAGAAGTTGTATCAATAGAATTATAAGTCTGGCTAATATTCTTTCTTTAAATTGATTCCTAAGTGATATCTGATTCAACTGTTAAGTAAGCAGATATTCACTCAGGCAGGTATAATTGACTAATGTGTCACAACTGCCAGGTGGCTGAGAGGGAAAGATTTAATAGTCAACCCAAATACGGAGATAGGACAGTTTGGGGAAAATATGCATTATTATTTGAAAACAGAAATCATTTGAAGGACAACAGTATGTGCTTAAGAAAAAAGGTAGGCAGATAGTAGCTGTTTTGTTGTGGAAGTATGGAAAGAGCCCAGATGTCCATCAACAGATGAATGGATAAAGAAGATGTGGTGTATATATATACAATGGAGTATTACTTGGCAATCAAAAAGAATGAAATCTTGCCATTTGCAACAACGTGGATAGAACTCGAGTGTATTATGCTAAGTTAAATTAGTCAGAGAAAGACAAATATCATATGAATTCACTCACAGGAGGAATTTAAGATGCAAAACAGATGAACATAAGGGAAGGGAAGGGAAGCAGAAATAATAACAAAATAATAAAAAAAACAGAGAGGGGGATAAAACATAAGAGACTCTTAAATATAGAGAACAAACTGAGGGTTGCTGGAGGGGTTGTGGGTGGGGACATGGGCTAAAAGGGCAAAGGGCATTAAGGAGGACACTTGTTGGGATGAGCACTGGGTGTTATATGTAGGGGTTGAATCATTGGAATCTACTCCTGAAATCATTATTGCACTATATGCTAACTAACTTGGATGTAAATTTAAAAAAAAAAGTGTTTTCTTGTGGTCTTCTCTCACACTATATACTTGAGACTTTTTATTCTTAAATACCTATTAACAAGGTTGTGTATTGAAAGCCCAGGGCTTTGCACATAGAGTCTTTTAATAGATACTAGGCTCTGTCCTTTGCTCCTGCGCTGCTGATACCCTCCCTGAATGCCTTGACTGCGTGTCACAACCATCCCTAGCCTGTTGTGCCCCAGCTACCATAACCCACTGTCTGGACTCCACCTGCAAATGGATTCTATTTTGATAAGTATGTTGTGAACCATGGAATATGATATGAAAATATTAATAATGTATTTTTTCTTTATTTTTCTAGGAATTTTGCCTTTATTGCTGCAAGATATTGGAAATTCATTCAAGGTTTTGGCTTTTTATGAATCTGAATTTGTGGCACCAGATCTAACTAGAGGATTTAATAAAGGTGAGTATCATGTACAAAAGTTATTTTTCCTATCTGCTTCATGAGCAGTATTACATATTTAGTACTCATTTTACCAAAACTGGGAGACATGTTTCTGTTGGCCCATATGTTTCCTCTACTCTTAATTGTCCAGAATACAATCTGAGCTATTTAAATTAACTTTCAAAGCCCTTGGTAATCTGGCTGTATATTGATTCTCCAACTCTGTCTCCGTATGCTCTCTTCCAAAAACTTCTGCTTAAGTCAGATTGATCTCGTCATGGTCTTTTGAACACACCATGAGCATTTCTGTCTTCCTATCTTTACTGTTCAAACATCCCTCCAGCTAAAATAAATTTTGTTATTTTTTTCCCCATAAGTGTTTCCTTTATTACAACATTCTCTCCTGTTATTGTAAAACTCATATTTTCCTTATTTAATTCATTCAACAAATACTTCTTGAATACTTATTATTACCAGGCAAGTGGATAAGACAAAAAAAGCCTCCCTCATTATAGAACGATAAAGGGTATAGGAATTAATTAAGTAAGAAAAATAATCTTAAAATATATTTTTAGATATTGATCATGATACTAAGGGAAATTAGTTTGATCAAAATAGTTTTCATAGACCTTATCAATAACTATCAATTCCAGTCTATGGCACATTTAGATACTGTGCATTAGATTGTTATTTTATCCATGTGTATATAGCTTGCCTGCATAATTAAAGCATAAAATTAAAAGCCTGAATTCATATCTGCAATAGAATTAGCAGTGCAGAAAGAAACAAGAAAGCAATTCTAACTTTGCTTCTTTTTCCCATAAGATAATTTGCAATTGCCAGGTATGTAAACACATTTAAAGCCTCACAATAACACAGATTATTCTTATTGATAGATTGACTCTTGTGTTCCCCTTACCCTGCTTTTCAGCAGAGAGGTAGGCATTCTTATATTCACTTTGAGGATGGGTAAGAGAATTGACTTGGAGGAGAAGTGAGGCTCATCTCTTGCCAGAGAAGTGACCAACCACTCAGTCTCAGGGAGCAGAAGGGTAGAGGGTAGATTTCTGTGTCTCCAGTATCCTCCAGGGCCAAGGCCCTCACTGCTTGGAAGATTCTTAGCATTGCAACCACAGTCCAGAAGGTCCAGCTAGCCACAGAATCTGATCAGAATATTTAAGCTGAAGTGGCCAAATTCTATCAGGTGGTGACAAACTACTTCTGGCCCCAATAATGATGAAACAGGGAGAACGAACCCTCACATCTATGATGATAAGCACTAAGAAGGTAGTGTAAAATGGTGTTGAATATTAGATTAGAGTGTAGATTGTTTCAGCTCTTATTGTTAAAACCAAAGATGTTGATAACGGCTTTCCATAAGTTTTGTAACTATCTAATGCTCTTGCCATATGCAAAGTATACATTAACTGACAATTCTATAGATGTCAAACTTTTAGAAAAATATTTATATGCCTTTGTAAAACTTTACAATTTCTTCTCCATGCTTATAGAAATAAAAATTTGGCAGTGATTTCAACACATAAGATATTAAAATTTACCTTTTCTCTTGCATTTTTTTTCTTGCCTCCTCAACCCCGGAGTGCTGGTGCCACATGTCTCTTGCATTTCAAATGACATCTGTAAATAACTTTTTATGAAATCTGTAGGAAAGTTTTTATGTCTTTTCCACTTGGCTACTGGCACCTACAGCGTTCCCATCTGAATTTGGAGATCTATAGTATCTAGTTATCTGTCTCCACAGGACATGATATTGGGTTCCCTTGGAATTAGAGATAAGCCATCTCTCCAAATGTGTCCTTCTGATAGTTGAAGAGCCCACACTAGTTTGTCTATACACCTGTGAAAACCTCAAATCTCGCACTCTTTGGAGGTTAATCAGACGTGCCTTTTGGCAAATTACTTTCTTTTTCCTTTCTTATTCATGAGGTCACCATTTCTCTCTTTCTGTTTCTCAAAAGGCATTATATGTTCAACTTCAACAGATGTATTTCTTTCAAAATGCTTTATTGTGAGTTATATACATCTGAGAAAACAGATGTATGAACAAAATAATGCAAACGAAAGTTTATACCAAACCTCACTATTGAGTGCTGAATGGTTCCAATCACCTGGAAAAAATCAAAGGTACTAGCTTTGGTAATTACCAAGAATTGTTAATCACATATCTTATTTTTCTTTTCCTCTCTATTCTGTCTCATGTTCTATTTCTGTCAATTCAGACTTAGGGATTTTGGCTCTGGACGCCAGCCCATTTTTCCCATTGGAAGTTTTTCAGAAATCCTATGGGTAAGAGAGCATCTGGCTTATGATATTTATAAGTGTCTGAGCTCTCTAATATGCCTAGTTACTGTGGAGACTAAGAGCAAATGGGAACCTGAGCTGAAAACAAACCCGGCAGAGGCTGAACTGAAATGCAGGCTTCTGTAGAGAAAGCATACAAAGTTATTCCACGGTCCTTTCCAACTCAAGTTTTGAACCAGTTATGTTCAGTGTTCTTTGTTTGTAAAGACGGCAGTTTAAAAACAATCACAATATTTATCAGTACCGAAGATAGACATCAGATAACCCCATTTGGCTTAGCGTAATGTGCAATGAAAGCTTTGTGATGTTTGAATCCATTCATTCTGTGTGTGATTGTATATATACTTCTTTCCACTCATTACTATTTTAAAATGTTAATTTATTCATTCTGGGTAAATATTACATATTTCTACCTCAGTTTACTCATTACTGTAACAAAATGTACCTCATATATTTTATGCCACATTATTTGTCAGTTAAACTCATTTATCATGGACGAGTTTTCCTAACCTGAAAAATAAAGGCACAAATGAAGCTACCCTGTTTGCCCTGCCCACTTCCTGCTGTACATTTGCCTAAGGCTTTGTTAGTGCTTACCATTTCCTGTTTTATTTTCATTGTTTGAAAGAGATGCTGTGCTTTCCCCTAATACTTGATGTCTAAGGATATCCCCAGCTTTAACAGTACAAAAAAATTTATCTGTGCATCCTCTCTCTTCAAAGGGGTGTTACTCTTTGTTGCAGATGAATCAAATAAAGGGCACTTGGGTGTCGTGGTAGGTTGAGCCTCGGACTTTAGACTTGGCTCAGGTCCTGATCTCAGGGTTGGTGAGTTCAAGCCCCACATCAGTCTCACTGCTGTCAGCCTGTAAGCGCAGAGCCCTCTTCAGATCCTCTGCACCCCTTCTCTGCCCTTCCCCTTCTTGCACTCTCCCAAAAATATAAGTATTTTTTAAAAAATGAAGAAGGAACAATGTATTTAAGTTAAAACTAATTTTCCAACATTTAAATATTCTTTTATACATAAAAAAATATCTGTGATGTCAACAAGTTATGAGTCTTTACACAAATACCTTTATCCTAATTGTAAACTTCTCTTTTTGTAGAAGTGTTTAAAACAATTTTAGTTGCGGAAAACAGGATGTTGCTCAAGACAGGTACTAAAATAGAAAACAGTAGAATTGGAAAGACTTGACATATGAACTCAATTTCTCCATGTCTAAAGTTTGTTCTTTGGGGATGTTCATTGGAGGTGCTGTGATACTGTAGAAAGAATGAAACAGAGATTAAGAATCCTGGGTGCTAATTCTGGCTCCACCATTTAGTAACTGGGTGTATTTTCAAAAAGGAACACTAATTTCTGCCCAACCAGGCTGACAGGGTCCTTGTAAGGATCAAATATGTATGAGAGTACTTTATACACAGAATAGTATCTAAGTCTAATCTATTAATATTTATTGTTGTATTCCTGATTTGCAAAGTAGACTTATTTATAGCAGATATACAATGAATTGTTTTTAATTAAATATTTTTAAATTACAAAATGATGCATGCTCCTTTGAAGAAGAAAAACAATGAAAGAATATGTAAGTACAAAATTGATAACTATCTTATAAACTCCTTTCTTTTTTTAAATTTTTAAAAAATTTTAATGTTGATTTCTTTTGAGAGAGAGACAGTGTGAGTGGGGGAGGGGCAGAGGGAGAGACAGAATCCAAAGCAGGCTCCAGGCTCTGAGCTGTGAGCACAGAGCCTAACTCTGGGCTCAAACCCATGAAAGTGAGATCATGACCTGAGCGGAAGTCGGACGCTCAACCAACTGAGCCACCCAGGCACCCCTATAAACTCCTTTCTTAACTCTCAGATACAACTAAGATTAAAAGCCCAGTATATAACCTTCCACAACTGTTCATACTCAAGTATGCGCATGTGCGTGCGTGTGTGTGTGTGTGTGTGTGTGTGTGCGCGCGCACCTATATATAACTTTTGCTTTTCTATTTGGTAATTATTTTTGTTTTTCCCCATTATTCTTATCCTAATGCATATCCTTAAGTTTCTAAGTTAGTTCTTTCATTCATTTGTTTACTTAAAAGTCTACCAGTTTGTAGAGTTTAAGTGTGATCTCTGCACATGAAAGAAGGAAGAGCTGACATGTTGTTTGAAATCACTTTATGATTTTTACATGATGAATGTAACATAACCTAGCAAATTATTCCTTTATTGATGTACATTAATGTTGTGTCCAAGTTTTGCCACTATAAATAATTCTGAATAACCTTAACTTCTAAAGCAAGTCCTCAATTTCTATTGGAAAGATTCATAAAGGTGGGTCAAAAATATGTATTTTTAACAATAAAAGATAATATCAGATCACTTGCTGATTTCCTATTCATATGAGCCATGAATTTAGAGGGCCACTATTTTTGTTTAGCTAATTTTATAGATCTTAAAAAACACATCATTTTTATTGCATCAATTTTCTTCTTTTTTTTACTACTAATTATGTTGTTTATTTTTATTGTTGTCCAATTTAGAAAAAAATTATTGTTTATTATTGTCCATTTTTAGAAAGTAATAACTGTGGTAACATCAGTAATCTTTTGTTAAATATTATTGTGTGTTTGAAAAATCTTTCAAGCCTTAGTTAATATTATGCACAAAAGCTCAATTCCAACCAAAGAAATTGTCTATATCAGTGCTGTCCAATAGAACTTTCTGCTATGATGGAAAGTTTCTGTATCTGCACTGACCAGTATGGTAGCCATGAACCACATGTGACTCTTGGGCACTTGAAATGGAGCTAATGTGATTGAGGAACTACAGACTTAATTTTATTTCATTTTTAATTCATTTATGTTTAAATTTAAATAGCCACATGTAGATAGTGGCTCTTTCAATGGAGAGGGTAGGCTAAAGTACTTTCACGTGTTTAAAATTGATTCTGCGGGCAGGGAGAGTAAGTGTGATTTTTCAACTTAACAGTTAAAAATATAGTGAAATGGTTATTTTTGTGTGAACAATGTGTACGTGCTACTTAAGAACTGGTGGGAGAGTGACTCAACACCATTAGTCATCTTGATCTATTTTGGCAGGTCAACTCAATCAACTCTTGCAATCAGACTTAGCATTTAGATGCTTATCAGTCAAAAATGGTACGTGGTTCTGCTCTACTGCACTTTAATTGGTCAAGTATGAGGAAATAGCTTTGTAATATTGATTCATGCTTCTGTTTTGTTACTCTTATGTATTAATATGTATTATAAGCTTTGCATTATTAATTTGAGAATATGTATGTTTTTGTGATGGGTTGTAATATAACAATTTTCTTTCCTATTTTTTAGGACAAAATAACATTTTCTTTAATTTTAATTTTTAAATTTTTAATGTTTTTTTTTAAATTTTATTTATTTTTTTATTTTAGAGCAAGAGAGACAGCGCAAGCAGGGAAGAGGGACAGAGGAAGAGAGAGAGTCTTAAGCAGTCTCCACATTCAGCGTGGAGCTGACGCTGGGCTTGATCCCATGACCCTGGGATCATAACCTGAGCTGAAATCAAGAGTTGGACGCTTAATCGACTGAGCCACTCAGGTGACCCGACGTTTTTTCTCACCTGAATTCTGCCTCATGTGACTTTTCAACACTGGAATCTTTAAAAGGTAAGTTTTACAAAAGTAAAGTATTCAACTACTCTTTCTGAATTGTTAATTTCCTACAATCAGCACTTGAAATGAGTTTCTCTCCCCACCCTCCCTTTCTGACTTGATTTCTGACTCACCTAATCATGAGATTTCAAAGTAACTACTTAGAAGGAGGCTTGTTATTGTCTCCTGTTATTTCTTTGCAGAAAGGAAAGTCAAGAAAAGTTCTGTCTTCTGTTACTGGCACAAATCTGGATTTAGTAGAGCCATCCCAATTTCTAAACCCTACCAGTTTAATATGCAAATATCAATGGCTTGAGTAGTAGAGAATGTAATCCTATTATAGTCTCAAATTTATCTGAGTCCTTAGAAATCCTGATTAGCCTTGGTAATCACCTGGCTCCTTTCTTGGATATTATTAATACCTCTGGTGGTTTCACATTTTTCCATGTCAGAAAATATGATTTTGGCTACAGCTGCTTGTGTCAGAGAAGTACCATACATAGAGTTTGAATTTTAATAATAAAATATCTAGACAGATATTTTGTTTCATAGTCACTAATTAAGAATCATATATCCATTTGAAAAGTGAACCCACCCTGAAACCTAATTGTTTGCAATATTTGATCTATTCTATTTCATTTACCATCCAAACCACTCTATAATATAAGCATAAATCTATTCCTGTTTTGACCTCAATTTTGCATATAGATTTTCGTGTTATATGAACTTTCCAAGTGCTCATATCCATTTAATATTTTATATGGTGAACTGGGATCTCGAGTACATATATATACCCAACCAAGATTATACCTCCATGCCATAAAGTATGAAAACTATGAGTTTGGAGGCATACCTCCCTACGGTTGGCTAACATTCTCCCAACTTAGGCTACATTCTTTCATCTGTAAAAATCCACCTAATTTTACTTATTTAATACCAATTGTTACTGTTACAAGCATTAAATAAAATGTATTGCCTGCCAGTGGTTATTGCATTTCTATCAATATACCTAACATTGGATAGCTGCCTATAAATTATACTTTTGTTTGTTTTTCCTTTCTTGTCAATTTTACTCTGCCCCAATGTAGTCATACTATCTATAGTTGATTCATAAAATCATATAAAAAATATGCAGTAAGCCCAAGCGGGGTGGGGGGAGCTTTTCAGATCAAATTTAACTGAATTTGAGTCTCAATTATATCAAAAGCCTACAATATAACAATAGACAGCAAAACCAGAAATGTGAATCTTCTTAAGTAGGAAGTTTAAATAAAACTAAAGTACATCTGATAGTTTGCAAACATTAAATACAAAGGGGAGCTTTAGTGATATTTCAACATGGCTAACTTAGGATGTCTTAAGAATAATATAAATTCCTATGAAATATTTTTTTAAGAAAGCTTAGAAATTCCAAATCAGGAGAATGAGGAAAAGGTACAATTATTAAAAAGCTATTTGAATGTAACATTTTGCTGATAAAGTATTGTGTAAGATTAAGGATAACTGTATACACATTTGCATTCCTCCTGTTGAACATTAGGTATTACTTGCCCTTCTACCTAATGGAGTGTGGCAGCAATGACACTATGCCACGTCTGAGCTTAGCATTTAGCAGGACAGGGGCACCTTCCTCCTAGGTCTCTTGGAGTCCTAGGATGACATGTAATAAGTTCAGCGACTCTGTAAAAAGACACGCATGAAGAGGCTGTGAGGCTACATAGAGAAAGTGACCCAGTTGAGAGCAACTTTCCTACCATCCACCTACCAGTTGAATTCCACGGAACGGCCCCTGTAAATGCCATGCAGAGCAGAAGGATCTCCCGTTTGAGCCTGACTCATGCCTGACCTGCCAAATCATGGATTATAATAATGTGGGGTTTTTTTTAGAACACCAAGTTGTAGGGTAGCTACTTATTCTATAACAGATAACCAAAAAATGTAGGGGTGAGAAAAAGAAGAGCTCCTTGCCAGTTGCAGTTACATACACAACTGTTTCATTGGTTTTACATATATTAACTATGAATATAGTAATCCTGAAATAATTTATCCAAACCTGTTTATTTTAGTAGATTAACTGACCCTTAGTGTTGTTAATGTGTGGATAATCTTTGCAATAATTATTGGTCTTTACTATTTTAATTTATAGAACTAACCTCTTATAAAAATTATGAAATGATGCAGGAAATTCGATATTTAGGGAGGCAGTGTATTGTATTTATAGAAGAAAATACTAAGTTCTCTTTCAAAAAAAACCTGAGATAAGATATTTACTCTTCCACTCATTAACTTGGAGATTTTGATGGAGTCACTGCCTTTGTGGGTCTTAAATTCTTCCTCTGTAAAATTAAATCATTAGATTGCTTATCCTTAGGTAGCTTCCAGCTGTGTTTGAAAAATCTTTAAGTTCCAGGGCACCTGGGTGGCTCAGTTGGTTAGATGTCTGACTCTTGATTTCGGCCAAGGTCACGATCTCACAGTTCATTGGATCAAGCCCCTATGTTGGTCTCTGGCTGACAGCATGATGCCGTCTTGGATTCTCTCTCTCTCTCTCTCTCTCTCTCTCTCTCTCTCTCTCTCTCTCTTTCTCTCTCTCTCTCTCTCTCTCTCTCTCTCTTCTCTCTCCCCTCCCTTGCTCATGCTTGCTCTCTCTCTCTTTCAAAATAAATAAATAAACATAAAAAAAATAAAAATCTCTAAGTCTCTATTCTATCATTGTTTTATATTTTTTAAATGTATTTATTTTGAGAGAAAGTGAGAGATAACAAGTGGGGGAGGGGCAGAGAGAGAGAGAGAGAGAGAGAGAGAATCCCAAGCAGGCTCTGCGCTCGCTCCAGTGCTCAGCCCTCTGCAGGCTCGATCCCATGACCATGAGATCATGACTTGAGCTGAAATCAAGAGTCAGACACTTAACTGACTGAGCCACCCAGGCGCCCCTGTTTTGTATTCTTTCAGGAGATGGTCAATCAGATGCATCCACAAAAGGTGACAAAAGAGGGGTATAAGAAAACAAAGTTTAATATACTCACAGGTTCTAGAGTAACAGAGTCATGAGGGGCCCATGAGGGGAGTGCCAAGGGAGCACGGTCAAACAGGCAGGTGGGGAGCAGAGAGAGAGCACAAGGACCCATGGGAAAATTGGGGTCAGTGTGGAGGACACAAGCAAAAAGCATGAGGGGATATCACTTGAATGACACTAGGTCACAGAGAGGGGAACATAAGAAGGAGAACTTGTGGCAGGGGCCACCTCATCATACTGGGTGCACCTGGTCACCTAGATGGGGTGCTCACAGTATATTTGGGGAGATGTTGAGGCAGTGGGAAAATAAGAAGTTTTAAAACTTACAATACAAGTTATTAGGTTGTGCTATAGTCAACATTTGTGTCCTCCTGAAAGTCATATGTTAAAATCCTGATGCCCAATATGATGGTATTAACAGATGGGGTCTTTGTGAGGTACATGGGTCATAAGGGTGGAGCCCTCATAATTGGGATGTATTTTTATAAAAGAGACTTCACACAGCGCCCTAGCCCCTTCCATCATGTGAGGATGCAAGAAGCCTTCCAGCTGGAAGAGAGCTTTTATCCAACCATGCTAGCTGGCCCGCTGGTCTCAGACCTCCAGCTTCTAGAACTGTGGGAAATAAATCTCTGTTGTTTATAAGCTCCCTAGTCTGGTATTTTTTTATAGCAGCCCAAACAGACTAAGACAGTTTGCAAATATTTTAACATGTCACAGCAGAATTTATGGTACCGAACCTAGGAGGTTTGAGAGCAGATGACTTCCTTCCCCAACACCAAGTAGTACAATATCTTCAATACTCTTGGCTCTCCTAAATATTTCAGCATTCTAAACTAACCCTTGATGATTTCCCAGTGAAAACTACTTTTGTACAGGAAGGAGTTAGTACATACTGCTTGATTCTCGTGTGTTGGCTTGTCAGGTAACACTTGTAGTTTAGAGAATGCTTACTTATATATTATTTATCAAGGAAGCTCTATTTTCTTATGCCTCCTGTGAGCAATTCAGTATATAAATAATTTGTATTTTCCCATTAGCTTGATGCCTCCTTTGCCATTTCCATACTTTGAAGTTACTTGTGATAGGTTTAAATAATAAAATAATACTAGAGATAATTTAAAATATATTGTTAGCTACAGGAGTTTTCTAACTTAATTGGTTTCCCTCAGCATGTGAGTTTTAGGGAGAGAATTATTACTGCATGTGGGTTTTACCTTTAGATTCATGTGGATTGGGTACATTGTGGGTTTCACAGTAGCACTTTCTGTCTTCTTGCCTTCATTTAAGGTGACACTTTGATCAAAGGTGGCAAAGCATGAAATTATGGCCAGCTGTAAAAATGTCACATGCTATTTCAAAATCCTCCTGCAGTTGGGAGAATTTCCTGATTATCTGGACCCGCCATGGGAATTAAAATTCAGTGTGCCTGACATTACAGCATGTTTTAACAAGAGCACAATTATATTCCTACCCTGTTCCAATATAGAGTTGCCTCGTCAGAATTGTTAGACAAGTCCACAGAGGATTGGAACTGTCACCAAGCATCAGCTCACACAGGAGAATAAAATAAAGTCAATGGTTTCTGCCTTTATGAAAATCACTAATTGTATTTTATTTAAAAATATGTGCTCCCATGCCTGGAGCGAGCCCTGAGAATGTAAGAGAATCAATCTATTTTCAAATTTTATGGCAAAATACTTTATATGATAAGAGCAGTTAGCTATTTCTTCCTCTATAAAAAAAAAAAATCTAGGACATATGCAGCAACTGTCACAATCATAAAAAATAAGACATTTTGAAAATATGTCTGTAAAATTACCAGCTTTATTTTTATGGAGAAAGGAAAAATGTCTTTTGTGGGCTTCAATTTTATTGAAAAATATTGATCGAGCACCTACTTCACACAGGCTATTTACTAGGCTCTGGGGTACAAGAAATGCATAAATACATTTTCTACCTTTGTGAAATTCGCAGGCTAGGAGAGGAGACAGAAATTCAAATAAAATTAATTCCTAAGTCAGAAGGAAAAAAAGATGTGAAAATAAATAATTGCAACCTATTGATGATAAGGCTGTCTCATAAGATGGGTTCAAAGACAGTGCTCACGCCCAACAGGAACAGCAGAAAAGTTAAGTCTGCAAAAATTAGTAATCATTTCTAAGAATGTCCTTGTTATAGGAAGGTGAAAGGTATACTATTTACCTGTTTGTAGTAATTTATGAATGTATGTCTTTCATCTAAATTCAAGAATCACTTAAATTCATGAAACTTGTGTGACATTGTCAACAACAATAAAAAGTATTTTTTTTAACTCTAGCTTTAATATTTGGTGTTTGAACCTAAGGCAAATAAAATGTAAGAATTCTCATGTAACCAGTAGACATAAAGTAACAGGAAGGCTAAAGACGAGGAAACAGTGAGTTTTGTTGAGGTGTCTTGACAGTTCCATGGTAGAAAGGTAGAGGTATGTATGCATGAGAGGTATCTGAGCTTCTATTCTACTGTTTCTGTGAGAGCATTTCTGTTTCCATTTATTTCTGTTCAAGTTTCATTCCTCTTTTTTTTCTGCATGATTTTTAATTATCTTTTTTCTTCCACTGAATTTTTTTCTATTTTTTTAAAGTGAACATTAGATTATTCATTTAAGACCTTTCTTCTTTCCCAGAATAAGCATTTAAAACTATGTATTTCCCTCCAAGAACTGAATATCTACACTCATAAATTTTCACATGTTGTGTTTTTTATTTTCATTCAATAAAAATATTTTTTTATTTCCTTTATAGTTTCTTCTTCGATGGCATGTGCTATTTATTGTAAGTATTTGGGAGTTTCCCAACCTTTTGCTCTTCCTTCTAATTCAAAATTTTTAAATACTTTGATCCTTTAAAATTATTGACTTTTGATTTCTGGTCTAGCCTAAGATTTTTTCTGAAAATTCATGCATGCATGAACGGAATGTATATTCTTTTCTTGTATGGTAGAATAGCCTATAAATATGAGTTAGATCAACTAAGCTGTTAGTGTTGGTCAGAGCATGTATAATCTTAGTACTTTTCTACCTAACTTTAAAAACAATCTATTTTTTATAGAGAGGTATTGACAATCTGTACCTATGATTTTTAAGTTGCCTACTTATTCTTTCATTTTGCTTAGAGTTGCTCCATTGTCCATTGTGGCTCAGTTATTAGGTTCATACATGTTAATGGCTTTATATTTTCCTGATATATTAATCTTTTGGTCATCATGAAATGTCCCTCTTTGTCTCTAGCAATATCTTTTGTTTTATAGTATGTTCTGTCTGCTGTTAATATGTTTATTACAACTCTTTTGTAGTTACCTTTTGCACGATGCAACTTTTCCCCATCCTTTTGATATCAATCTATCTGTATTTATGAATCTATAATGTGGATCTGTAGATAGGCTATAATTGAATATCATCCTTGGTTCAGTGTAACAATCTCTATCTTTTGATTAGAGTTTTCATCTATCCACATTTCATCTATCCACAATGGATATCCACAATATCAATATCCATTGATATTACTGACATGATTGCATTAACCTCTGCCATTTTGCTATTTGTTTTATATACGTGTCTTTTTTGTTTTTTTTCTTTCCTAGCTTGTTTTGTGATTATTGCAAATTTTTATCGTACCATTTTAATTCCTCTGTTGTTTTCAACATTTTTCTTTTTCTATTTATTTTCTTAGTGATTATGCTAGAATTAGAATATGAATCTTAAGTTATTGTAATCAATATCAGGTTAATACTTAGTTAATTCTGGACATCAATAGCAACTTTCCGCCAGTATGGTTACATTTTTATTCCTTCTTTGGTACTATTATTTTCTTGTATATTTCATTTATGCATGTAATAAATTCAAAAATATAGTTTTACACTTACTGGCTTTTTCTTTTTTTCTTTTTTTCAATATATGAAGTTTATTGTCAAATTGGTTTCCATACAACACCCAGTGCTCATCCCAAAAGGTGCCCTGCTCAATACCCATCACCCACCCTCCCCTCCCTCCCACCCCCCATGAACCCTCAGTTTGTTCTCAGTTTTTAAGAGTCTCTTATGCTTTGGCTCTCTTCCACTCTAACCTCTTTTTTTTTTTTTTCCTTCCCCTCCCCCATGGGTTTCTGTTAAGTTTCTCAGGATCCACATAAGAGTGAAACCATATGGTATCTGTCTTTCTCTGTATGGCTTATTTCACTTAGCATCACACATTGTTCCATCCACATTGCTACAAAGGGCATATTTCATTCTTTCTCATTGCCACGTAGTACTCCATTGTGTATATTAACCACAATTTCTTTATCCATTCATCAGTTGATGGACATTTAGGCTCTTTCCATAATTTGGCTATTGTTGAGAGTGCTGCTATGAACATTGGGGTACAAGTGACCCTATGCATCTGTACTCCTGTATCTCTTGGGTAAATTCCTAGCAGTGCTATTGCTGGGTCATAGGGTAGGTCTATTTTTAATTTTCTGAGGAACCTCCACACTGTTTTCCAGAGTGGCTGCATCAATTTGCATTCCCACCAACAGTGCAAAAGGGTTCCCGTTTCTCCACATCCTCTCCAGCATCTATAGTCTCCTGATTTGTTCATTTTGGCCACTCTGACTGGCGTGAGGTGATATCTGAGTGTGGTTTTGATTTGTATTTCCCTGATGAGGAGCGACATTGAGCATCTTTTCAAGTGCCTGTTGTCCATCCAGATGTCTTCTTTAGAGAAGTGTCTATTCATGTTTTCTGCCCATTTCTTCACTGGATTATTTGTTTTTCGGGTGTGGAGTTTGGTGAGCTCTTTATAGATTTTGGATACTAGCCCTTTGTCCGATATGTCATTTGCAAATATCTTTTCCCATTCCATTGGTTGCCTTTTAGTTTTGTTGGTTGTTTCCTTTGCTGTGCAGAAGCTTTTTATCGTCATAAGGTCCCAGTAGTTCATTTTTGCTTTTAATTCCCTTGCCTTTGGGGATGTGTCGAGTAAGAGATTGCTATGGCTGAGGTCAGAGAGGTCTTTTCCTGCTTTCTCCTCTAGGGTTTTGATGGTTTCCTGTCTCACATTCAGGTCCTTTATCCATTTTGAGTTTTATTTTTGTGAATGGTATGAGAAAGTGGTCTAGTTTCAACCTTCTGCATGTTGCTGTCCAGTTCTCCCAGCACCATTTGTTAAACAGACTGTCTTTTTTCCATTGGATATTCTTTCCTGCTTTGTCATAGCTTAGTTGGCCATACGTTTGTGGGTCTAGTTCTGGGGTTTCTATTCTATTCCATTGGTCTATGTGTCTGTTTTTGTGCCAATACCATGCTGTCTTGATGATTACAGCCTTGTAGTAGAGGCTAAAGTCTGGGATTGTGATGCCTCCTGCTTTGGTCTTCTTCAAAATTACTTTGGCTATTTGGGGCCTTTTGTGGTTCCATATGAATTTTAGGATTGCTTGCTCTAGTTTCGAGAAGAATGCTAGTGCAATTTGATTGGAATTGCATTGAATGTGTAGATAGCTTTGGGTAGTATTGACATTTTGACAATATTTATTCTTCCAATCCATGAGCAGGGAATGTTTTTCCATTTCTTTATATCTTCTTCAATTTCCTTCATAAGCTTTCTATAGTTTTCAGCATACAGATCTTTTACATCTTTGGTTAGATTTATTCCTAGGTATTTTATGCTTCATGGTGCAATTGTGAATGGGATCAGTTTCTTTATTTGTCTTTCTGTTGTTTTATTATTAGTGTATAAGAATGCAACTTATTTCTGTATATTGATTTTGTATCCTGCAACTTTGCTGAGTTCATGTATCAGTTCTAGCAGACTTCTGGTGGAGTCTATCAGATTTTCCATGTATAATATCATGTCATCTGCAAAAAGTGAAAGCTTAACTTCATCTTTGCCAATTTTGATGCTTACTGGCTTTTTCAATAATATTGTATTTAACTATTTAAGGGAAGAGAGAAAATATATTTGTAGTCATTTATATTTATACACATTTTCATCATTTATATTGCTCTTTAATTTTTTTTTTTTGTAGATTTGAGTTACTGTCTGATGTCATGTACTTTAAAAATGAAACACTTCTTTTAGTATATTTTAAAGCATATCTGTTAGCAATAAATTTACTTAATCTTTGTTGATTTGTGAGTGTTCTATTGTTTTTCTTTTTTGATGGTAGTTTTTTAGGTATACATTCTGGATTGACGGTTTTTTAATTTTTCTTTCAGCGCTTTAAGAAGGCATCTCATAGCTTTCCTGGATTTCATTGTTTCTGATGAGAAGTTACCCATTAATCATACTATTGTTTCCTTGTGCAAGATTAGTCATTTTTCTCTTGCTTCTTTCACAACTTTTAGTCTTTGCCTTTTTTGCAGTTTGATATGTCCATATGTAGATATATCTTCGTCCTGTGTGAAATGTTTTGAGCTTGTTGGCTGTGTAATGTTTGTCATTAAATTTTTGAAGTTTTAGGCCACTATTGTTAAAATAGTTTTCTCTCCTTTACTTCTGGTACTCCTATTACATGTAAGTTGGTATGTTTCATGTTATTCCACTGATTTTTTGAACTCTTTTTCCTTTCTGTCTTCAGATGGGATAAATGAAATTGATCCATCTTTGAATGTGATGATTCTTTCTTCTGCCATCTAAAATATGCTGTTGGGCCAGCCTATTTTTATTTTGGTTATAGTACTTTTCAACTTTAGAATATCCATTTGGTTCCTTTTAAATAGTTTCTGTTTCCTTATTGAGACTCCCTATATATTGTTTATTGACCACATGTATTTCTGTAATCTTTAAACATGGCTTATTTTAATTCATGAATATGTTTGTAATTTCTGCTTGCTTTAAGGTCTTTGTTATTGTCAACATCTGTACCCACTCAGGGATAGTTTTTATGGACTGCTTTGTTTCCTTTTTTTCTTTTCTTTCTTTCTTTATTTTACGAGAGAGAGTGGTGGGCGGGGGGGGGGGGTGCGCAGAGAGAGAAGGAGAGAGAGAATCCCAAGCAAGCTCTGCACTGTCAACACAGAATCTGATGTGGGGCGTGAACTACCTAACCATGAGATCATGACCTGAACTGAAATCAAGAGTCAGACGCTTAATGGACTAAGCCACCCAGATGCCCCATTAACTGCTTTGTTTCTTGAGTGTAGGTCACATGTTCTGTTTCTCTGTTATGTTTCATAGTCTATGGTTGAAAACTGGCATGTTAGATAATATATTGTACCTACTGTGGATTCTGTAGTAGCTGATGTCTCTGCTCAGTTTTTGTTTTTTTTTTTTGTTTATTTTTTTCTCTGGTTTTTTAGCCTGATTTCCTGAGGCTCCTGCATCCACATACCCCAGTGATCAGCCAGTGATGGGTTACAGGTTGTGTGCAAACACTGGGAGCCTATATGATTTCCACCCTCTGCAGATAGATCTGTGTTTATTTAGGGAGCATGTAAAGTTCAGACAGCTTCAAGTCTCCTTTGACATTTGCTTGCCTCTGTGTCCTCTTGGATCACCCCTGCATGTACATGCAGGCTGCCAGTCAGCCAGGGATGAATGCAGTTTGTCTTACTCTTCCAATGCTCTTGCATTCCTTTAGTTTCCTTGTAAAATATATGGTAGGTCTGTTGATAGCCCCAAATGAGACTGTAATCCAAGGATGGCAGAACTGAAAGCTTTCCCCATTCATTTTTATTGAGTTTGCTACTTTGCTGATATGCCTCTCAGCTCGTGCTTTTGCCTTGGCTGCAGGTTATGACAGCACTTCGCAGGCAGTGAAGCCCCTACTTTTCATGGTCAACACCACACTAACCAAGCTGGGGATGGGTATGAAAACAGGGCCAGGCAAAAAAGCCACTGACTCCCATGTATCTTATCCAATATTCTGGCAACTTTTGATGAATAAGACTCTTTCACTTATTGTTTGTCTTTAGTAGTTTCCAGGGCTATTTTTTGCATATTTTGCCCAATTTTATAGGTTTTTTTTGGGGGGGGAGGGAGGGGGAGGATTTTCCAGTCTTTTCATTCTGTCATATACTTTTTTAAAAATGAGCATTGAGTAGAAACTGATATAATTATTTACAATTTACTATAAGGTTACTATGATTAATACAGTATAAATCTAGAATAGACATAATTAGGTCTATAAGTAAAAGTTCATAAAAGAGTCTAAATAAATATGGAGAAATATATGACAATGTGTTGTTTAAAATGATGTGGAAAAGGTAGTTTAATAGTTTTTACTTGGTAGTGGTATAACTGGCTATCCATATGGAAGAAACAAAGGGAAATCATTGTCTACCAATTATTAATTACATCATAAAATAATAAATTTCAGTAAATCTAAGATTTAAATTTTAATAATTTGTAAATAATAATATTAGAAAATTCAGTACATGGGGAGCAACTTGAGATTTTTCTTAAGCAAGACTAGAAGCACAGAGGCGTCAAATGAAAACAAAATGTTTGAGGGAAAAAAAAGAAAACATCATTCATAGAGTAAGAAGCCAAATGATAACTCTAAGGAAAAAAAATTGTAGTAAATAAAGAGACAAAATTTGGCACTAATAAAATGTAGCCAAAGTCATAAAGTTGGTGAGGAAAAATACAATAGAGAAAAGAGGTAAAAGAGATTGTGGTAGACAGTGAGACATTGCCAATGAGATCTCTTTTCAAGAGAGAATCTTCCCCAAGGAGATCCCTTAGGTAACAACCTGTAGCTGAAGATGCCTTCTGGATCTGTCTTTGCTATCTTGCACCTCCTCACAGCCCCCAGCAATGATGAAACAGTGATGTTGTAAGGACTCACCATTTCTGCCCATTACAGGAGCAATATTTGTATCATCCCTCTCCACCAGGCTGGCAGTCTTCCTCAGAGCTGCTCTTCCTAAAAAAAATTCTTCTTCCATCTACTTTCACAGTCTCCCAGGGCTATTTTGGCCTGAAAGCTCCCTCTCTCTTTTATTTATACTCTCTCTCTCTTTTATTTTTCATATGAATAACTCCCAGGAAATCTTATTTCTTTCGAACTTTTCACATTCCCTTCCGCTATTCCTAAAATAAACTTTTAAGAACTTTGAACTTGGGGCGCCTGGGTGGCGCAGTCGGTTAAGCGTCGGACTTCAGCCAGGTCACGATCTCGCGGTCCGTGAGTTCGAGCCCCGCGTCAGGCTCTGGGCTGATGGCTCAGAGCCTGGAGCCTGTTTACGATTCTGTGTCTCCTTCTCTCTCTGCCCCTCCCCCGTTCATGCTCTGTCTCTCTCTGTCACACAAAAAAATAAATAAATAAATAAACGTTAAAAAAAAAAAAAAGAACTTTGAACTTGAAACTCAGAATGATGATCACAAAAAGGGCGCTTCAGAGACTCACCTAATACAGTGAGTTATTATCACAACTAAGTGAGTTTGTCATTGAAAGAGATCTGGGAGAGCAGGTCCTTGTGCAGTCAATAAACTGATCTTATGAATTAAGATTTGGGAGCCATTCTGTAGTTTTGATTAAAAGAACTTCAGTTTCTCTTCCCTAAAAATAAAATAAAATAAAAATCACTCAGTCAGTTACAAAATACAACATATTGATAAACGTGAAAGAAACAAAAGTCACAAAGGGCTGAATATAAAAAATCGTTCCATGAACAAGCCATGTGATTTTTGTTGCATAGTGTTTGCCTGTTTAGTTTCCTCTGCACAGTTACTCCCTATTTTTCTCTTTGTTAGTTATTGCTGAAATGTCCATAATCAGGCACATGTCACTAGATCAGCGGTCACTGTCAAGTACTGTCATACACCTTTACTTATTACACAAGATCACCATTTGTAATTAATTTATTCAATTTGTAATATCCTAACATTTTGCTTTCCTACCAGATTCTAAATTTTATAACAAGAGAGACTGCCTTGAGAGTTCATTGATGTAATTTCATTACCTAATGCAGGAACTTGCACTAGTAGAATCTCTATAATATTTAGTAAATAATGGCATAGATACATACATAGAATTCAAATACCATAACACCTTACATCTTCCATTTCTTACAGTTTCCAAAGCACTTTCAGCACTAAAGCCATTTAAACTTCACAATTACTGTATATAAGATGAGCATACAGGGGCGCCTGGGTGGCGCAGTCGGTTAAGCGTCCGACTTCAGCCAGGTCACCATCTCGCGGTCCGTGAGTTCGAGCCCTGCGTCAGGCTCTGGGCTGATGGCTTAGAGCCTGGAGCCTGTTTCCGATTCTGTGTCTCCCTCTCTCTCTGCCCCTCCCCCGTTCATGCTCTGTCTCTCTCTGTCCCCCCCAAAAAATAAATAAACGTTGAAAAAAAATTTTTAAGATGAGCATACATATTTCCATTTTATAGAGGAGCAAATTGTGCCTCATAAAAACAGGCACAAACTGATGGTAGAAAGGGAGAAAACAGGTTTTGTTAATTAACATCATCCTTAATTCTCTAGCCTGGCTACTCAAAGAATCACACTCAGATTTACAATATTTATGTCATCTGGGATATTAGGAATGCAAAATCCCAGACAGGTTCCCCCCCAAACCCCCTAAATCATAATCAATATTTTAACAAGTTTTCCAGGTGGTATGTGTGCATATTAAGCTTTCAGAAGGATGTTTCAAGACTTTGGGATCCTTTTGATGAGTGAGGTGAAGAATGTAGGGGTGGGGATAGAGTCAAGTTTCTCTGTTTATGTGTGAGAGAGAAGTGACAGGATGAGACAAGAGTTAGGGGAAGTTAGCCATGTAAAGGGAGAACAGACTGGCTTCAAAACAGAAATTTGAAAATTGAAAAGATGTCTAGTTGGGTTTTCTTAATTGAAAATTTCAGTGTCATATGATGTTAGTGTTCTCTCCATCTCAGCTATGCAAACTTCAGTAAAATATGTATTGCTGTTACTTCTGGGGAATACCAAAACTACAGTGAGGGCATTTTTTATTTGATTGGTGTTTGTTGGTCACTCTGTGACCAGGTGCTGTTTTGTCCATTATGTTATTCACAGAGCAGTAGGTTCCTTGAAAAGGAGGTAGAGAGGACAAGTGAAATAATACACATAAAAGTGCTTTAAGCAGTGCAAAGATGCTAAGTAAAAGCACATGAATTATCACAATCATGAAGGAAAGTGCTCATTTGTGTTTTTATGGAATTTTCTCTATAAGAATATAAATAGAAGAATTTAAGTTTGTGGACACTCTCTAATTGAATAGCTATTTTTTCAGTGTCAGCTATTATGGAGTAAGACAAGAACATAAGACCAAACAAAACCACTTAAGACAAAAATAAACTGCAGCAAGATAAGAAATAATTTACTTGTGAGTTTAATAGGTATAGACTGTGTTCTTTGATGCATTTATATATAATATTTTACAGGCAAGGAATCGAGTATTCAATTAGATTCAAAAAGTATTATGAGTCCTACACTATGGCGAGATAAAGATTTGTGTAGGATATAGTGTCTTACCTCAAAAGTCAAAGATCTGGGATGCTGCAGACTCGGTGGGTATTACTCCTTTAAAGAAATTGTTCTGGGATGCTCTTTACTTAGTTTAATGTAAATATCTTTTCTTTTATATATAGGTGATCCACTTCCCAAACACAGATTCTGTTTTGTTTTGTTTTGGTTTGGTTAAGTTTATTTATTTACTTTGAGAAAGAGAGAGAGCACAGGCAGCGGAGGGGGTGAGAGAAGGAGAGACAGAATCCCAAGCAGGGATCCCAAATGGAATCCCAATGTGGGGCTTGAACTTATGAACTGTGAGATTATGACCTGAGCTGAGATCAAGAGTCAGACCCTTAACCGCATGAGCCACCCAGGTGCCCCTCAAATACAGATTCTTGGTGTATTAGTTAAAAGAGTCTTTTATTTTTTTAAAGACAGAATCCCAATAATTAATTTTTTTTTCAACGTTTTATTTATTTTTAGGACAGAGAGAGACAGAGCATGAACGGGGGAGGGCCAGAGAGAGAGGGAGACACAGAATCGGAAACAGGCTCCAGGCTCTGAGCCATCAGCCCAGAGCCTGACGCGGGGCTCGAACTCACGGATCGCGAGATCGTGACCTGGCTGAAGTCGGACGCTTAACCGACTGCGCCACCCAGGCGCCCCCAGAATCCCAATAATTAAAGAAAAAATATTAGTGGCTTATAATTGAAAATTATAAGATCAGAGGTGCTTTTAAGCAAAGCAGGAGCCTGGCATGGAAACAATGCCGTCAAAAGTATATCTCTCCTTTTTTTCCTCTCATTTTTGTTTCTGCTTTCTGTGTTTTCTTTTATTCTCATGCAGGCTTTCACTATGTGGCAGCAATTGTCTAGCATGTTTTTAGTGTCCAGGAGCTTCAGGAGGAGAAACACTTTCTCCTCACATCCTTTCTAGTTCTGAAGTTGATGCTAACCACTCTGCTTGAGTTCTGTGCCCACTCTTGCACCAAGCACAGAATGCAAGTGCATGCATTGTTGTTGGCCCTCTCAAGCCAGGTGGGCTAGAAACTATCTAACTGACAACTCCTGCTGATGGGGGCCAGTACTGTTAGAAAAGCAAACTAGTAATCTCTGGCTCAGGTGGTTAAGTGCTAAGCGTCCAATCTTGATTTCGGCTCATGATCTCACTGGTTCATGGGATCGAGCCCCACATCGGTCTCCACAGTGAGTGTGGAGTCTGCGTGGGATTCTCTCTCTCTCTCCCTCTCCCTTTCCCTTTGTCTCTCTCTCTCTCTCTCTCTCCCTCTCTTCCCACACTTGTTCTCTCTCTCTCTCTCAAAATAAAAAAATAAACATTAAAAAAAATAAATGAATAAATAATAGAAGAAAGGAGAAAGATAATTGACACGTGAAGGGCAGCATTTTCCAGCCCCAAATATACATTTTGGCATAAGGATTACATGTGGCTAATTATTTTCGAAATGCTACAGACATAGGAAAAGCTCTAAAAACCCAGAGTGGAAGTTACCCTTTTGTAAGACACATTTACATTTATAAGGGAAATCTCCATTTGTGTGTCTAACTTTCTGTACTAGGAACAGGATGATGACTACATCTCTAGGAACTCTCATCCTTGGAGAAGGCATGGACTTAAATCTACATCACAACCATAACCTCATTTACTGTGCCTTTCCTGGTAACTTTATGTACCTAGCCCCCCACCCCAACATCTTTTATCTTTATCTGGAAATGGTATTTAAGGAGGTGACTTGGACCATTTTTAAGAGTTGCTTTGTTTTTCTGGGTATCTCCCATGTATAAGGGAGGTATACATGTTATTAAACTTCTGTTTGTTATTCTCTTGTTAATCTGTCTTTAGTTGCAGGGGGTCTCAGCCAAGAACCCAGAGAAGCAGAGAAACAAGTTTTTTTTTTCTCCTCTACATGAACAGGATAACAAGTACTTAGGGGCCATTTCTGTATTTTGGAACACTTTTTATAGTATCCTCTTTTTATTTGGTAAGAGATACAAAATTCTAATTCACCTTGAGATAGCAGTGTCTGTAAATGAACATGCACATGATGTTTTTCTTGAAAAGTAAAACATGCTTTATGAGGAGTGAGTTTGGCACCAAGGTTTCAAAGAATTAGCTCTGGAGAAACTCAAGTTCTGTTCAGCAGAAATTTTGTTCTTGGTTGAGATTAATTTTGTATTTTCCCTTATTGAAAGCAATGGCAGAAAACCAATGAAACCACAAAGTAATCTTAAGCCTTAATAATGTCAAAACCAAGCCCAGTACCTGAATGTCCTCCTTTATCCTTCTCAACGAAAAGTTGCTAAACTGCACTTTGCTGAATTTGAAGTCATCACATGACAGTTTAATCAACTCTTTCCTTTCCTTTGCCAAGAAGCCATCTGGCAGTGTGTCTTTTTCATTGAAAATGTGTCCCTGATCCAATTTTCATTTGTTATCCTGTCAAGAAAGCATTCGTTCCAATGGGGGACCAAATTTGAGCACTGTTCTTTTCTGTAAGCACGAAGGATGAATTTTCATTTTATTTTCAATGAGTAAAGTTTCTTAAGGTTGTGGCATGATTGGCAATTCTCTTTTGCTGCTTTTGTATGTTCTGCTGATGTTGCTTTCTTGTTGCTTTTGTTTTGTCATGAACATTCAAAGCCAAGCTTTTTAATTCTAGTATACTGGCATCCCTTTCTTTCATTATGGTGTGTGAACAACTCAGTTAAGTAGAATCAGCTTCACAGACATAATTCATCCACAAAGAAACAACGACATTAAAGATAAAAGAAACATGTACCTCAGCATAAACTTTCAAGATGAGAATCAGTACTTTGGAAATACTTATTTTAAAAACCAGATAATAAATTTTTTTGCAATGTCTTACTCTCTTTTCTTGCTCCCCTCCAGCTTAATTGAGGTATAATTGACAAATTAGAAGTATATATATTTAAGGTGTACAACAGGACATTTTGACATATGTATACATTGATAAATGACTGCAGCAATCAAGCTAATTAACGTTTAAATCATCTCACATACTTGCCGAGTGTGCATATGTGTGGTGAGAACATTTAAAATCTACTCTCAGCAAATTTCAAGTATACAATACAGAATTGTTAACTGTAGTCATCGTGCTGTACAATAGATCTCCAGAACTTACTCATCTGACAAAATTGGAACTTCGTACCTTATGACTGACATCTTCTCATGTCCCCCAACTCTCAGCACCTGGTAAATACCAATTCTACTCTGTACTTTATGGTTTGACTTTTTTAAACTATACATGTAGGTGAGACCATACAGTATTTGTCTTTCTGTGATTGGCGCTTATTTCATTTAGCTTAATAATCTCAAAGTTCATCAATGTTGTTGCAAATGATATAATTTTATTCTTTTTAAAAGGCAAAATAATATTCCATTATATACAATATGTATGCATATATATATATATATATATATATATATTCCAGAAATAGATACATATTTCTGTAATTCTTTTTGTCCACTCATCTGCAGTGGATACTTGGATCATTCCCATAGCTTGACTTTTTTCAGTAGTGCTGTTGTGAATGTAGGAGTGCAAATATCTCTTTAAGATCCTAATTTCATTTCCTTTGGATATATACTCAGAAGTGGATTTTATAAGATTATGTGCCTTCTCTCAATCCCATAAAGCCAGTCTAGGTGCTGAGAACCTCACATTTAGTTTCCCTTGGTCACTGCCCTGAAGTGTTCAAGGTTATGTATGTGCCTTCCCCAAGTCCAGTAGAGTCGAACAGCTATTTGCAAATGCTTGTGTATAATCTATAGAGATTTGCAAATGCCTTCTGCTGGGGTGTTGACTAGAGCGGGGAGGGGCACACAGAGTACTGGGGGTACCTGTGGGCTACGTGTACAGAGATCTGCAGGTGATACGACCTACTAGGTTCATGGGAAGTCCTCTTGGTAGAGTCCATTTAAGCATTTAGTAAAACCCAAAACTCTGTTGAGTTTTGCACCCCAGCTGCTGTGAGCTGCCACCCCTCTTCCCTGCTCCTAGCTACTCCTAGACTGTTCAACCTGCTGATGTCCTCAGTTTTCTGGGTGGGGCAATAAGGAGGTGAGTCTCTTGGGCAGTGTCCCATATGGCTGGGAAGCTGGGCACTCACTGCACTCTCACTTTCCCTGTGGGACAAATCTCAGGCTGATGGAGTCTCTTCACACCTTTCCCCCTTTCTCTTCTTGGAGGAGAAATGAGGTGTGTAAAGTGAAATTGTTCTCCTTATCCACTTCAGTGCATCTATTCTCAGATATTTTGATTCAACAGAGTGAAAAGGCCTTGTTGCTGGACTCCCCACCTATCAAAATGGTGCTCTCATCAGTGGGTGGTTGTCAAAATCACTGTTTCTGTGAAGAATGAGCGCTGAAAATTTTTGCTGACATCACTCTCCTAATTTCTTTCCTTTACACTGCACTGTCCACAACCATGGCCTAGCTAAAGTTGCTTCCTTTCTTCAGAACAAATTGGAGATCTTTCATGATTATCTTTGATATGACAGGTATCTTTATGATATTCTGAGTTAGGTGATATGAAATAAAGTGAATAAATTCAACAAAATGTATAAAATTCTTGACCACTTGTTTAAGTATAAGAAGATAGGCTACCAGAGAAAAGGGCCAAAGCCATTATAACAAAATACAAAGCAAGAAAGCAGAACATTTCGAATATTATTTTAAAAGTTTGTAGTATGCTGCATGAAAAAAGCTAACACTCACCAAATGTAATTAGCTTGCCTGATTTTTTTTTCTTCTATAGACCCACAGACTTCTTGTTTTTCACAGACAATGGCCTCCTCTGATGAGTAGCCTTTGTTGACCTCTTTGTTTTTCCTTTGTATGTATCTCGGTTGTAACATTTACCCCATAGACTTGCTATTATACACGTTCCTGTGTCCTTATAAGATATGAACTCCCATGGTGTAAAGTCTGTTCCTCACTGTCTCTTTGTGACACTGTCTAGCGTTTTGTGAATAGGATAAGGTATACAATATGTGAATGGAAAGATGAATAAATTAATGGAAGACACTTTCTCAGAAACTTCCAAAGGAAAAAAAAAAAAACCTCTATAGTCATTTATAGGATGAAGAGGAAGAAAGTAATTTAATCCAAAATCTGAGAAAATGTCTACTCTTATGAACAGCCTGTGGGATCTATGGTGTTTGTTAGTAAAGAAGTACAAGTGTCATAAATACAAGCCATCAATTGTGTAAAGAAAAATGTGTAGGAATTTGAGAAATGGCACTCTACATTTGGCTCACTATAGAGAATGAAAATTTAGTAAATAAGATGGACATAACAACAAAATCTGGAATTTAAAATGTTTTGAGCAGTGTTTAACAGTTTTTAGATAAACAAGATACCCTGAAGAGAAGAGGAGACAAACTAAAGACTGAAATTAAAAGAAATATGAGGCTCCATATATAGAACATTAAACTAAGCCTTCAGAAGAAATAGTAGCTAAATCATTTCAAACCCAGAAAAAAAGGAATGTTCACTGATGCTAATGAGTAAGAAAAACCTGTTAGAGGTTTTCGGAGAAAAGACACGTATTTTTGATAAAAATTTGTATATAAATTATAATTGACTTAAAGCTAAGACCAGCAATTTAATTTAGGGGGGAGTAACCCTCAGCTGATTGTAAAGTAATACATTAGGTTTCAACAATTTGATTTCAGAAATCCCTTTAAGAAAAAAAAACTGGAATATGAACAGAAGAAAAGCTAGGTTGGTGGTAGAAGATGTAGAAATTATATAAACAACAGAAAATTTCACATCATTATAACATTTAAGTATCTAATAATTAAAACAAACCAACTAGAAAGCAATATTATGGGGAAGTTATCCTACCATCATTGGAAAAACATTTCTCAGTGAAAGGATAATCATCTTTGTAATTGTAAGGAAGGAATTTCTACCCTGGTGCCATATTTAATTGATGATCTCTTTGATCTCTCTTACTTTTAAGATAGCATTTTGAGTAGGAAGGATTAATGGATCTTTGCAAAATATTTTATTGCTACAAAATATAAAAGAGTCGACACTGTTCACCTGGCCACCCAAGTTAAAACTTGGAAGCCTTCATATCACATCAACCTAACCTCTTTCTAAATATTGTTAGTTTCACCATTTTTTGAAATATGCCCTTTTCTTTTCATCTATTACTCTTATTACTGTAGTAAACTTCTCTTTCTATCTTAGTGATCTCCTTGCCTCTCAGGTCCTCATTCTCCTCACTGTTCAATAATCACTTTTGTAGATAATGTATATATCAGCTCATTTCTTTCATCTACTCAAAAAATATTCAAGTAAAGGCTAAATTTTATTTGGGTTGGTTTTGTATTAAGATGATGATACAACCATACCACCTACAAATAACTAAGTCATATTTTGTCACAGTCATTCTCTTCCTCATAAGTTCCTTAAATGAGATTTATGAAAGAGGAAAAATAGCAAATAACAAGAAGGTACTGCTTTCTGTCCTGGACTTCTGCCTGAGACCCTAGGACAGGAGTCCCTAGATTTGAACTTGTGGTTTGACCAAGATGTCTTTAACATTCCCCTCAGCTTGACTAAACTTTTTTTCTTCCTTTTTTAAGGGGAGAAAGAAAGCATGGGTTGGGGAGAGTGGCAGAGAAAATCCTAAGCAGGCTCCACATTCAGTGCAGAGCCTGATGCACGGCTTGATCCCATGACCCCTCAGGACTTGACCTAAGCCAAAATCCAAGAGTCTGATCATCTGAGCCACCCAGGAGCCCCCACCTGACTAAACTTTAGACGTGTTTCTTCCTTACTATAAGCCACTGACCTCCCTGCTTTGAAGAGCATTTGAAAATTTATAAATGCAAATTTTTTCTCCTCCTGTTTGAAACATATATAAATCTCTTTAAAAACCTCTTTCTAGTTTTAAGACTTAGGGAATTCCAGGAGTGAACCTGGGAGCCATCCCATTGAAATGTAATCATCAAAAAAGATAATGTCCCTATGTGCCAGCCTGTGTGGGAGGGTAGGAGTCTAACTGCAGTGGGCCCTGGCTCCAAATTGTAAAACTACCTCCTATGATGAAAGAGAAAGTTTATTTTCCCTTTGGGTAAGCTCAGTTAGCAAAATTAGAGTCTTAGATGCCCTAAAACCTAAGTCTTAAAAACTGCCCAGCCCCTTCTTTTAAGGGGAGTTCAGTTCAATCTCCTCTGTTTCAATAGTCTTTACTAAAATCTTCCTTCCCTTTTTAACTTTGGTGCAATTTTATACTTTCATAGGCTTTGCCTATGGAGGAAAGAACATTTTTTCTCCTCTAAGGTCAGATTTTCAAATCTTAACATCAGCCATCTGTTGAGCCCCAAACATGGGCATGTTTAATGAATGATAAGGTAGAGGATGAATAAAATGGCAGCCTGCTATTAACCAGTTCTTCCTGGGTCAGTTTGCCATGGGAACAAGGAGTAGAAGAGCATCAGAAGCAACACGGTGGCTGGGCTGGACTGGATAAGGTATGGGTGCCTGAGGGAGCCACAACATATGTCTGCTAAAATACACACCAATAAATGGAGCTTAATCAGTGTCCTGGAATAGGACCTTATCTAATTATTATTACTTCTTATCATTTAAAGCAGAAGCCAAGGCAAGAGAACTAGTTTGGGAATAAGAAAGGTAAATACCTTCAAAAGTTTCCCGTTTGATTGTATAATAAAGTCCAACCTCAGACTGGAAGCTAACTTAAGAGTTTCCATTCCTATGTGGTGCAGTGATGAATTGAGTTGTTTGGTAGATATTTACTTGTCTCTATCTCATTCTTGAGATTTGTGTGCACTCTCCTGCAATGCATGAGCTTGGCCATGTGTCTTTCTCTGGCCAAAAGTGTACGAGCAGATTTGAAGCAAACAAAGGTTTTAAATGTGCCTGCATAGTTTGTCTTGTTCTATTGCACCAATATCATTCCCCATGAAAAGAATATGCCCCAGGTGGCCACTAGTAAATAGAGGATGGGAGAAACATAGAACAGATCCTATTCCAATCCATGGTTTACAGACAGACCCTGATGCTCAGAAGGCTGAAGGAAGTGCCTCCTAGCCCAGCCAAGGCTAGGTCAGCTGAACCTGTGTACAAGACATAGTTTCTTACTTTTTCAGCCACTGAGAATCTGAAATTGTTTCTTACATAGTGAAAATACATGTGGCAGTATACTGTATTATAATTATTATCTGTCTCTGTCTCCTGAATTAAACCATGTAAATTAGAAGGCAAGGACTCTGTCTTTTTCATTTTTACATCTAAAAGCCCAGTCCATAGTAGATATTCAGTTACTGAGTCAAATACACAACTTTGATTTAACTAGCTAGCTACTCTAAAATGTTAATCAGATTATTCCCATCCAGTACATAATTTACTACTTTTTGAAAACATATTATAGATTTTATTTTTTGCAGTATGCCTCAAACATTTTTTAGAAGTGGGTGGAACACAAATTTAAAATTCTAGCTATCTAATTTAAAATCCTTTGAAATTAGGTGAATATTTTAGCTATGAATACTTGCCGCTGTTGAAATCCAAGAAATGCAATGGAAAATGTGTCTCATGGACTTTTACCTTTATTTGTCAATCACTGATTCATCCAGCCATTCAGCAAAGTAACATTTTTTCACTTTCTACTTTTGTGATGCCATTAAAATAAGTAGAACCTGGAATATGGTATGAAACAGTAACAGAGGAAATCAAGAGCCAAGGACAGAATGGATATAAAAACTAAAAACATGAATGAATGTATGCGTAGATTAGTAGTACAAGTTTTCTTTGACACTAATCATGAAACCAACTTATTTGGCATCACTAAACTTAGGTAAGATTTTTTTTTATTGCCACAAAGTTCTTTGGTAAAAATGAGCCAGATAAATCTTAACTACTAGAGATGTTCCAAGTTCCAAGTTTTACAAAGGATTAAAAACAAGAATTCCTAACATGCATGGAGCCCTAATTAACTATTTAGCATTCTTTTTTGTCTGTTTTTTTTCATCACTTACCACTCTATCGCAAATTGCCCATTTCTAATTTGTCTCTCACAAGGATGTGAAGTGAGGATAAGTGTGCTTATCAAAGCACAACATATGTAGGAAGCTGTTACAAAAGTCCAAGTGAGAGAAAGTGAGAGCTAGAAACTGGATAGTAGCTGTGTATCTAAAAGGATAGTAGTATAATTCACATTAATTATTATGGGCTTGCAAACCAAACAAACAGATAACAAACCTCAGGTTTTAATCCTGGGTGACAGATAGACTTTTATGCCATTACCCAAAAGTGGACAATCAGAAAGAGGAGCTAATTTGGAAAGAAAGATATTTTCATACATGTGAGTCAATGATGCACAATATGCTTTTCATTATTCACTTATTATTATTTATCCAGATGGGACTACTTAGTTTAATTACGAATACTGTTTCCTATCAAACTGGCACATGTATAGAGGAATTATGGCATGGATTAGGCTTTAATTTCTTCCTCCCATCCAAACTCCAATTTGGTTTATTAGACTTTAATAATGTGGAGAAGGAAGAGAATGAAGGAGGAGCAAAAGGAGGAGGAGAAGAAGATAAGGAGAAAGAAAGAAAAGAATCCCCCACCCTCCCCATTTTGGTTTTCTGTTTGCCAACCTTTATTTATATACATTATGAATATTCAGTTTAGAAAGTATCACATTTCCTTGTGTTCTTGTTAACTTTTATGTATTTGACTACTTCACAAAACAAGGTCAAAAGAGGTTAATGATTGATCTTTGATGTAATAAAAATTGGAAAATATTTGCTCCGTGTATTGAACTTGTGACATTGCCTCACATGTCACTCTCTTCCATTTTTCAAATCATTCATAAGTGTAATAATGGAAAGCTGTTCTAATTTTTTCTGGCCAGAGACATAACTAGATGCCTATTTTTCCCAATAAAGTGTTTATGTATGCATACTAATTCAGCTATTTGTCATAAGAATGAGAACACCTTAAGGAAAACATTTTTTTTCAGTGGAATTTTAACCTGAACTGAATTTGATGTCAAATCATTACACATACATTGTTTCATACTCCCACATATTTTAGCCCATGAGTTATAAGAAGTCATGATTCCACATCAAGCAATCATTTCTGTATTCAGCAGTTTTTAAGCAGAAGTGTAATACAAGGAAAAAATGGAGAGACAAAAGACTACTGCAAATTGCTATCTACTGAGTCTTGATATTCACTTGTATATATTTTTCTTTACCTATCGGATATAAAAGACATTATGAATTCTATGATCAAGAGAATTCTAGCAACTGTTAGTATTTGAGAAAAGTTTGAAATCTATTCCTGTCTTCCTCAGTTAATGGTTTATCAAAAATACAGATATTTTCTCCTTCTGCTTTGAGAATCTAATACATTTCTCCTTTCTCTTGATGTGTGTTCTCAATACCCATTCAAGAGTCACTGCGTTAATTAGCCATAATTACTGATAGGATTGTATCAGTCCCACAAACATGGTGGTATTAAAACCTTCTGATAATATGTAACCCCATTTACAAATGAACTTAGATAATGTGCCAAATATTATACAACTTAACTATTTACAGGGATATGAAAGAACTCATTGTGGGTAATCCTCAACCTAATATAATTTTGAAATGTTGATGATACTTATGACAAAGTAGAGTGGTAGGTATAATAATCAATCTATTAGAGAGTGATCAACATTCCTTCTACTTCTTCCCTGGGTATTGGTGAATGGGCAGAAATAGTTTTCTTTTTCTTTTTCATCGGCTATGGAGATTACAGAGAAGAAGATGGGACTATCCAGAAGTCATTTTAAAGTACCCAGGGATGCAAGAATTTCTTATGTCAGTGAATCCTAAAATAATATATTCTCTCCTTCCCATAATGCTTATGTCCTTCCAAGGTGAAGCAGAAACTTTTAGACATGCAAGTGAGCAACTGATGTTACACGGTGCCATGGTAGGAATGTGCCCATTTCAGAGAGATATGGTAATCTGAGAAAGACAAGTTTCCTCAAGATGTATTTTAGGGTCAATGGAAATAATACTTTTAATTCAAGTTGTAGGTACAAGAGATAATAGATCAAAACAAACCACTTGTTGGTAATGAGACAAGCATGCCTGATACTACTCATTAGACACTTAATGAAAAATGTGTTAATCAGAAAGGGAGTAGTTATTTGAATATTATAAAAAAAAGAAACAAACACAAAACACAAACTTGTAGTAGCAAACTCTAGTGGTAATATTCAAGAGAGGGTGCTTTACCTGACATAGTTCTCAACTGTTAGTCACCTAACCCAGAGAATCCTGTCTATAAAATGGATATATGATAATGTTGTAGACCAAAGTCATGAAAGGTTGCTTCTTCCATTCAAGGACCACCAGTCAACCTTCAATTCATGATTTGGCTTCCTGTATAAATCTACCTATAGGGAGAAAATGTAAAGATTAAGGGATGAACTGTCCCCTTTATAGTGAATAAGTCAACATTCTGGTTTTTACAAAGAAATCTCATTATCTTGGTTGAAGGTAATTTGTTAAAGGGAACTGGTTTCTGAGGAGATTGGTGCATTCAGTGTCTTTTAACATATAGATTGCAGGGTCTTCAAAGTTGACCATTAGGTCCTATAGCAAAGGGAATTCACTAAGTCAGTAAAGGGCCCCGTGAGGCCTCTTGGGAGTTAACCTCTAGGCCTCAATCCCTGAAGAAATAATATTGTTCAGTGACTGAGAGAAAAATAATTATATGTGTTTTCACCTTTCATGTTTATTCAATTAACTAAGATTTATTGTGTGCCAATTATGTGCCAAATATGTAATTTTGATCCATATTTAAATCCCGTTGAGATACTTTATAATCTGGCCATATTTTACCTACTTTCATTTTTTCATAGCCTGTTGATGTAGCAATTGGTTTTATGTGACTCAGTGAAATTGTCAATACGTTGATGTAGTTTTCTGATTAAAACCTAAAGCTCTGTTGCATTTGATAATGTTAACATCAGTATGCTTTAATTTTTCTTCATATTTCCCATTTACACTTATAGTTAAATCTACTCTTCAATACATTGTTTTGCTTCTCTGTTTGTGATTTATGGTGCTGAAGTCTTTACTGCATTGAAAAAAGAGATAGCATCCATTAAAATATTGTATTTTATGTGGAACAATGGGAATATTAAAAATGGTTGATTTTCATGAGATCTGAAAACTCAAAATTATACTAATCAAAATTATACAACATAATTTTGTGTTGTGATGATAATTACATTATCTCTCAATGTACCATTTGGCCTCTTGCTTTGAAATAGATAACATAGTTAGATATGGAAATAATGAATCTGACTAACTGGTATCTACCAACATATGCTTCTAGTCTTTGATACCCTTTATTGTTTCCGAAATAAGTATTACAGTTTTATGGGATGAGATTTAGTAGTAAAGTAATTCTTCACACTCAGCCTTCTTCAAAACCACTGCACAACTGGTGTTTAAAATTAATAGAATTAAAGTTGTATACTAGAGAGTGAATGGACTCAGATGTAAGAGGCCTTTCTTAATAGCATCCAGCTGTGTGATAAGAAGTACTTCAATTAAAAACAAGTTCAACATTAAACATACAATTACCTCTGTTTTGGATTCCTCAATGATATTAATTTTGTGAAGATGTTCTTACATATTTTCTATAGAATACATTTAAAGTGAGGTGTTTCAAAACCAAGAAATATATTAATTCTTAATCATGGGTGGGTTTATAAAGGGAACGTAGGTAATCAATGAGAAAAGGGAACGTAGGTAATCAATGAGAAACCACTGCTCAGAGTCCAAATATTTAGGTAGCAAACAGCCTGAACAGTGAAAAATTTCAGCCTAATCTTCATTCATTAATCTTATGTATTCTAATAATTATTTAATCTTCATTTATTAATCTTCATGTACAGAAATAAGATCCCTGATGTCTTTGACCCAAATAAAATATATGCAGTTTTCTATGACAACACTCATTTTTATTTTTATAATCCATTAATTTAATGTAATTATATCATAATGAGCTTAGGACTTAGCTAATTCATCATCAAAGCAATTAGTTCATTATGCAAATAAATTGTATGTGTCTACTGAGAGTAACTTCTGTGCTTTCATGATGGCAATTCAAAAATTTACCAACCTTACTACCCAGTCTCTCTGCCCTGTTTCCCTGACAGGCTGCTTAGAATGGAGATTAGAAGCTTTGGCTCTGGAGTTTAGAAAACCAGGGTTTGTATCCTGGTACCATATACCCATTGATTTTTCTGAACATCAGCAAGTGATTTGTCCTCTTCACCCTCAGTTTTCTCCTCTGTTAAATGGAAGCAATGATAGTACTACAACTTACATTGTAACTGCAAAGATGTAATAAGAATCCTGGGCAACATCAGAGAAAGGGGAACCCTCTTACACTGTTTGTGGGAATGCAAACTTGTGTAGCCACTCTGGAAAACAGTATGGAGTTTCATCAAAAAGTTAAAAATAGAACTACCCTACCATTCAGCAATTGCACTACTAGGTATTTATCAAAAGATGCAAAAATACTGATTTGAAGGGATACATGCACCCTGATGTTTATAGCAGCATTACCAACAGTAACAAAATTATGGAAAGAGTCCATCGCCTGATGAATGGATAAAGAAGTAGTGAGATATCTTATCTATCCAGTGTGTGTGTGTGTATGTATGTGTGTATATATATGTGTGTGTGTGTATGTATATATATACATATATGTATATGTATATGTATACGTATGTATATGTATATGTATATGTATATGTATATGAATATTATTCAGCCATGAAAAAGAATGAAATCTTGCCATTTGCAATGATGTGCCTACAGCTAGAGTGTATTATGCTAAGCGAAATAAGTCAGACAAAGACAGATACCATATGATTTCACTAATATGTGGTATTTAAGCAACAAAACAGATGAATATAGGGGAAAAAAGAGAGAGAGAAACAATAAAATAGACTCTTAATTAAAGAGAACAAACCAAGGGTTGTTGGAGGGGGCATGTGCAGGGGAGATGGTGTAAATGGGTGATAGGTATTAAGAAGGGCACTTCTTGTGATGAGCACTGGGTGTTATATGTAAGTGATGAATCACTAAAGTCTACTCTTGACACTAATATTACACTATATGTTAATTAACTAGAATTTAAATAAAAACTTTAAAAGAAAGAATCTTGGGCAACATATTTAGGACAGTGCATTAGCACACATTAGTTTTCTTAAAGCAGACTAATAGGACCTATCATTTATAATTCTCTTCTAAAAACTCTGGGTATTCAATAGACTAAACAAAATGGATAAAACCAACAAGCTAGGATAAGAACAGAATACAGAAAATAAGGAACTTCCTTCCATAAGACATCTGAGAAAAGCTAATGACATAATTGGGCAACTAATTTGACTTTAAGTTTCCTGGTTACTAAAGCAATGTTCTGATAAAAAAAAAAAATTGTGAATGAATTGTTAGTAGTGATCTTAGTCTAGAATAGCATTTATCAAAGTATTTTCTAAATTTATATTGGATTAGTAATCTTGTGTAATCTGGGATAATTGTTGAGATATAATTACATAACACTAACAGATACCACAGATAGCAGTCAGGTTCATGAATCCTTCCATGGGGTCCAAAACATGATATTTTGAAGTTCACATCTGTACTAAAAGTTGGGTCATCAATGTGTTATCATTCTAATTTTTCAAGGTGTAAAATGGAAAGTCTTTTTTTTTTTCTAAAGAATTTGTATATGTTGTAGTTGGACTTTCTATAAAAATAGCAGTTAGGTTTTGTATTGTAAAAACAAAATACAGTGTTGATGTTAATCGTTCTTTCACTTTTTTATTGAGTGGAATCATTTCGGTGATTGTAGCTTTGGGGGGCAGTAGACTTGCTATTTATCACTCACATTCTGGTACTGCATTCAAATCTGTTACTATTAATTTTATATCAAATTTACATTTTTATTGTTTCCAGAGTGCATTTATTTTTGAATATTTATTACTTAAGAAGTTTTGGCACTTCTAAAACAACAGCTTCCTCAGCACAATAAGTTGCTATTTTATTACTAATGATGGATTGCATTTACATACACTAATTCTGTGTGATTACTCTGTAAACTTCTTGGTAATTTTCAGAAGGTTAGGCAGGTGTTTTGGAAATGTTACGTCTCCTCATGGAACTTATCTTCTACCATACCTTTAAGCTTACAGTTTATTCAGTAGTGTTTAGGTTTCTGTTTACTTGAGTCAGTTTAAAACAACTAATTAATCTTTATAAAATTGTATTGGTTTTGGCAAATTACTTTTGATTTGACCTTTGTTTAAAAGCTCTGTTTCATTTAAGACATAGCTGACCATCCTCTTCATCTTACATCTCCACATAGTAAATAGCCATGGATTGATCTGGTCCTAAAAATCTAGAAAATCCACTCAACATCATATGAATGAGTAGGGCATTAAGTGAAAATGATTTTAAAGTAGTTATTGCACTTTATTTTATATATATATATATTTTAGTCTATATATATATTTTATATATATTATATATATATTTATATATATTTTATATATATGTATATATATGTTTTTTTTTTAATTTGGAGATTATCTTTCATGTTTCAAATGTAAGATCTTCCTAGGATCTCTTTTCAAATTTCAAGTCCTTTCCATGCCCTATAATATTCTACATAATCTTACCCTTGGCTACTACTCTTGCCTCATTTTCTTCCTTTTTCCCTTTCTTTCTGTGCTCTTCAATTATACTGACTTCCTTCCTACTCCTCAGACATGCTTCTCCTCACAGGGCCTCTGATGCTTTTTCTAGAAGTCTTCCCAAATAGCATGACTTACTTTTAGCACATCTTTTAGATCTGAGCCAAAATGCTACCTTCTGAGAGAGGCCTTCCTTGACCATCTATTAAAATTGCACCTCTTTTTATTCTCCTTTCCATTGCTTTCCTTATTTTTCCTTATAGCACTTATCATTACTTGAAATTTCAAAGTCTATTTACTTATCTGTTTATCATCTCTTGTGCCCAATGAGTATAAGTACCAAGTGATGTGAATCTTATCTATTTGTACTCCAGTGTATCTCCAGAATATAGAAGAGTGCCTGGTGGACACCAGATACATGTTATTAAATTAACAAATGAATTAATTCCTTCATATACTCTCATATACCTTGTCAGATGAGGGAAAAATGACAGCATAGTTTAAATCAAGTAGGTTGATGTATTTTTCAACCTACATAAAATATCACTATTTTAAAAATGAGTATCATTTTATAAAATTTCTCTTTGTAACTAGTGCATTTATTAACAATAACGATGTTATTCAAAATTGGGAGTTACCACGATTCTTTTATTATTATTGAAATATGTGTGAAAGGAAACAACCTCATAATTTAGGAAAGGTTAAGACACTCTCAGATTTTACAAGACTCCTAAGTGAGTTTCCTTCTCTTTTTATTGTGTGCATAGAATAAATATATATAGGTCCATTCTCATCATAAGTTAGTTTATCCACCAATTTAATTACATACCAACATTTTATCCACAGACGATGGGTGTTTAAATTCTTATCCCCTGACCATATTTTCTTTTATTTTCAGGATTATATTTTACTCCTATAGCCAGTTTCTTAATAGTTGCAAATCTTACACAAATTCTGTCTAAATCCCCCATGCTCCTGTAAGATTAAGCAATATCTGTCTTGATCACGTGTCTGTGTGTCTGAATATATATGACATAGAGTTAATAAAAAGCTGATGACTAATTTATTTTTAGAGTCTAAAATATATTTAACTTGATGGATGCCTGTAAACCTGCCTATGAATCAGATGGCAGCATAATCTTAATATTGGCAAAAGTGAAAAGCAAAATTATGGTTTTATGCTAATACTATGTATTTGATGGCTGCTCAAGGATATAACTATTGTAAGATTAATCTGAAGAAGGCAGAAGCCAGTCCCTTTTAATCAAAGATTCTGAACACAAAAATCCTTCTTTTCTGTTAGTAGAGAAAATAGCAGAATCCTTCTAAACTGTGGAAGGCAAACTTTGAAGTTTTATTTGAAACAAGGCAATGACTGGTAGCGTAGAAAAGTGGGAATTTTTCTTCTCTGGACAGTTTTAAATTTATTCTTTAAAACATGCAGTGTAAATATAAATTGTTTAAAGTGGACAATAATGTAGATCCTTTAATTTAATATGTATGTTATCATTTCTCAAATGGAAGGTACTGGAATACATATTTTAATCTTGGCCTAATCTTGATACCAGAAAGTAGAAAATGTTGTATGTGAATTATTTTTATGCATCCAATATAAGCTCTTTTGGGGGAGATATAGGGAACCAGACAAAAATCTTAATTCAAAGAGTAATTACCAAAGTGTCTTGCAAAGAAAAGATACCATAATATCTAGAAATTGTCCATAGAATGTATAAAAGAGGATTCTACTTTTCTATTGGATATTGTTTAATTAAACATCAGACAGTAATCAGAAGTAATCAGAAGTTCGAACACTGACACTTTTTATGTTCTATGATATTGGACGCTGCGATTAAGAGCTCCAAGATTTAACTTGATTAAAAAATTTTGAAGTCTCAACTAGCTTTAGTCTCCTAAGAAAAAGACCTAAAATTGGGGCGCCTGGGTGGCGCAGTCGGTTAAGCGTCCGACTTCAGCCAGGTCACGATCTCATGGTCTGTGAGTTCGAGCCCCGCGTCGGGCTCTGGGCTGATGGCTCAGAGCCTGGAGCCTGTTTCTGACTCTGTGTCTCCCTCTCTCTCTGCCCCTCCCCCGTTCATGCTCTGTCTCTCTCTGTCCCAAAAATAAAAATAAACGTTGAAAAAGACCTAAAATAGAATAAACTTGTAATTTAGGCCATACATCTTCATTTCAGGTATTTTTCCTTACTCCTTGGTCCTTCTCCCCGACGTTGTAGATACTCAAAGTCAGATCAGAACTCCATCACAGCTCTGCTGTCTGCTGGATAATAAACAGAGTGATGTTTGTTTAGATGCTAATCGTCATGTATTATCTATTCAGATACATTTTAAAATATTTTGTTATTAGATAATTTAATGCTTTAATACAGTGATCATCAAACTGTGTCATTGGAGTTTAGTAAGTCCTATCACAGATTACATAGTTGTGATAGATTTTTATCAACTTCCATATGTGTTATTTCCTAAAACTGCTCTAGTTAAGAACACCCAGGATGGGGATGTCTTGACCATTCTCTTTTTCTGTCTTCCCTTTCAAATTCTCTTTTCTCCCATTTTACCAAAACAAACAAACAAACAAACAAAAAAAAAAAAAAAAAAAAAAACAAAAAAAAAACCCACATCTATCTTTAATATTATTGCAGTGCATTTCCCAGAATTGTATAAAATTCCATAGTTACACAACAGAAAGATAACTCAAAATATTTATGTTAACTGAGCCTTTTATACCAAGGTAGCAAGAAGCCAGGTTAAGGTTTTATGTCTTTCCTTATCTATTACATAATCCCTAAAGACACCACTGTACTTCATGGAGTGCATAAAATTTAGAAGTTGTATGGCAGATGGTGACAGATTTGGAGGTACATAAAATATAGATCTTTTAGTTTTGTCAGTTCATGGGTATTTCCTATCACAGCCAGTTAGTCATATTTTACATTATTCTCCATTTAAATAGACCATTAAATCTGTTATGTGCTTTGAAAGACCTCCTACAAATATGGTTGTTGAAGGGATTTTCAAAACTTTGATATTTTATCTCCAAAGATGAGGATGCTGCAGTACTGAGTCCCTAAAGTAGCTTTATTAAGATACTCACATTTTAGGGGCGCCTGGGTGGCGCAGTCGGTTAAGCGTCCGACTTCAGCCAGGTCACGATCTCATGGTCCGTGAGTTCGAGCCCCGCGTCGGGCTCTGGGCTGATGGCTCAGAGCCTGGAGCCTGTTTCCGATTCTGTGTCTCCCTCTCTCTCTGCCCCTCCCCCGTTCATGCTCTGTCTCTCTCTGTCCCAAAAATAAATAAACGTTGATAAAGTGGCAAATATGATTAAATATAGGACCTTAAACTTGGATCTTTATGATGTGCAGTTAGAAATGAGATTGTGGATGGGGTGTCTGGGGGCTCAGTTGGTTAAACTTCCAACTCTTGACTTCGGCTTAGGTCATGATCTCACAGTTCATGGTTTAAGACCCGTGTCCGCCTCTGCACTAACAATGCACAGCCTGCGTGGGATTCTCTCCCTCTCCCTCTCTCTTTGCCCCATCCACCACTCACAATCTCTCTCTCTCTCTCTCTCTCTCTCTCTCAAAATAAATGAATAAACTTAAAAAAATAAAAGAAAGAAATGAGATGGTGGAAAAGTGAATACTTTTAACATGTATGATTGAAAAAGGAAGTGAAACTTTTTCTGAGAGGAAGTATAATTTGATTCTTTAAGAATTGGCCTTTACCATAATGTGATATATCAGACATTTTTTTCACTTTTACAACCAAGTTTGGAGTCCATTAACTTCTTTTACAGAGCTAGGGTGTATGGGTATTGGGAATAGAAAAAGCAGGTAACCCAGTCTTATTTATTTGTGAACACACTAATAACAGATCTTGTTGCACACTAATTAAACATGTGTTGTTAGCAGGAGAACCCTTAAGTATGGAATGCTTTGAGCAGAATATTCCTGGTTGTTTAGGATTCCTTATGACAAACAAGCCAGTAACCCCTGTATTTATGTGACAAAGCTCTCTGGAAAAATGGCACATCAACTATATGAACTGTCTATGTATAAAATGGAAATGTTGCATGAACCAAATGGGTTATTTTCTTATGTAAGGAGAGTGACCATAAACCTCACCTATAAACCTCATACATTAATCTGTTCCAGAGAACGTCAGATCCAGGAGTCTGGGGAGTTGCTCCAGTGGTTCAGAATCTCCCTGGCTTTTTGTATGGGAACCGTTCTTGAAATTATGAGAAAGCCTGATACTGGATAAGACCCGTGATTCAAGTAAGCCTAATTTGACAATCCAATTCTCTGTATTATCTCAACTGGTTTCTAATTCTTTGTTTAACAGTATGGAGAAAAGGTATAACCAATTTATTAGCTCACTGACAATTAAAAATATTTTTTCATGGAAAGTAATTTTTGACATGCAACTGAGAAGGTGTTGACAGTAATTGAATGACAATACTGTAAGACTGTGTCTTCTGTTTTCAATGACTTATTTTTATGAGCTGTGTTCCTCAGCAGGCACATGTATGCAAATAAAGACACTATGTCAACTTTAGATATGGAAATGTCACAGGCAATGAGACTCTATACTTACTCCTTAGGTACATGTTGCACATACAAACAGACAAACAAAAACTGGTACACATTCAAGTAGGCAGTTACTGTTTTTGTTTGTTTCTTCTTGGAAGTTGCCCCTGTTGGGAGTCTAGCGTTCATTTCTCAAAAGACTTTGAAATTAGCTTCTATAGGGGCACCTGAGTGTCTCAGTCAGTTAAACATCCGACTTCGGCTCATGTCATGATCTCGTGATTCATGAGTTTGAGCCCTGTGTCGGGCTCTGTGCTGACAGCTTGGAGCCTGGAGCTGCTTCAGATTGTGTGTCTCCCTCTCTCTCTGCCCCTCTCCCACTTGTGCTCTGTCTCTGTCTGTCTGTCTCTCTGTCTCTCTGTCTCTCTCTCTCAAATATAAATAAAACATTAAAAAAAACAAGGAATTAGTCTCTCTAAACCTAAGTTTAAACCTGTCCTGTAAAACTGTATAACTTTCCTTAGTACAAAATAGACTTTCACTGACACAATTGTCTTATCAAATGTTTACTCTTACTTTTAAAAATAATAAGCCCATTTTCAAACTTTAGCAAATAAAAAAATATGCAAGAACCAAAAACCATCTCTTCTCTCTTTAACCAAATATACACACTGCTAGAATTCAGATGTATTTCTTTTTATTTTCTTTGTTGTTATCATTTATAAAATGTTAGTGAATATCCTTTTTAAAATTTGGAATCATAGGCCTTTATTCAGTTCTTTCACTTAAATTTAAGTCATTAACATTTTCTTGTGTTAGTAAATCTACTTTGAATACGTGACTTTAATGGGTGAATAATATACTACCAAAAATAAACTAAATGTATTTCAATATTCTGTGACTAATAATGCTATCCTGATCATTTTTAATAAAAATTGTTGCCTAAATCTCTGATTTATAAGAAGATATATGAAATAGCATCTCTGGATCAGGAAGTTTGTATTGATTACTACAGTGGCAAGTAACAAAAATGCCCATCTCTGAACATCCTCCACGTCAGTTGGTATCATTTGAAAAGTATTTTCCACGTTGATGGGTGAAGAATTTTAATCTGCCTTTCTGATTATTTAGGGTTGAATGTTTTTTCATTTTTTTGGTATATGAAACTTTTTCTCCCATTAATAGTTAAGGAATATAATCTTGATGACTAAAGGTGTTCTCCATTTTATCCATTTTTCCATGATATCCCCAATAATTAAAAATATAAAACTCTCTTTTTATGGTTATTTTAATAGACAGGGTTCAAGACCAGTCACTTCAGAATATACACAAAGAACCTGCTCCCTATAAATGAGTTTTTTCAAGAAAACGTCATTTTCCATTGCATGGGAGAGGACTAATCGCTCCTACTTGGGTGCATCAAGATATAAGGGGCCATTGTAGCAGACATGAATTTTGACTTGCCCTGAAAAATAATGTAGTTTTCTCACAGTTCTATCTCTAACTGTTCTGTTTCAAAAATATATAACAAACAATTTATATACAACTAGGAGGAGATACAGAACATTGGAAAAATAAAAAGCTTATCATTTCCCTAAGTGCAGAGGACCTTATTGGTCCCGGAATTTTATCATCCAATGCAGTACATATGAAAAATTCCGAAGTGCATTTGTAGTGGAAGCTAAAAATCACACCTAAGGGCTGCTGATGTAGTATTATCTGTTGTTGGATTATTTTTAGTTCTGCTAGCTGCGATCATGCATTTCTATATTATTTGCATTCGCATCCCCCTCTTTTGTAAAAATTAGCAATTCTCCTTCACAGTTAGCTGTGGAGCCAATTTGATGACATTGACATTAATTTCCTTCAGAGGTTAGGCTATTATTCACAATGAAACATTATTGTAAACTGCACTTAGCAAAAGGAGGTCTTTTAAAATCAAAATTTGAACTACAAATGTCTGAGGTTTTATATTCTTAGCTTGACTGAAATGTTGATATCATTCAAAAGTTTACAGATAAAGTTTATTAAAGCAGTATAGAACCATTTATAAATATATTTTATCTGATAAACCAATGTTTAAACCAGTGTTTCAGGGCATTAAACACTAGCAGAGAACCTTTTGTTATTGATATTTTTTAATATAATTTATTGTCAAGTTGGCTGATATACATTTGTATACAATGTGCTCTTGGTTTTGGGGATAGATTCCTGTGATTCATTGCTTACATACAACACTCAGTGGTCATCCCAACAAGTGCCCTCCTCAATGCCCATCACCCATTTTCCCCTCTCCAGCCCCCTCCCATTAACCCTCAATTTATTCTCTGTATATAAGAGTCTCTTATGGTTTGCCTCCCTCCCTCTTCCCTTCCCTTCCCCATGGTCTTATGTTAAGTCTCTCATGTTCCACATATGAGTGAACATATCTGTCTTTCTCTGACTGACTTATTGCACTTAGCATAATACCCTCCGGGTCCATCCATGTTGCTGCAAATGTCAGGATTTCATTCTTTCTCATTGCCAAGTAGTATTCCATTGCATATATAAACCACATCTTCTTTATCCATTCATCAGTTGATGGACATTTAGGCTCTTTCCATAATTTAGCTATTGTTGAAAGCACTGCTATAAACATTGGGGTACATGTGCCCCTATGAATCAGCACTCTTGTTTCCTTTGGAATAATTCCTAGTAGTGCTATTGCTGGGTCGTAGGGTAGTTCTATCTTTAATTTTTTGAGGAACCTCCACATTGTTTTCCAGAGCAGCTGCACCAGTTTTCATTCCCACCAACAGTTTGCATTCCCACCAAGAAGGTTCCCATTTCTCCACATCCTCACCAGCATCTGTTGTTTCCTAAATTGCTAATTTTAGCCTCTCTGACTGGTGTGAGGTGGTATCTCAATGTGGTTTTGATTTGCATTTCCCTGATGACGAGTGATGTTGAGCATCTTTTCATGTGTCTGTTGGCCATCTGGATATCTTCTTTGGAAAAGTGTTTATTCATGTCTTCTGTCCACTTCTTCAGTGTATTATTTGTTTTTTGGTTGTTGAGATTTTTCTTAACTACCATGGCAAACAAAGATGGTAGGCAAAGTTAAGTCAATATGAGGATGCTCACTGTCTAATTTGAAAGAAAGCCTCCTAGGGTAATAAGATAAGTCTACAATTGATCAGAATGGAGCCTGATTATCTCAAAAGTGACTCAGAAAAGGTGAGTATGCAAATACCCATACAATTTTTTTTGAAGAACTTCGAACACTATAAACTCACTTCTACACAGGTATTTTCAGATAAGTTCTCAAGTGTGGAAGTATTTCTCACTCTGTGGGCTTAGAATTGAACAGAATCAAACTCATGTTGAACTAGTGAGTATATTCATTTGACCCAGTCACCTGCTTTCATGAACACAATGATGAGTGAATGGAATAACTGGCAGGTCTCTATTTTTCTTGACTGTGCCAGCTGATTAATAAACTTCAATTAAGTCATTGTTGTATTTCACATTTATGTGTTCCACGGCCATACATTCTTACAAAAATAGATCATTTAGAGGACTACTAGGCTTTGTGTGGTACGAATAGTTCAATATGAAAATTGGAACCATTGGAGGAAACACAATAACTATGTACATATATAGGTTTTATTTTAGTCTATTCCAATTATTCCCAAACAGGGTGATTTTAACCTCCAAGGGACACTTGGAAAAGTCTGTACACATTTTTGATTTCCACAGCTGGGGGAGTGCCACTGACATCCAGTGAGTGGAGATGCACCTCTCCTCTTTAGAACACCTTTCTCTTCACTGTCCTATGAATTTGACTTGCTCACTTATACCCTTGTACTTTAGTTAGATCTTTTGCATTAATTAGGCAGTGTTTTCCATTTTTATTTGAGAAGCTAAATCTACCTGGGCTTCAAGGGCTGTAACAGTAATCACTCCCTTCTCCATTAGGGGCTCTCTGACTCTTCAGGCTGTCATCCTTGGTCTGCATTTCTGTGTAAAACTTCATATCAAAGGAAAAATTGCACCAGACAATGCTAAATAGGCAAGGAAGACTTTATTTAAGACTATTGCAATAAGAGACACTAAACTCAATTCCACTGAAGTGAAAGGAAAAAGAATTTTTAAGTACTGCGTGAGCTAGTGGAAAAATACTGGAGGCATTGGACATAGGAGACAGAGATGGGAAGGTGGGGTTTAGAATGTCATTGCTGAGCTTGCAAATGTTTTTATCTGTGATTAGATTATCAGTGCTAGCTAATAATCTACCCTTGCTCAGAGACTAGAGGAAAGGAGTTCTCTTTCCTCCAATGTTTACATTTTAAAGAGATGTTTCCCAGGTTCCTGACAAGGACATTTCCTGGGTTGTAAAACTGTCAAAAAGCTGGGAGAAGATTTACATCTATTTCAAAGGGGCAGAGAAAGACTTCACAATTATAAGTTTTATAAAGTAAATGCTCTAAGAAAAGGGAAGTCAGAGGCCTATAGTCAGGAATAAACCTGTCTAAGCTATAGTCAGGCTGAGGGGAATATTAATGCCATCCAGGTCAGTTGTTATGGAGTTTGTTAATTACTTCTTTAAAGAGTTACCCATTTCTTCCAGTTATGTGAAGTCTTCCATAAAGAGTATTTCATTCAAGGGGTGCCTGGGTGGGTCAGTCGGTTAAGTGTCCAACTTTGGCTCAGGTCATGACCCTGTGGTTCGTGGGTTCGAGCCCCACGTCGGGCTTTGTGCTGATAGCTCAGAGGCTGGACCCTGCTTCAGATTCTGTGTCTCTCTTTCCCTGCGTTCCCCCCCCCCCCCCACACACACACCACTTGTTCTCTGCCTCTCTCTATCAAAAATAAATAAACATTGAAAAAAGATTCTTTCATTCTTTTTTAATCTAAGCAGGGTTGGTTGTTGTTGTTTTCTGTGTGTGCTCAATGTGTAGAGTAAAACACACAGAGATGGTGGTTATGGTTATGTCTACCTTGGCACTAATAATATTATTGAAATAGGCTGAAATTCCCAGGTCAAATCCTTAGCTATATAAGACCTTAGTTTTTAATTCAAAACTTTATGATGAAAAGAAAATGATTAAGTATAACATTATAGACTGTAAACTATAGCATAAGGACTTTATACATGTTGTACCATATGAGTTAACAGTCATAACTATAAGCATTAAATTATAGTCTAGTTCATGAATGAAATTGTTGACTTTGAATCAAACATGTATGGTCCCAGACTAATCACTTACTAACTCATGAACTCTAACAGAGCTTCAGTTTGTCAACTATAAAAGGAGTCTAGTACACCTACTTCATAGATTACCTTAAAAATGAAGGGAAATTATATGAGCTATTTTTGCTCTCTTTACATCTTCTCCTTGAGTCTACTCTCCTGATCAAATATAATTTAAATAATGATGGCATTCAAATCTCCTGTCCAGAAGAGCCTCCTGAGCTCAGGACCCACATACAAACTGTCTACTGATTTCTCACTTAGCTTTCAAATGTAACCTCACACCTGACATATCCAGAACATGAAGAAGCACCATTATCTACACAGCTGCTCAAGACAGAACTATAGAAGGCCATATTTTCTCTTTCCATCCCATGGGGAACTGTGACTAATCAATTCATATATTTTCAGTTTTACCTCCTAGCCATTTCTCAAACTTGTTCACTTTCTTCCAACTCAACTGTTATCTCCTACTCCATGCTATTGTTTGTTCTTAATGATGAAAATTTCTTCATGTTTTTTTTTTCTGGCTCCATCCTGACCTTTCTATAATCTAGTTCCTACCAGATATTTCTAAAGCATAATTCTGATTACTTTAGCTGCCTGCTAATTACCAGAGTTTGGTATATAGTAGGCACTCAAAAGTTGGTGACTAATATTGTTATGACTACTACTGCTACTACTAACTATTGTTATTATTACTATTATATAATTTTTCAAATCTCCATATCCTGGGATTAATGAAAAATCCTTACCCGTGTAAAATGGTGAAATAATATTTTTTTCTAATTTATTCTTCAATTTTCATTTAGCTTTCTCTAAATTCTACTTATTTTTCTGTGTATACCTCTCTGTTATTTTTTCCTTACTAGCTTGTGCTGGGTGTTGTACAGAGTATTTTGGATCATTGGATCATTGGCCCTCTTTTGATTTTTCTTTGGTTTAAAAGCATTTGTAAGGTTTAAGGGGAACTTTTTCAAGTAGAGAATGGCCAAGATATCTGGCAGTGAGCTAACTGGAATATTAAAATTAAAATAACCTAACTATGGTCCTACTGGAATCATTTCCTAAACAAAGAAATTTAACCAGGCCAGCTGAGTTAGAAATACCTGTTCTCGACTAATGTGACTATACTGTGATTTACTGAATGTGCTGTACTATATAAAAATTTTAAAGCAGAGATTGTGCTTTAAAATATTTTGTGTTTTCTATAGCTTCTAAAACCATGCTATGTATGTGGGAGATAATAAATATTTAATTGATGATGGATTGTTATTCAGGGACTTGAAGTAATTAAAGTGTATCCAGAGAGGACTTAACTCATATTTTAAAGAAAGTAACTTGAGTACTTGTAAGTAATCTAATTTGCTTGTTATACATTCTGATCAGAAGCTTTTGGATAGAACCTTTCTCTTTATCCATTATACTCCCACTTACTGTCAAGTACAAACTCTTTTCTAACACATATTATTCTGTCTTGCCATTATCTGTTTACATGTCTCCTCTACTCTTTGGATGCACAGAAAGTGTCTTATTCATATTTTTCCCTTCTCCTTGGTCTTCCAAGGAACTCAAATGTTTGTTGAATTAATGAACTAATTAGTGTATGATTTTTTTTTAAGGCTGAATCAGTGCAGAGGGGAATAAATATATTTCATTGGAAACTTTCAGGATGATGGAAACTTTACCCCTCAAGAAAGAGGGCAGTAGTATCACAAATTAATATTGGTCTGTTAAACCCAAAGTCTTGATAGCCTGATGTGTTTTGTTTATAATAATATATGAATGTTTTTAGAGGAGGTATTTTTCTGGAAGCAGCAATCAGTATCTCTCAGCCTTCGTATAACACAAGTTCAATAAAACCTAGGTGTATTAAATACTCTTGAATATAATTTCTTTAAATGCTATGGCTCTGTGATTGGGATGTTATTAGGGAGTTACAGAGCTTACGGCATGAATTATTAATAACTGAGTGCAGGGGAGTACAAGAGGAGAAAACCATGAATCCAAAAAACATAGCTTTTTACCATAGGAAAGCTCATGGTGCTTGGAAAGTAGACACAAGAGGGCAAGGGAGGGGTTTTGGCTCAGTAACAGCACTTACAAACTCTCTGTTCACTCCCCCAATAGTTCAGCTTTTCACAGTGCAGCCTAGAGAGAGAGACTCTTTGAAACTAAATGGAATTGTGTACTCAAATTACAGCATACACCGTAGGGAAAAACATAGAGATTCATGGCAGGAAGAAAAGACATACTAGGCAATGGTCATGTGGAAAAATAATTTAAGTTTCTGAGATTTGAAGAGAAGGTGAGATATTTCTAAGGCCATGTAGAATCATATTAACCCAAATTACATCTTCTGAATACCTATTATGAGCTATATGTTGTGCTAAAAGCCCTCATATGTGTTTCCATATTAATCTAACTCTGATAGAATCCTAGATATTAGATTTGGGAAGAAGCGTAATACCATATCAAGACTAATCTTTCATGTCTTCAACTGGTTCTGGAAAAATTATTTTACATGAACAATTCTTCTAGGATTAAGGAGAGTCTACTTCTGTTGGCCTTCCTACTCAACCCTAGTTGAGTGAGAGGTGATGCACACTTAAAATCAGAGCAGTTCCAGAAAAGAACAGAGAGGGATATTGGTAAAACAAGTAGCATGTTAGTCTTTTGCATTAACTTCCTTGATGTGCATTTGTAAAACTATTATCCTCAGACTTTTGTAGTAAGAGACAAGGACTGAAATAATTAAATTGTAAGATTTTCCATAAACAAACAAACAAACAAACAAACAAACAAATAAATGTAAGATTTTCCTCAAAACTAACAACATAACAACTGATTTAACACTGCTATATCCCCTGGTCCAGAATCAAAGCAATAATAGACATTATTCCTAGAAGGGGAAACTGAATCACAAAATTTGTCTCTTTGTCAATATCAGATTGGACCAGAGGGGCTAGGATGAACCTACTAGATGGTTTAGAGGACAGATGAATGACTCTCAGCAGAGGCACAATGGTTTAATGTCAGCACCAGTGGTTATAGTGGTCCATGTGCAAAGGGCAAAAGAAGACAATCAGACGAGCGAGAAGAATGGCACACACCTTAAAAGAAAATCAGAAACTAGAGTTACTGTGTAGTTCTTTGGTATCAAGCTTGCCATGCTTAAGTGCCAGTTTATTTGAAGCCCAAACTCTCCTCCCGGGTTCCCTGAGATTCTCTTCAAACAAACAAACAAAACCAAAAAACCCTGCCCTACCCTTGTTTGAATGGCATTTCTTTTTCCTTCAACCCAAAAAGACCCTGGCTAAAACAAGCTCGTTATCTCAAAAAAAAAATCTTTCAATCTCATATCAGAATATTAACACATCAGTTTATCAAGTATCTAATGTTTAAAAAGCTTCAGTAACAGTCAGAGGGTTGTTATTCTCTTCATTTTTGTGTCTGAAAACATAGATCTGGGTCCAGTTGTACTGATCAATGTAGTTATTTGCTAAGAGTCTTTCATTACTAAACTTCTGAGGTTTTGATTGTTAAATCTTTGTTATAAGCAAACTTTATTTAATCTGTAACTGATCAGTATTGATTTACATTTTGACTTTGGGGATGTGCTATTTTATACTTTGTCTGAACTTCAAGTTCAGAAGCCTGAACCATTTTGATCAGTGTACTGCACCTAGAATTTGTGATTGTTTTGAGGATATTTTTCCCAATTTAGTTATTCAAGCTCTCTACTTATTTTCCTGAGATGTCTTTATTTAATATTTGACATATCAGAAACCATGTATCTGAATTTGTTTCTTTCAACATTTGGATAGGTCATTTCCTCTTGATGGCTTGTTCTCATGCCGAATATGTAGTTTTCTTTTTTGAATATGAAGCTAATATAACTCTGGATAATCTGTAAAGGATTTGGTATATCTGAATTAAAATTTAGATTTTTTTTGCATAAGCCATTTACCTTTTCTGCTAAGTTGACATGAGTTATATCTTTGTATTAAGAAAAGATTCTCTTGATATTTGAGATATGAGTAGTGCACTGATGAGAGACTTTTTCTGAGCCATTAAAAATGTCAGTGTAAGAGGATGTCAAAACTGGAATTTCAACTTAGGCATCAAGAAGCAGTAGTAGTCACTGAAGGCACCAGGTCAGTATTACAAAAGGAATGAAAAAAGATTTGGATCCAAGATTCTCAGGAAACCCTCAGGCAAAGGCATAAAAAAAAAGGTATTAGATTTGGAGAAGGCAAAAGATTTCTTAAGAGAGTGTGTGTGTGAGTGTTCTGTGTGTGTAAAAGAACTGTTGTCATGCTTTGAATGAAGATTGAAATATTGATTAATATCTTACACTGAACACTTCTAACCTCTAGATTGAGACCATGTTTTATAACTTGAGATAAATCTTGAACAATTTATTACTCTAGATTCAGCCCAAAAGTCATAGAGCACACATTTTCATCCAGTGAAAGGAAAAATAAGCTGCCCTGGTGAATAAAATTTAAAAATAAAATTATGTTTTGTTTACATCCATAGGGTATACTTTTTCAACAAAATGGCTACATCAATGTTTATTTAGATAAAATATGCTGTTGGAGAGTTATCTCTTGTGTTTCATGTATCAGGTGATCAGGAAAGGTCATTAAAAATAAAACAAAAGACAGAACAGATGAACATAAGGGAAGGGAAGCAAAAATAATATAAAAACAGGGAGGGGGACAAAACATAACAGACTTTTAAATATGGAGAACAAGAAGAGGGTTACTGGAGGGGTTGTGGGAGGGGGGGATGGGCTAAATGGGGAAGGGGCATTAAGGAATCTACTCCTGAAATCATTTTTGCACTACATGCTACTAATTTGGATATAAATTTAAAAATTAAAATTAAAAAAAAATAATAAAAAATAAAAATTCCTTAAACTATAAAAAAACATTAACAAAATTTAGATTGGTCTGTAGCAGATAATCACTCTTGCTGTAAACCACATTTTATCAGAATGTCTTATTTTGTGATTGATAGAATAATAAGAGATGTATTCCTTAAATATCAGTAATTTTTTTCAAATGACTTGTTCCTTTTTGAAAGCATAGTTGAGTGGAACAGGGTATATAAATGCAATATATTGGACTCTTGAAGCAAAGGAATTCAGGTTGGGGTTGAGATTTTTGAAGACAGCACAAGAAATAAGAAAAAAGCAGTATCTTAAAATTTAACTCCATTAGAATCTAATGATACAAGTTTTGAATTAACCCTGACAACAGTATAATCGTTTTAAATGACATTTGGTTGCAGTGAGGAGGAACCAAAACCTTACTGGAGACTAAGAATTAGTTGGCTGGAATTTTTAAAAGAAAGCACAACAAATGAAGACGGTGGCCTTTTTAGATGCTCCAAGGAGGCCCAAAGTAGGAAAGTTAAGTATATTTCTGTGAGGAACTGAAGAAAATAGAACTCCAATAATTCCAGTACATGAAAAAAGAAAATGCTAAAGAAAGGACAGAGATGAGGCACCTGGGTGGCTCAGTGGGTTAAGCGTCTGACTTCAACTCAGGTCATGATCTCACAGTCCGTGAGTTTGAGCCCCGCGTCAGGCTCTGTGCTGACAGCTCAGAGCCTGGAGCCTGCTTCTGATTCTGTGCCTCCCTCTCTCTGCCCCTCCCCTGCTCATGCTCTGTCTCTCTCTGTCTCTAAAATAAATAAAAACATTAAAAAAAATCTTAAAGAAAGGACAGGGAGTACCAGTAGGTTCTGGGGAGTTATGAAGAGAAGCCAGTGAGGGTAGATGAGTTTGTCATTATAGTTAAGCCCAGTTAGTCGACAGAATAAGAGACAGAAGGAGAGAGCAGCTGCCACCACTAGAAAAGAATGTCCTAGTGCTAAGAGACAATTATCGAGACACTGTTTTCATTTCACTGAATATACCATTCTCTCAAAAAGCCATTTTAACAGCCCATGGTTGATTTTATATGGGTCAGAATTGATATAACTAAATTGACGGAAGAAATAGACAATAATAAAAATAGTGCCCTTTTATCAAGTTTGCCATCATTAAAACATCTTCATGCAGTATAATGCCATAGTTGACAACAGGGATCTGAGAAGCTGTGGATAAATGGAGAACCGCCTTAGTAATAAAATGTAAGTGAGCTATTGACATCTGCATACCATTTATTTGAGAAATAGAGTCACATAAATTCAGGACAATTAACGTTTTATATTTCACTTTTGGGTTTCATAGCCTGACTATGTGGCACTGGATTCATAGAGCACCCCCACCCCGCCTTCTCCTCCTCCTTTCTGTTGATGGCCACTTTTCAATCATTTCGCTTCCTGTCAATAGGTCCATCACAGTGTGGGAGGAGAATGACAGAGAGGCTGTAAAGCCAGAACCAGTTTGTATTTGTAATTGCTAATAGTACTGTTAAGAACTTACATGGAAACAGATTCAAAATACTAACTAAAATTACATTAGGGTATCATTTGTGGCTTTTAATCATCCATGCAATTTTTGTCTGTCATTACCACATATAATTGAGAAATGGCCACTCGTGAGAAGACAATGAAAGCAAAAATTCTTATCCCTTACAAACAATAGAAACAAAACATGTTAGCTAAGACTGTACCAGTTTTCGTTTGTAGAAATATCCCCTTTCTATTACATTAATGGATATTTAAATGTAAAGAAACCCAATTATTTCTGGAAAGCAGGATAAAATTTATTGCATTCCTTCCATAGGCATACAATATTTTTGAACATTATGCAGGTGAACTTGTGAAGTCATTTTCCATGAATCCACAATTGTAAAATTAATTTATTTTATTTTGTTATAAAAAGGGACAGTCCTACAACTGAAAATATAGAATTTTCCCTTTATAATAGCATCCTTTTCAATTTTACTTCCTAGAGATAACCAACCACTGTTAACAATTTAATATGTAACTTGCCAAAATATTTTCCATGAACATATAACATGTAATCATCCTACTTATGGGTAACCTGTTCATCAAAGAGTCATAATTCATTTGATAAAACATAATGTGGCTTTAATCTTATGGCTTCTGTTTTCATAAACAATGTGTTTACATCACCCTGTGTCCAGTACCTCTTCCTTTAAATTTCTGACTACTTTTACTTATTAAAGTTTAAATCAGCATTCAGTACATATTAAGATTCTAATATCACATTTAATAGTTTTCCTTTCTCTAGCTTTCCTCACTTGTATTTTTCTTTCTTGTTTTGTTTTTGTTTTGTTTTGTTTTGTTTTTTGGGTTCTTTGGGGGGGTTTGTTTTGTTTTGTTTTGTTTTGGTGAGGGGAACAGGGAGAGGGGAAGAGAGGTTGTAGGACTTAAAATTGGAAGGAAAAGAGACCATGGCCTGCTCTTTCACTCCTGGTCCTGACCCCCTGCCCTGGGTCTAGACCCTCTAGGAAAGGAATGGGGTATGGGAAAAATAGAGATCAGGGTTTTTACTATGAACGGGAACTCACCACCAGTAATAGGTTGGTTTGCCCTGTTTCCTTCAGGTTTTCTCTTTTACTGGTGGCCTCCACTTGTTTGTAATTTATGAGTTCACTATACGTCTGATATCTTGAGATGGATTTTAGCTTCACTCACCATTGTAGATGTCATCTACAAATACCTGAGAGAGAAAAACCTATGCTTTTGACCCTGACATCTGTATCCTCTGTACAGGGCATGACTTCCCTGGGCATGAACAGCTCTTACCCCTACTCCAGGCTTCATGCTTCTTTGTGAGACCTTTTTTATTCTCCGGGAAGCACAGAGATTGATCATGGGAGCCTGTTGTCCTCATCTCAGGGATACTATCCCAAAGATCATTTTCAGCCTCTCTGTGGCTACTTCCAACAACCTCTACCTTCAGAAACCTCACGCAAAATGTAGTCTCCAGCCTCAAAATTCATAGTGACTTCCAAACTCAAGAAACTTCTGTTTGCACAGATAGTTTTACCACCATGTTTTGCTGTTTTGGCCACAAAAGAGAGGCCTGAGTTTTAGCAGTTGAGCAAGCACGCAGCAAGAAGGAAGAGAGGTGCTTGTCTCATAGAAAGGCACTCTCCATGTTTACCAGTCAGTTTCTCAGAGCTATCCTTGCATTTGGCGTTGAGTGAAGTCGATAGCAGGTGCAGCAGGTTCAGGGGAAGAGTTTTGAGTGGAGATAACATTTTCAGAATTATTTTTCTCTTTCCTCTTTGTAAGCCTAAGAGAAGGATCTGGATCTAACCATCATTTGGGGTTCACTAGGAAGTGAGCCACCTAGCACAATGGTCCGCAGATGTACACACTGATACACACATACACATGCATTCATGAAGTACAATAGACATTCACTGTACACCCACCTTGTTGTGCAAATTGGTATTGTTTAACATTTTATCAGTATTTCCTTCTCTGTAAATAAAGTGCCACACATTCTGTTAATAGAATGAACCTGAGCCATCTCCTGGTCAGGATATTTAATTGCTGGTGACAGATCCTCCAGGGGTGTCCCCTCTGCCTCAGTGACTGGCAGATTTGAAATAACAGCTGCTCCATCAGGCAATGCCCTGAAGCAAGGAGATATGGAGACTTGAGGCATTAGTGAGAAACAAACCTATGTGTTAAAAAACACTAAGGTTTGGGGATGTTCATTATTACACCATAGCGTTTCCTATTCAGACACAATAAAAGCTGCAGTTATTTATTATGTCATTACATTTAATGCGTGCCATTTATTTCATTTCATTGACTCTTGCACTGTTTCAATGAATATCACTCTACATTTATCTTTGTACTTATGAATTACTGGACCAAATATTTAAGCTGTGTTGCAAAGTGTTAAATTTGTCTCTAAAAGACATGATTTATACACTCACCAACAATATTTCAGGATACTTACCCCGAATATTATGAATCTCTTTACTAGGCAAAGAAGTATCTCATTTTAATTCATATTCTCTGGATTATTAGTAAGATTTAGTTCATTGGGAATACTTTGGTAAATTTTTCTTTGAAACCATTTTCTTTTTTTCTATTAGATTGTTTTTCTTTTCCTATTTAGAATATTATAGAAATTATTTGAAATTATTTGAAAGTAAGGTCCTTGACCCTTTGTCTTTAAATAATTTTTAATACTTTCTCCACTGTAGATCATTGGAAATTTTTCAGGAATATTTTATTATATAAAACGACAATTTTCATAATGTCATAGCCATCATTCATTTCATCATACATGTTATGTCATGTTTCAGAAGGCACTTTGTGAAGGTTTTTTATATTTTTCTTCATATGTCAGAAGCTCAACACTGACTGCTCATTAGAATTATTAGGGGGGATTTCCTTTTTCTTTTGTTTTAATTTTAGTTAGTTAACATGCAGTGCAACATTGGTTTCATGAGTAGAATTCAGTGATTCATCACTTACATATAATACCCAGTGTTCATCACAACAAATGCCCTCCTTAATATCGATCACCCATCTAGCCCATCCCCAACTCACCTCCCTGCATCAACCCTCAGTTTGTTTTCTATCATTAAGAGTCTGTTTTATTGTTTGCCTCTCTTTTTTTTCCCCACAATGTTCATCCGTTTTGTTTCTTAAATTCCACATATGAATGAAATCATATGATATTTGTCTTTCTGTAATTATTTCGCTTAGCATGATACATTCTAGTTCCATCCACATCTTTGCAAATGGTAAGATTTCCTTCTTTTTGAGGGATGAGTAATATTCCATGTCTTCTCTATCCATTCATCAGCCAGTGGACATTTGGGCTCTGTCCATAGTTTGGCTGTTGTTGATAATGCTGCTATAAACATTGGAGTGCATGTAACCATTTAAATCTGTATTTTTATATTCCTTGGGTAAATACCTAATAGTTCATTGCTGGATCATAGTGTACTTCTATTTCTAATTTTTTGAGGAATCTCCCTACTGTTCTCCAGAGTGGCTGCACCAGTCAGTTTGCATTCCCACCAGCAATGAAAGAGGGTTCCCCTTTTCCCCACATCCTCACCAACACCCATTGTTTCTTGTGTTGTTGATTTTAACCATTCTGACAGGTATGAGGTGGTTTCTCATTGTGGTTTTGATTTGTATTTCCCTGGTGATGAGTGATATTGGGCATCTTTTCATATGTCTATTAGCCATCTGGATGTCTTCTTTAGAAAAGTATATATTCCTGTCCTCTGCCCATCTCTGAACTAGGTTGTTTGTTTTTTGGGTGTTGAGTTTGATAAATTCTTTGTAGATTTTGGATACTAACCCTTTATTGGATATGTTGTTTGCATGTATCTTCTCCCATTCCATAGGCTGCCTTTTAGTTTTGTTGATTGCTTCCTTCACTGTGCAGAAACTATATTGATGAATTCCTAATAGTTTATGTTTGCTTTTGTTTCCCTTGCTTTCAACAACGTGTGTAGTAAGAAGTTGCTGCAGCCAAGGTCAGAGAGGTTGCTGCCTGTGTTCTCCTCTAGGATTTTGAAGGTTTCCTGTCTCACATTTAGGTCTTTCATCTGTTTTGAATTTATTTTTGTGTATAGTGTAAGAGGTGGTCCAATTTCATTCTTATGATTGTTGCTGTCCAGTTTTCTCAGCACCATTTGTTGAAGAGACTGTTTTTTTTTTCTTTTTTCCATTGGATATTCTTTCCTGCTTTGTTGAAGGTGAGTTTACCATATAGCTGTGGGTCAATTTCTGGATTTTACATTGTATTTCATTGATCTATATGTCTTGTTTTTGTGCCAGTACCATACAGTCTTGATGATTATAGCTTTGTAATATAGCTTGAAATCCGGAATCATGATGCCTACAGTTGTGTTTTTCCTTTTCAGAATTACTTTGTCTATTCAGGATATTTTGTGGTTCCATACAAATTTTAGGATTGTTTGTTCTAGCTCTGTGAAAAATTCTGGTAGTATTTTGATAAGGATTGCATTAAATGTGTAGATTGCTTTGGGTAGGATAGGTATTTTAGCAATGTTTGTTCTTCCAATCCATGAGTACGGAATGCTTTTCCATTTCATTGTGTTCTCTGCAATTTCTTTCATAAGTGCCTTATAGTTTTCAGAGTATAGATCTTTTACCTCTTTAGTTAGGTTTATTCCTGGGTATCTTATTGTTTTTGGTACAATTGCAAATGGGTTGATTCTTTGATTTCTTTTTCTGCTGCTTTGTTATTGGTGTATAGAAATGCAACAGATTTCTGCACATTGATTTTATATCCTGTGACTTTGCTGAAATCATGTATTAGTTTTAGCATTTTTTTGGTGGAATCTTTGGGAATTTCTACATAGAGTATTATGTCATCTGCAAATAATGAAAGTTTGACTTATTTCTTGCCAATTTGCATGCCCTTTATTTCTTTTTGTTGTCTGATTGCTGAAGCTAAAACTTCCAGTATTATGTTAAATAGTAATATTCAGGTACCTGGGTGGCTCAGGTTAAGCATCCAATTCTTGATTTCAGCTCATGTCATGATCTGAAAGTGGTGAGATCAAACTCTGTATTGGACTTCAGGCTGAGTGTGGAGCCTGCTTTAGATTCTCTTTATTTCCCTCTCCCTTTACCCCTCCCTGACACCCTACTCAAGTGAGCATGTTCTCTCTCTCTCTCTCAAAAAAAAAAAATAATAAGTATGGTGACAGTGGACATCCTTGTCTTGTTACTGACCCTAGCAGAAAGGCTCTCATTTTTTCCCTACTGAGGATGGTATTAGCTGTGGTTCTTTCATATATGGCCTTTATTTATTATTTTTTAATGTTTATTTTTGAGAAGAGAGAGAGAGAGAGAGACACAAAGCACAAGTAGAGGAGGGACAAAGAAACAGGGAGACATAGAATCCAAAGCAAGTTCCAGGCTCTGAGTTGTCAGTACAGGGCCCGACGTGGGGCTCAAACCCGCGGACCATGAGATCATGACCTGAGCCGATGTTGGTTGCCCAACCAACTGAGCCACACAGGCACCACATATGTGGCCTTTATGATGTTGAGATATGTCCCATCTATCCCCACTTTGTTGAGTGTTATCAAGAAAGGATGCTATGTTTTGTCAAATGCTTTTTCTGCATCTATTGACAGGATCATGTGTTTTTTTTTAATTTTTTTTTTAGTGTTTATTTATTTTTGAGACAGAGAGAGACAGAGCATGAACAGGGGAGGGCCAGAGAGAGAGGGAGACACAGAATCTGAAATAGGCTCCAGGCTCCGAGCTGTCAGCACAGAGCCCAATGCAGGGCTTGAACTCACGGACTGCGAGATCATGACCTGAGCCGAAGTTGGATGCTTAACCGACTGAGCCACCCAGGCGCCCCCAGGATCATATGGTTTTTATCCTTTTTTTTTAAATTAATAAATGTGGTATATCACATTGATTGATTGATGGATATTGAACCAGCCCTGCAGCCTAGGAATAGATCCCACTTGATCATGGTGAATAATTCTTTTTATGTATTGTTGAATTCAATTTGCTAGTATCGTGTTGAGAATTTTTGCATCCAGATTCATTAGAGATATTGGCCCGTAATTCTCTTTTTTTAGTAGGGTCTTTGTCTGGTTTTAGAATCAAGACAATGGTGGTGTCACAAAATGAGTTTCGAAGTTTTCCTTCCATTTTTATTTTTTTGGAACAGTTTGAGAATAGGTATTAACTCTTCTTTAAATGTCCAGTAGCATTCCCTTGGGAAGTCATCTGGCCCAGGATTCTTGTTTGTTGGAACATTTTTGATTACTGATTCAGTTTTTTGCTGGTTATCAGGCTGTTCAAATTTTTTGTTTCTTCCTGTTTAATTTTGATAGTTTGTAAGTTTCTGGGAATTTGTCCATTTCTTCCAGATTGCTCAGTTTGTTGGCATATAATTTTTCATAGTATAATCTTTTATAATTGTTTGCATTTCTGTGATGTTGGTTGTGATCTCTCCTGTTTCATTCGTGATTCTATCTATTTGGATCCTTTCTCTCTCTCTCTCTCTCTCTCTCTCTCTCTCTCTCTCTCTCTCTCTCTTTCTGTCTCTCTTTTCTTCTTCTTCTTCTTCTTCTTCTTCTTCTTCTTCTGGATAAATCTGGCTAGGAGTTATCATTCTTTCAAAGAACTAGCTCTTAACTTCATTGATCTGTTCTGTTTTTGTTTGTTTCTTTATCATTTATTTCTGTTCTAATCTTTATTACTTCCCTTCTTCTGCTGGCTTTAGGCTTTATTTGCTCTTCCTTTTCTAACTCCTTTAGGTGTAATGTTGGAGTATGTATTTGGGACCTTTCTTGCTTCTTGAGATAGGCCTGAATTGCAATATACTTTCCTCTTAGGACTGCCTTTGCTGTATCCGAAAGGGTTTGGGCTGTCATATTTTCATTTTCATTTAGTTCTTGTATTTTTTTTATTTCTTCTTTAATTTCCTGGTTAATCCATTCATTATTTAACAAGGTGTTCTTTAACATCCCTGTATTTGAGGGCTTTCCAAATTTTTTCTTGTGGTTGACTTCAAGTTTCATAGTGTTGTGATATGAAAATATGCATGGTATGATCTCCATCTTTTTGTACTTGTTGAGGGCTGATTTGTGACCCAGTGTGTGATCTACTCCAGAGAATGTTCCATGTGCATTTGAGAAGAATGTATATTCTGTTGCTTTAGGATGAAATGGTCTGAATACATCTGTTAAGTCCATCCAATCCAGTGTACCATTCAAAGCCATTGTTTCCTTATTGATATTCTGCTTAGGTGATCTCTCCATTGTTGTAAGTGGGGTATTAAAGTCCTCTACTATTGTTGTATTATTATCAGTGAGTTTCTTTATGTTTGTTATAGGTCGATTTATATATTTGGTTGTTTCCAAGTTGGGAGCATAAATATTTACAATTGTTATATCTCCTTGATGGGTAGACCCCTTAATTATGATAAAATGCCTTTCTTCACCTCTTGTTACAGTCTTTGTTTTATTTTAATTTATTTTTATTTTTTATTTTTTTACACTCTTTGTTTTAAAATCTAGTTTGCCTGATGTAAGGGTGTCTACTATGGCTTTCTTTATGTCCATTAGCATGACAGATGGTTCTCTATCCCTTCACATTCAATCAGCAGGTGTCTTTAGGTTTAAAATGGGTCTCTTATAGGCAGCAGACAGATATATCTTGGTTTTTATCCATTCTGATACCCTTTGTCTTTCAACTGGGACGTTTAGTCCATTCACATTCAGAGTAATTATGGAAAGTTATGAATTTAGTGCCATTGTGTTACCCGTAGAATTGGTGTTTCCGGTGATGTTTTCCAGTCCTTTATAGTCTTTATTGGTTTGGTCTTTTTTTTTTTTTTTTTTCTCTCCACTCAAAGAGTCCCCTTTAAAATTTCTTGCAAGGCTGGTTTAGTGGTCATGAACTCCTTTAGCTTTTGTTTGTATGGGATACTCTTTATCTCTCCTTCTATTCTGAATGATAGCCTTGCTGGATAAAGAATTACTGGTTCCATATTTTTCCCATTCAGCCTGTTGAACATTTCCTGTCACTCCCTTCTGGCCTGCCAAGATTCAGTGGACAGTCTACTGCTAACCTTCTGTGTCTATCCTTGTAAGTTAAGGACGTTTTGTCCCTAGCTGCTTTCAGAATTCTCTCTTTCTCTTTCTAGTTTGCAAGTTTCACTATATGTCATGGTGTTGACTGTTTTTGTTGATTTTGAGATTTCTCTGTGTCTCTTGGCTTGAATGCCTGTTTCCTTCCCCAGATTGGGAAGTTCTCAGCTAAAATTTGTTCAAATGAAATTTCTGCCCCCTTTTTTCCACTCTTCTTCTTCTGGGACTCCAATGATATGGATATTGTTCAGTTTTATGAAATTGCTGAGTTCCCTAAGTCTACATTTGTGATCTAATATTTTTCTTTCCCTCTTCTTTTCAGCTTCATTATTTTCCATAATTTTACTTTCTCTACCACCCATGCTCTCCTCTGCTTCTTATATCTTCATTGTGGCCATATCAAATCAATTTTGCATCTCAGTTATAGCATTTTTGATTTTAGCCTGACTACTTTTTTGGTATTTTGTCTCTGCAGCAAATATTTCTTCTATGCTTTTTTTCAAACCCAGCTAGTAGTCTTATGACTGTTATTCTAAATTCTTGTTCAGATATATTGCCTATATCTGTTTTAAGCAAGTCCCTGGCTCTGATTTCTTCTGGACTTTCCTTTTGGGGAGAATTCCTCCATCTTATGATTTTGGCTAAGCTTCTGTCTTTCTGCATGTTTTGAAAGCTTGCTATATTTCCTGCACCTGAGAGTAATGCTATATTAAAAAAGTATCATACTCTGTCCAAGGCCTGGCACTTAAGTGTTTCTGTTGTATGCTGTGTTGCGTTTTGTCTGCTCTATCCCACTGGCCAGTCCTCTGCAGAGCTCCTCCTTGCTTGCAATGGGAAGTGTTTGGAACTTTGCTATCATAACTCCTTCAGGAGAGATTTTATAAACATTGATATTCTAGTCCCATTCCCAGATATCCTGATTTAATTAGTCTAAGAAGGTCTAGGTATCTGCATTTTAAAAGTGCCACCATACCACTTTCCCCAGGGCACTGCTGGGTCACAGAGTGGGCCTTTTCCAGTGACAAATTCTCTTCTTTGTGAAGGGAAAATGGGATAGGCCCTTTTCCATTGAGTAATAGACTGGCAGCCTGGATGTAAGAGGTGCTTTAGGGGTGTTCTGTGCAGACCAGCTGCCCAGCGCATTTTTCCAGTTATGTTTTCCAGTCCTTTATAAGACTGATGAAGTGTTTCCATTGTGATGAAAGAAGAAACACCATCTTGTGGGAAGCTTGCAGGTGCATCCCCCACCATGGGGGCTACTCACATTTCAGCTCAGCTCTGTAGTTGTCCAGGCAACCCAGAGTGAGGTGACAAGACCATTTTCAAACATTTCTGCTCAGGTTACAAGAACCTGGATTGAAAAAAAAAAAAAGTGAAGGCAGAATTAGAAACAGATATTAATGTAGACAGGATCCTACTAAGCAAGAATATGTATTACTAAGACTTAATAGTCGTAAGATTTTAAAATATGATAATGGTTTTGTTGCTGTTATTAGAAAGAAAACCTATGCAAAGATATCAATGTTTAAAATGTAGAGAGGGGCACCTGAGTGGTTCAGTCAGTTAAGTGTCTCAGTTTCAGCTCAGGTCGTGTGTTGTATATGCAAGGGTTTACTACCCAGAAGTAAAAAAGAATGATATACAGACATATATTCCAAAATGTATAAATTGCAAAAGAGTTATGCCAGGTGAAAGAATCAAAAAACATAATTCTGTATAAAATATGATTACATTCATATGAAGTTCTAGAAAAGGCAAAGTCACAGTGGCAGAAAGCAGATCAGTCATTACCAGAAGTCAGAGCTGGAGGGAGGGAATTATTGTAACATGACATGTGGGGAATTTTTGGGTAATGGAACTGCTCTATGTCATGATTATGGTAGTGGTTGCATCACAGTGTGTCAGAAGGTTTAATTGTACAATTAAAATCTGTGAATTTTTATATATATAAATTGTACCTCAATAATACAATTGTTCAAATTAAAAAAATAAATTTTCATTTCTACAATTATGAATGAAATTAAAGATTAATCATATTTATTAGCATTTCATATTTGAAAAAAATTTTTTTAATATTTATTTTTGAGAGAGCGAGAGACAGGGCATGAGCAGAGGAGGGGCAGAGAGAGAGAGGGAGACACAGAATCTGAAGCAGGCTCCAGGCTCCAAGCTGTGAGCACAAAGCCCGATGCAGGGCTCAAACCATGAAGGGTGAGATCATGACCTGAGCCAAAGTCAGATGCTTAACCAACTGAGACACCAAGGTGCCCCTAGCATTTCATATTTTTTAATGAATTACTTTGTCATCTCTTTTGTCTATTTGGATGCTGTTCTTAATGATTTAAAAGAGTGAAATTAAAAATTATTTAAGTAATTTGTTTTCCTGTTCAGCCAATATAGGCTATACCTCTGAAAGACATTTCTTATGAAATGAGTATGTGGTCAAATATATTACTTTGATTCATTATTCTCTTGCTTCTATTCTTAATATTTTTATTCTGATTCTTTTATAATGTCTATCTTTTAAACTTATCTCTGTGGCTGTCAGATTTAGAAAATAAAAATATATAAGACACTGCTAAATTAAATCTTAAGATAAAAAGCTGATGATTTTTAGTGTATATTGCATAGGATGTATATTACAACTTTTGTTGATTACCAGAAATTCTAATTAAATTATATGTACTGTACTTTATCAGACAAATCTATTTCATTTTGGAATTATTTGAGAAATTTGGTCATAATGATTTCTTCCAAAAATATTTAACCAAATGTGCCACCGATACAATTTTTAATAATAACCCTACTGATTTAAATTCCACCTTCGTCAAAAAACAGCAACAATGTCTTTTATAGCTATATTTTTGGCTCTGTATTTTATTATTCTTATTTTAAAATAAATACTTTTAAGTTTTAAAATATCTCAAACATTATTAAAGTTGGAACAGCTTTGATTATATGCATTAATATGAAAAAATAATATCAATATTGAATTGCATACAAAAGGATGTTGGTATCTTTACCTTTATTCAATCTCCTTTATAATTCTTATTAAAATTTTATTTATTCTTTTGTTCTGCCAATCAATGCTCATCTTAAGTTTATTCCAATGTTTGTGTGTGTTTACAATTTTCAATGTAATAGTAGTATTACAAGTATGTAAAAAAGCTCTTTCTATGAAGTTGAAAACTTAAAAAAATTTTTTTTAATGTTTATTTTTTTAGGGAAAGAGAGAGAGAGACAGAGCACAAGCAGGGGAGGGACAGAGAGAGAGAAAGAGAGACGGAGACACAGAATCTGAAGCAGGATCCAGGCTCTGAGCTGTCAGCACAGAGCATGATGCAGGGCTCGAACCTATGAACCATGAGATCATGACCTAAGCTGAAGTCAGATGCTTAACCAAATGAGTCACCCAGGTGCCTCTGTGGAGTTGAAAATTTAAAGTGCCCATGAATAAAATTCTATGGAATTAGTCTTATTTATAACAATTCAAATTTGATAGCTTTAGAATTTTATTTTATAGACCATTTTTTCTCATGGGAATATGATGCTCCAATTTTTTTTTAGAATTCCACACAGTATTTTCTTATATTATTATCCATTTTATGTTCAATTTATATGTACTCATTTTTCTTTGATTTTTAAAAATTATTTGTCTATTGTTTTACTTAACAAAAAACATAGCCTTGGAGTTACTTATTCATTTTATTTTTATAATTCCTTATTTTCTATGATTAACTTGATTGCTCATCATGTTTCCCAAAAGCTTTGTTTCAGAGTTTCTGATTTTCATACTCTACAGAAATTCTGTTTAAGTTCAACCATATCATCACTTATTGTAAATGCTTAATGACACTATAAATAACTTTATCCTTTCATTGGAAGGTGAAAATTTAGAGATATAATAATTACGTCACCTTTAATTATTTAACTTAATTTATCTATGTCATTAATTTTTCTGCTTAACTATTAAACACTGGGGAAGGTGTATTAAATTTTTTTAATGTTTTCTGTGAGTTAAATGACTCATTTTACACATGTAAATTACATATAATATAGTTTATCATAACTTTTGTTTCTCAAGTAATAAAACCTCCACTTAGTAGATTTACTTCAGAGTGTATTTTGATTTGCATTTATATTTTGATTTCTGCTTTTCCTTATAAGTCTTTGGCGATGTATATTTTATTCTATATTTACTTAATTCTTTTGGTCTTTGTGGAAATGGTGTTTGTTAAATTTTGGTGTTGTATGTTTTATTGAGGCATTTAAATAATTTAAATTTATTGCCAGAACTCATGATAATAATTGGTTTATTTTCTACTCATTTCAACTCAAGGAACTCTACCAGCTCCTTGAGGCTTAGAATTGTGGTACTTGTCTGTACATCCTAAAAAACTTATATAATAGTCCTGATTCAGGGGCACCTGGCTGGCTCAGATGGTAGAGCACACAACTCTTGATCTCAGGGTTTTCAGTTCAAGCCCACATTTGGCAAACAGCTTACTTAAAACACACAAAATCCTGGGGCACCTGGGTGGCTCATTTGGTTTAGCATCCAATTGTTGGTTTCAGCTTAGGTCATGATCTCATGGTTTGTGAGTTTGAGCCCTGCATTGGGCTCTGTGCTGATGGCGCAGAGCCTGCTTGGGATTCTTTTCCCTTCCCTCTCTGCTTCTTCCTGAATTGTGCTTGCTCTCTCTCTCTCTCTCAAAATAAACTTAAAAAAATATATAAATAGAAATAGAAATAGAAATAGAAATAGAAATAGAAATAGAAATAGAAAATCCTGGTCCATAGACCATATTAAAATTCTCAAATGAATGAGTGGCCTTCTATGTCTTCATTTTCTGTTTTTTTAATTTAGACTATGATCCCAGTTTAAGTGTCAAAATATTCCATTTTAGTCCTCAAAACTTCCAATTTCACATGGTTTTTAATAGGAATTAGTTCATAAAATAGATCATTAAACACATTTCTAGTTGTGTATAAATGCTTAAATTAGTAATGCCAGCATTTTAGAGTGTTTTATAGACTAGTATAGAAAATTTACTTTTAGAAGTATAAGCTTTAAATTTTTCTAAAATCATTGACCAAATCACTGGAAAAGGTGTTTATTTGGTAAAATAATAAGATTAGTTACTATTTATCCAAAAATGATCTTACTGAGCTGCTGAAATGTAATAAATTCTGTTAGAAATCAACACTCTGGAAGTTTAGACACATAATGGACAAGTTATTTTAACATTCATTTAAAATTTAATCCTTAAACTAAAATTATTTTCACAGTTAATTATAAGGTTACACACAGAGTTATTCTGAAGAAGTGTATTAAATGTTACTTTTCTAGGCACTTGATTAAAAGAGCAGTAGGAGTTAAAGAAATATGAACTGCAGGACATTTTTCAATCAATGCAATGTCTGGAAATAGACCAACATATTGCCTTGAAGATAGAACTTAGTGTGTTTTATTATTTTCTACAAGTTACTCTGCATCTAAAACTGACATTTTTATATGTAAAATGAGAATATTATACATACTAATTATTATTTCAATTAGTTTTGAGCTGAGAATGAAATTACAAATGCAAAAAAAATTTAACATTTTTCTTGGATTTAGTAAATATTGTTACCAGGATTAAAGTCCAGGTCAGTCATCAAAACCTCAGGAAAGAAGGGAGAAATCATGAGTATTCCCACTCACACACACTCAAATGTACTCAATGAACTGGCAAAAGAGCTCATGAAGAAACAACGGTCCCCACCAACAGGTCCTTGTGATTCTAATACTCTCTTTAGATTCTCCTAATAGTGGGATCCTCATGACTCTGATTTCCGATATTTAGGGCTAATTCTTACCTTTACTTTTCAGGTTTGGCCATGAATAAAAATGTCTCCTTTTTTTTTCCACTTAGATTAGAAAAAACAGAGAGAAATTATAAAAAATTTTGAAAAAAGACTTTACTGAGGAAATCATACAAAAAAAAAGGGATCTAACAAAAGGATTGTGAAACAAAATATTAATCTACAATGCTTTCTAAATTCTAATGAGAAAAGAATTAATGTTTGTAGATCTGAGTTCCATCCATTACCCTTATATAATCTGTCCCATGGTCTTTGCCAAGAAAATTTTATTTTCATATGTGTGAGTAATCATTCCTATTCATCTCATTTTCACCCTACATACTCTCCCAGAGTGGGCTAATGTATGAGTTAATTACGCTGCTGACTACTGCTGACCCTTGAACAACATGGGGATTAGGGGTACTGACCCCTAGAATAATTGAAAATTTGCAGATAACTTGATTTCTCAAAAACTTAACTACTGATATTCTACTTTTGACCAGAGCCTTACAAATATCATAAACAGTCGATTAATACATGCTTTGTTTTTTATGTATTACATACCATGCTTTTGCAATAAAGAGAACAGATAATGTTACAAAAATCATAAGGGAGAACAAATACATTTATAGTACTGTATTTATTAACAATTCATGTAAAGTGGATCGCATCATTCAAATCCATGTGTTCAGGGATCAACTGTATTTTCAAGATGTCATGGGCCATAGTATGTTATTCCTTAACTCATGTTCAGAAGCTTTTATTAACCATCTTACAAATCCCACAGCAGAATCTTTGACATATTATTGTATAAATTAATGCATAAGTGATGTATTAGTGATGTGTAAAAGTATTACTAGTGAATTATGTTTATCTAGAATGAGCAATATTTTGTACTCTGTGCAAATATATTACTATATTATCTTACCCTTTCTACTGATTACAGTTTGTATCCTTTCTAAATCTATGTCAAATTCTAAAGTTATTATTTTACATGCGGGCCTTAGTAACAGATAATTCATGATTTATATTGAGGATGTTTTAATATAACAACACATCCTCTTCCACCATCCAATTTCCACAAAATAATGGAAACATAATGAACATTTGAGAAAAGTGTCCCAGTAATAAAAATGAAAAATGTTTTCTTTCATATGCCATCCCAGGTAAAATTTCCTCTCAGGAAAATAAATGATAATTTCAAAGCAGAGCTAGAAATATAAAATTAATAATTTCAATAAACAAAATGAAGGTAATGAATCAGAAGTAATAAACATATTTTCCTAGTCATACCTCAAGGAATGGTTAGTAGAATGAATATTGTATAATTTATTGTGCATCATAACGTGGAAGAAGTTTTAAAAGTGTTTTAAATGAAATGATGGTAGTAATTTGAAGGAGATAAAGAGAAGTATTTTATAATGAAAGTGGAATGTTTTCCTTTATCATTATTTGCATGAAATTAAAATACTGTGAAAACATTATCAAATTAATATGCAATTACTTTGAAAATCCTTCACACCTGAGCTTTTATGGATTTACAGACTATGCTTCATTATTATCATCATCTCTGTTCTTTGTTTAAACCTTTTTAAGAACTAAGACCAAGTGTTTTTTTTTTTTACAGAGTTTTGCAAAACTTTTCTCCTCAATTCCTCTGTAGCACAGTGTATTAAAATGGATGAGCTTCAAAAGACCTCTTAGTACTCGTTACTTAATGTAGCTCCACTGACAGCCCTCACTGTTTTTCCACAGGATAAGAGTGTAAACTGTTTATTCTGAGCCTATCTTATTTTTCATGTGTAAAGTTGGAGACAAAGCAGATTTTCCAGCTTCTGTTGTAATTAGTCTATGAAAGTAATACAAAGCAGCAGCATGTTGGTTGTTACCATGCTAAAATCATTCCTGTGGGGTATTTTGAGAAGGCACAGCTGTTACAGAAAAGAAACTGCAAAAAAAGAAAAAAAGAGTTAATGTAAATCTTTTGAGGGGAGGTAGATGAAGAGTGTTTTCCCCACTATTGAAGAGAGGCAGCTTCAAATATGGACAGAGAAGCGGCTGCAGTTTAAAATTAGGATAATGGGAAACTTTTTATTCTTTATTCTCAAGGTAGTTTTTAAAAAGGCTCAAATTATCTTTCTATAATATGTTAAAATAGCAGTAAGCTATTTTAATTTTAGTTTGGCAATCAATGTGAATTTCTATATGACGTGTTGATTTTTGACGTCTTTTTTTTTACAATATTAATGAGCCTGATTAACTCTAATAGGGAAATCTTATGTAAATCTAATAAATTATATACCCTTCTAAAAATAATTGAGCTTCATTTAATTAATTCATTTATTCTTATTATTTGAAAATGCCACCATGACCTAAAGTAAATGCCACACAATCACATTTTCTTTTTTAAAAACAACTCTTCTCCTTTTATTCATATATTGCTTAAAGCTCATAAAAGTACCAAGGAAAACAAATGAGTAAGCTTTATTCTCTACCTAGACTCAGGATACTGGTGAAATAGTCGGTATCTTCCCTAACACTTTGTTAAAATTGTTTCAGAAATGCAGTGAAATTGGTAGTTATTCTGTTCAAATAGTATGTGATGCTTTTTATTTTATTCACTTCCCTGTTATTACAGCATACCATCTAATAACTTCCTAAGAAACTGTATGTGTTAGGTAGATTATTGGGGTCTATGTATTTATTTAGTTTTTTTTTTTCATTTTATTTTGATGTTCTAACCTCAGACGTAAATGGTAATGTAGGTAGCATAGAACACTAGGTTGAAAATAATTTTCTTCCAAATTTTAAAGATATTTCATCACTCTTGTATATGTTTCTGCAAAGAAATACATTTCTGTGGAGAAGTTGATTCTATTCCGATCTTTATTCCTATGCTGGAATCCAATTTCGTTTGTTGTTGTTGTTGGTGGTGTTGGTGGTGGTGGTGGTGTGTGTGTGTGTTGCTCTTAATCTCTGGTAACTTTTCTTACCCTCTGTTTACATCCCGGTGTTTTTAAGTTTCACGATGAAGTACTGTGTGCAAAATATTTTTTTTTATATTTTATTAATTATGTTGGAAGATAAATGCAGCCGTTTTAATCTCAGTGTTTGTGTTTGTCACAGGTGGGATTTTTTGGTGCTTATTTTTCTTTTATTTTTCAAAGAATTTTTCATTTTAGTATAGGTTTAAATTTACTGAAAAGTTACAAAATAGTAAAGAGGGTTGCCATATACCACACACTCAGTCTTCCCTATTATTAATGTCTTATATTAGTATGGTGCATTTGTCAAAATTAATGAACAAGTATTGATACATTATTATTGGTTGAAGTTCATACTATATTCCAATTTCCCTCATTTTACCTAGTGCCCCTTTTCTGTTCCAAGATTCCATCTAGGATACAACATAAAGATTTGTTGTCGTATCTCTTCTTGGCTCCAAAAGCTTTTCAGACTTCTTGTGTTTTGAATGACCTTCACAGTTTAGAGTAGTAATGGTCAAGTAGTGTTGCAGTGTCCCTCAATTAGGATTTTTCTGATGTTTTTCTTATGACTAGACTTGGGGTTATTTTTCTTTTGGTATTTTTAAGGAAAATCACTGAGGGGAAGTGTCATTTTCACTGCATCGTATCAAAGGTATACACTGCCAACACAACTGACTTATCATTGTTAGTGTTAATTGTGATCACCTGGCGAGGTTTGTCCCTGTAATTTTTTTCCCCCTTTACGTGCCATTGTGTTTGAAAGTCAGTATGAGTAGACCACACTTACAGAGTAGGGAATAACACCACTCCGCCTCTGTGAGGGAAGAGTATCTATATGAACTATTTGGAATTCTTCTGCCTGAACAGTTTATCTATTCTGATTTATGTATGCAAAATGTTTTAGTATCTGTAAGAGCTCATGTATATGCATTTTATACTTGATATTTTAATCTATTGCTGTTTTATGTAATGTGTTGCTCAAATTGTTCCACTTTGGCATTAGGGAGCTCTTTTATTTGGGTTCCTGTGTCCCTTTGGCATACCTCCATCCCTGTAAAGTTTGTCGAATACTTCCTAATTTTCTGCCACTACAAGATACTTCAGGCTCCTCTCATGTATTTCCTGCCCCAGTCCTAGAATCAACCACTTCTTCAAGGAACCCTGGTTCCTTTCACTGGAAAATGATATTGGAATCCAGGATCTGAGCACTGAGTGTTCTTCTTGCTATTGGTGTATCACTGTTTTCAAGCCCTTTCAGCTGACAGAAAAGGAAATACATGTGTGTATACAAACCCATATATACACACCTATAAATGCTTCTGTTATGTAATCATATGTGTCTATATTAAGTTAAACTGGAGTTTATACTGATGTTTCCAACTCTATCCATTACCAGACAGATCAGTCTAGTCTTCTCCCCTTGTTTATCTGCAACCACTCCAACAGTTAGAAGCCTGGAGTGCACCATCCACCATTCATTTACTTCATTGTTCAATTCAGAGTATATATGTACTGTGTTTTCAGAATTGTTAACCCTTGCCTGTGTGAGAAACAAATTTATCAACTAGAAAACAGAATACCTGTGGTTCTCTTTGCCTTTATTCTTGAGGATTCCATGTATTACCAAAATTATGTAAATCAGCACTTTTCACCTTCCCTGGGTGAGATTGTTTCATACATTTGCCATACAGTTTTGGGTAACAATCTGCATTCCATTCTGGGATTCCCCAACCTCCATAGTGATTGCTGTTCTTAAGTTTACATACAGTGAGGTGCTCTTTGTGTTGTAAAGTTAACATGGATTTTAAAAATTCGTAGTGTTATGTATCTACCACTACAATCTCATTCAGAATAGTTTTACTATCTTAAAATATACCCTGCACTTCACTTATTTAGCCCTCTTCCTTGAACCCATAGCATCCATTGATCTCTTTACTGCCTTTATTATTTTACTTTTTTCAGAATGTCATATAAATGGACTCACGCAGTACTTAGCCCTTTCTGATTGGCTTAATATAATGTATTTATTATTCATTTCTTTCTTTTCAAAGCTGATGGTTCATTCCTTTTTACCCTGAATCATCTCATTTTGTGGGTGTATCAGTTTGTTTATCCATTTACTTATTGAAGGATCTCTTTATTGTTTCCAGTTTTTAGTGATTATTAATAAAGCTGCTATAAATATTCTTAGTGCAGGTGTTTTTGTGGGCACACATTTTCAAGTGAGTAGGGTAAAAACCTAGTCATGGAATTGGTAAATCAAATGGTATGATTCTGTTTAGCTTTGTAAAAAACTCTACCCTGCCAGAACCACAATGACATTTCTCTTGGAGTGCAGGAGTCCCCCTAAGATTATGACCTGAGAAGTTTTCACTCATACTGGTCCACATATAGCCTGCAGTAATTTGGCAAAAATAGTCATTTAAGTGTTTTATACCAGTCTGTGAATCTATCAACTTCTGGTCCAGATAATCATATCATAGCTGCATTTCTCTGAGAAATAGATGTAGTGTCTGTCTTCTCAGATTTCTAGAGTGTTGATTTACCTTGGGTATAATAAAAGTCATTAATTTTCAGTTTGTACAATTTTTTCCTTGATGTAAGGATAGGAATGGCAGCTTCTAAGCTCTTTACATGTTGGAGCTGATACAAATAGATTTTTTTTCAGTTTTCATAATTTCCCTTTTTACCATTTTTTGTCCTTTCTCTTCTCTTATTGTCTAGTTCCTGTGAGAGTCCTTAATTTTTAATTTTCATGAATTTTCTTGCTTTCTAATTATTCCCCTTTACTGTATCCTCTTTTTGATTATGAGTGTATAATTTATTTTAACTTTCTGCAATGTAAATTATAGTCAATTTAATCTGTCTTTTGCTCTCTGTACTATCTCTGCTTTTTATTTACTCCTGAGTTCTGATTTTATTTCCATTTGTCTCTTGTTTTTATTTCATGTCCAGTTATTTTTGATATCTGTTCAGAATTATGAGTAGAGCTTTAAAACTGTGATTTAATATTCCACTTAGGTAGGTAGTGTTTCAGTTTTAGAAGGTTGAAAGAATCTATGTGCCTGGATGCAGAAGCATTCAAGGATATCCTCCCTGGGGTGGGCAGAGAATCTAGCACATGGAAGGAGTGTTAGAGCAGTTTATGTCAGGGCTGGCTGATGCCTTTCTGGAAGGGAACAGAGGAAGTTGCTGCAAAGTCCTTAATTTAGGAAAAAGACTTACAGGGGTGCCTGGGTGGCTCAGTCGGTTGAGCGTCTGACTTCAGGTCATGATCTCGTGGTTTGTGGGTTCTAGCAGCTCAGAGTCCTGACAGCTCAGTCTGGAGCCTGCTTCAGATTCTGTGTCTCCCTCTCTCTCGCCCCTCTCCTACTCCTGCTCTGTCTCTTTCTCTCAAAAATAAATAAACCTTAAACAATTAAAAAAATACATTAAGCCTTTTTTAAAAAATGTTTATTTATTTTGAGAGAGAGAGAGAGGGAGAATGAGCATGAGTGGGGGAGGGGTAGAAAGAGAGGGTGAGAGAGAATCCCAAGCAGTCTCCACACTGTCATCGCAAAGCCTGACCCAGGACTTGATCTCACAAACCATGAGTTCATGACCTGAGCTGAAATCAAGAGTCAGATGCTTAATGGATTGAGCCACCCAGTTGCCCAAGCCTTCTTTCTTAAGTCCTCTGCCCTGCATCTGCCTTGGTGGCCTTGCATCCAGAGTGTTTTTTGTTGTTATTGTTGTTGTTGTTCTTGTTTTGGTTTTGGTTATTCAGGAAGTCAAATCCTTTTTAATTTCAGCCTTTGAAAATTTGATTTAAATCTTTATTCAGTTATGCTTCCCCCACCTCCCTACCCCATCTCTTATCCTTTTGGGCAATTTTTTTTCTTCTATAACTATAATTTAGTTAATATTTATTAGGGAGAAGAGATAAACATATGGTATCAGTGTGTTTAGATGTAAACACATATAGGGTGCTAGCCACACATTTATGGATAATGTCTAATTTTATTTGGTTGTTGTTTGAGTACACGCGTCTAATGATTTCTGCACTAGGGAAATTATTATTAATAAATTAAAAGATAATGTGATTCTTAAAAAATATAATAGGAACTTGAAAAGTTGTCATTTTCTTAGGATATGTAATTAAATATCTATCTAATAAACCCATCTATATTTGACTGGTACTACATGCACACACACATGCATATATACATATATCGTAAATCCATTTTAAAAGCATGTATTCTTAATGCAGTCAGGCAGTCTTTGAATTTTAATAGGGAAATTTTAAAATTTTGAATTTTAATAGGGAAATTGTGTTTCCAATACATATAATGGTTGTCATAAGCATTATTTTGGTTGTCTATCATGTACTTTGTTTTCTATTTTTACTCTTTTCATTAATATAGTGTGTTTTATAGGCTATCTTTGAGAAATTTTAAAGGTATAAATAATGTCTCTATACTAGTAAAAAACTTTAAGCTCAGAATACATTATATAATTACTAGGGATGAAAAAGTTGTTAATTTCATATTTCATATGTAATATACTTTATAAGTTTAATTTTATTTCCATGTCATTTTTCCACACCAGTTTTCTTGTTTCACTATGCGATTTGGAATTTTAGATCTAGATTAGCAATTTTTTCTTTAATGTTCTATATTTTGATTGCAGACATTATTTTGACATATATTTGGACATATGTATTTTTAATGTTTATAAGAATTTTTTAGGAATCTTTCTTTAATACTTTTGGACATCAAATCTCTCTTTTTTTATTTTCTAATGTTGCAATTTTTGAGTTAATCTATTTTTTTAATGTTTATTTAGTTTTGAGAGAAAGTGCATGTGTGAGGGGAAAGGGGCAGAGAGAAAAAGAGAGAGGATACTCTGAAGCAGGCTCTGCACTGTCAGCACAGAGCCTGAGGTGAGGCCTAAACTAATGAACTGTGATCAAGACCTGAGCTGAAATTGAGTCCGACACTTAACCTAATGAACCATCCAGGCACCCCTTAATCTCTTTAATTTGTGCATTTATCTCTCTTTCTCTCTCTCTCTCTCTCTCTCTCTCTCTCTTTCTCTCTCTCTCACACACACACACACACACACACACACACACACAGCTGCCCCACCTGCCCCAGCTCAAAATGAAAATCTGACCTAAGGACCCTGAGACCCACATGCAAGAATATTTTGTCTAACTGTGCACAGCCTATGGCCTTCACTCTTGTCATATAGCTTCTCTAGGCAATTAGTAAAACTGGCATGTGATGAACACGTAAGGTGCAAGCTCCCTGGAAAGCATGTGTGTACGAGAATGCACAGCACAGCTGCACAGCTCCTGGCCTCCTCCTTGATGACTGCACCAACTTTGCGTTGGGAGAGCCAATCCCTCCAGGAGCCCAGCAGAGTTCTCTGCCCCCAAACCACATGGATGTGGTCCTTTAGGCAGTCGAAGAGGTATATATTGGCTGTAGTTCTCTTTTTTTATAGTGTTTTTATCTGGTTTGGTATCAGGGTAAATCTGGCCTCATAGAATGAATTTGGAAGCTTTCTTTCCTCTTCTATTTTTTGGAATAGTTTGATAACAATAGGTATTAACTCTTCTTTAAATGTTTGGTAAAATTCACCTGTGATTCTCTCTGGTCCTAGAGTTAAAGTTTGTTAGGATTTGTTTTTATTACTGATTCAAATTTCATGGCTGGAAGTTGATCTGTTCAGATTTTCTATTTCTTCCTGATTCAGTTTTGGTAGGTTATGTATTGCTGGAATTTATTAATTTATTTTATGTTGTCCACTTTGTTGGCATATAATTTTTTATAATACTCTTATGGTCTTTTGTATTTCTGTGGTGTCAGTTGTTATTTCTCCCTTCGTGTCTGATTTTGTCATTTAAGTCCTGTCTCTTTGTTTTTGTCTTTTTTTGTTTGTTTTGTTTTGTTTTGTTTTGTTTTTGTTTTGTTTTATTTTATGATGAGCTGGCTAATATTTTTCCAAGTTTGTTGATCTTTTCAATGAACCAACTCCTGGTTTTATTGGTTTTTTTTAGGTGTTATTTTATTTCTGCCTTAGTCTTTATAAATGTCCTTCCTTCCACTGTTTGGGGGTTTTGTTTGTTCTTTTTGCTAGCTCCTTTAGGTGTAAGGTTAGGTTGCTTATTTGTAATTGTTCTTCCTTCTTGAAGTAGGCCTGTATTGCTATAAACTTCCATCTTAGAAGAGCTTTTGCTGCATCCCAAGGATTTTGGACCATTGTGTTTTCATTTTTAAAGGAATCATCTTACTGTAAGTCTTCTTACTTTAATCTCTTATAATTCCATCACACTTTTACTCTTTTATCTTAAGTCATCCATTTTTTCTTTAATTTCCTAAGAATACAGAGTAAACTTATTTCTGAAACTTAGTTATCTTTCCCATAGTATGCCTTTATCAAAAATATGTTTTGCCTGTGAAATTTAAAAGACTACTGTAGTCCTTCATATTGTAGTTTGTTTGTTTGTTTGTTTGTTTGTTTGTTTATCCTTGAGAGAGAGAGAGAGAGAGAGAGAGAGAGAGAGAGAGCACAAGCAGGGGCTGGGCAGAGAAAGAGGGAGACACAGAATCCAAAGCAGGCTCCGGACTCCGAGCTGTCAGCACAGAGCCCGCGCGGGGCTCGAACTCATGAACTGTGAGATCATGACCTGAGCCGAAGTTGGACACTTAACCGACTGAGCCACCCAGGCGCCCCTGTAGTATATTTAATTGGCTAAAGAAATGTTCTTGTTTATGAGTTCCTTGTTGAGTGAACAGCAGTCCATATAGTCAAGGTGACTTTTTTACTACTTGTTCTCTCTTACTAATGGTCAAGTTGTTATTCATATCCTGCCCTCAGACTTAAATATTTGAGTGTTTAATGACATAAAAACCTCTTGAGGGACGTTAACACACTAGTAGCCATCTCCCTAATCTGTCTTCTTTTTTCCAGTTCTATTGAGATATAATTAATATATAATATTTTATAAATTTAAGGTGTACTTAATGATTTTATATATGTATATATTGAGAAATGATTACCACAAAGAATTTAGTTAACCTCCATCTCCTCACAGAGATACAATTTTTCCCCAGATTGACTTCTTTCTCTACTTGATAATCTAAATGTGGAAATTGTAGAATAACTTAATTCACATTAACTTGAAGATCTTTTTTTTCACCAACCTCCAGATATTCATAAATGCCACAAACACCAGGGCAAGAACAGTTATAAGATTGTTTCCATCATCAACAAAAGGCATTAGTATTTATTACAGAATTTTAATAAATATACTTACAAAAATACTTTGATAATTACTTCATAATTATCACCAAGGATATTTGTGGAATTTTGGAACTTAAACTGTTTTACATATAGGCACTCCCAAAGTCTCTCAATGTTATCATGACAGAAATATTAAGTAAGTATAGAATACCTAAATTCAGTGGTTTAAGTTCTTCATTTTTCAACTGTTTAATTTCCAATGATTCACTGTGGCAATAACTACCTAATTCCAACCAAAATCACATGCTATTATTAAGAATTATAATGTCACAAATAACTGTAGAGCAGAGAGATCTTAATGATGGAATTGAGATGAAGAGAAATTGCCTTGATTGCCTTTAAAAGACCTTTCCATGCCTCAGGGATATGACTTCTCTCCCTTAAACAGTGAATATTCTAGGTCTCTAAACCAGGAATGTTCCTTAGGTGTGGGTGAAAATCTGATTAGTTTTCTAACTGGTCATGGTGTTTTGCTATGGAATTTAATTTCTGCTGTCATTAGTAGGAACTCCTCTTGATGCCCAGCATATTGTAGATTAATTATTTCAATTTCTCTGGTGCAATTTTGCATTTTCTCCATTTTCCTATAGATAATTTGATGAGGAGTTGGAGGATTTCAAATTGGACACTAACTAGCTACCACCTCAACTCTGAAATTTGAAGAAAACTTTTCAAATAGCAGTACATGATTCCACATTGAAATACACAATGTAACTTTTGTGCACAAAAGAGTTAGAACAGTCTTGTCAAATATTAGAATATTACAGTTAGGCAATGGCTATCCAAGAAATGGGGGATTTATTTTTTTAACATACCTATGATCTTCACTTAATATGTGTATCTCTTAAAGACTAGAACTTTCCATTTTGCTGGCAATTCTCTAGACACAAAGATTGTAACTTCTCTGAATTTGAAGGTGACCCTTGGTGCTTTATTTTGCTTCAAAAAATTGTCGGCCTGAGTGTGCCAACTAACACACATTAGTTTCCTCCACTGGATACTCAAATACTTACTTATTAGCTTGTACCTGTATTCACTTTCCATATACTTGTGCATACATTCCTTATCACCCTTACTCTCTATCTTTGTGTACAGTGGAGAAATCTGGATGAGTTAGAAAGAATAAGATGTCTTTATGTTTACAGTGATTTGAACTTTTGAATACCAAGGAGCATATAGGCCACAGGTGGGAACATGACATGGTCATAGGAGTGGTGGGTTAAGGGTCAGGGCAAGGAGCCCTGGAGTATTAGATCTATACAGTCAGTTCCAAGAACCAAGGTAGGCTATTCCCTTTAGCCTTTTACTTGGTCATTTATTTTTTCCAATCTATCAGGAGATAGGTTCTGGGCATCCCCTTGGGCATATATGGACTAAGTCCGTGCTCTAGAAGTTGGCCCTGGGCCTCCTGATTGTCTGGATTATCTTCTACTTTTGCATATGAAATGGAGTCAAGTCCATAGGCAAGATGAGGTGTTCTGGCTCACCCCTAGAGGCCCTAGGCACCCTTACAGAGATCTCTTTGAAGAACTCAGAGAAAGAGTAGTTTAGGAGAAATACATGATGAAAACAGGGGAGTTTCTTACTGTGCTTACTAATAATTAGAGTGATTGGGTAAATGAATGTCTGTGATGGTTTGCTAACAATAATGGGAAAATTTATGAAAATGATCATGTCAAAGACTTAATGAAACAGTTCTCAAATGAATGGCAACTAACAGAAAGTACCAAAGACTCATAGCATCAGGAAGATGTTCTCTGCTTGTGAAATACCGTGTCTGCAGAGTTGAAACATATTTCTTATTTCCTAACCTTTAAAACAGACTCTTGATCAAGGGAATAGATCCTTATTTTATGAATAATCAGTTGACAACATGTTAGTTTGGAGAGATTATCACTTTTTGCCAAAGTCTACACCATCTGTTCCACACTCTAATTACCAATAAAACAAGGACCTAATTCACAATTGCATCATAAAAAAGTTAGATGTGATTTAAATGCATTTGTTTGTTTTTTATTTAAAGAAGTTTCAATGATGCATCTGTTACACATTTTTCAATATTTTGACACAGATGATAAAAAGATAGGTATATAGAGGCAAATATGCGAAGTTTCCAAATGGATAATTCCTGTCAGTATATGGACCTACAAATAGGTGTTATTAACCATTGCATTAATAATTGAATAAGAGCAATTTATTATAATGTTAATTCATATTTTGAAACAGCATTTAATTTGTTTTAAGTTTTTAAGGATATTTATTTCTTTTTGAGAGAAAGATAAGACTGTGAGCAGGGAAGGGTCAGAGAGAGAGGGAGACACAGAATCTGAAACAGGCTCCAGGCTCAGCTGTCAGCACAGAACCAGATGCAGAGCTCAAACTCACAAACCGTGAGATCATGATCTGAGGCAGAAGTTGGGACACTTAACCCACTGAGCCACCCAGGTACCCCTAAAAAAATTTAAATTCAGATTACCTAAGAAATTAGATCTGTGAGTTTACAAACTACTATATTTCAAGAAGAGTCAATTAATTTATATTAGGATTCAGGGCATTTGGAAGTTAATTAGGGTTAGATAAGCTCCTGAGAGTAGAGCTGTCATGAATGGAATTACTGCCCTTATAAGGAGTGAGGAGAGAGGTTGCTTCTTCTCTCTGCTCTTCATCATATGAAGATTCAAGGAGAAATCAGGAATCTGAACACAGAAGAGAGCTCACCAGAACTCCACCATGCTGACACCCGGATCTGGGACTTCCAGTCTCCAGAACTGTGAGAAATAAATTTCTGTTATTTATAAGCTATCCAATTTATGGTACTTTGTTATAGTAGCCAGAACTAAGCATGTGAGTTTGGACTACTTTGGAGCCACCTTGAGGCTCCATGAGGAAAACAGAGCCAGAATGTGGGGAGAACAGATTTCCTGTTGCCATTTTAACTGTTTGACCAAGCTGTGTTGAAAACCAAGTAGTACTTAGACATGTCAATTATATAATCCAGTAATTTTATAAATTATACAGGCTTTATTTTAGTCTCTAACCTTGCAACTGAGTCCTCATTAATCATTATTAAGAGCTCATTAATTTAGAAACAAAAAGTATTTAAACCTTTTACACAAATCATTTATATAAAATTAGTTATATATCATTAGGAATTTAGAAGGAAATGTAAAAGGTTTTTATAGTAGTTTACTGCTCTTGATTATCATATGGATTCATATAAAAATAATATTATTATTGGGAGCCATCATGTGATTATATCCCTGACAATCAACATATGGTAGGTTCTGAAAAAGATGCTTTTCATATATTATTTAATTTAATCTCTTTCATACAATAAAGTTCTCAATTTAATTTTCAAAAGTTTTCATTATTTAACTTATTTAAAAATATTTCAAATATAGACATAAAAATATAAAAGTATACTGAAATCTCTGCATGCCATCCAGTTTTATAACATATTTGCTTCTAATACTTTTAAAATACAAACATAAAATACACATCACAAAAAAAAGAAAACAAAACTGAGGGCTCTTTCTCTAGTCTCACTTCTGTTCATCTCTACCCAAAGATTACCATCCCCACCAATGTTTATCCTTTCCATGTATGGTTTTATACTTTAATCACATGCTTATATCTAATAATCTTCTATAATTGGATTATTTATATTTTAAGCACTATAAAATTGTGTCATATTGTGTGGACCCTCAGCTTAGCTTTTATTTGTTTACTCTTCATTATTTTTGGAGACTGGTCTAAATCTTAGTTTATTCCTTAAAAAGTGCTATAGAGTTGTCTATTTTATACATGTGCCACAATTTATTTTTTGATGTCAGCATTACCTGCATACTGAAAATTGAAAAGATTATACAAAAGGCAAAATTGCAAGTCAAACTCATTAAATAACTGAGATATAGAAATTCTAAAAAAAAAGAAAAAAAAAGTACTAAGAAATCACATTTACCAGTATGTGAATAGGATAAATCATTCTGGAAAAGTTGGGCTGATTCTATGAATACAAAATTGTCTTAGTATTTTCTAAACAACAGAGTAATTCATATTTTAGCAAAATAAAGAAAAACAATCATTCATATCAGTTGATGAATAAAAAGCACTGTGTGAGTTTTGTTATCTATTCTAGGGAAAAAAATTAAAACTTTGCCTTTAGTTCTAAAATAAGATAAATAAGCCTGCTATTATCAATTCTTTATAATATTTTGTCTTCTGCCATTGAGGCATGCAAAATACAGAAACAAATATTATAAGGATTTTCATGCAAGAAATAAAAAGTTATTATTTTCAAAGACTATTATGTTCCTATGGTTTTAAAAGAAAATAAAAGTCAATGAATATCATTACAGTGACTTAAAAAGTTGCTAGATACCAGATCAATATACAAAACTCATCTACATTTCTCTATACCATCAATAAGCATACAATAAAATAAATATATATGTGCCGTCTAAAATTATGGCATCAAATTAAAATATATATGAACAAATCTAATAAATAATACCTAAGACATCTTCCAGAAAAGAATGAAGTATTCATAAAAGAAGGCAAAAAGACTAAGTAAATGAAGAAATGTTCCTTGTACATGAACTAGAAGATAGTCTCATAAAATGTTGTTCTCCATAAATTGATTCATTGATATACTTCCAATAAAAATCTCTGTATGTGTTATGTGAAAGTATGAGTGTACTTGAAACTAATTGCAAAATATACATAAAAGCTTAAAGAGCCACATAAAGCACAATCACTGTTGAAGAAGAAAAAAAGAGTACTCGTATAAGTGTACAAATTGATCAATGTAGCAGAACAAAGAGCTATGAAATAGCCCTGGACATATATGGACCCTTGATTTATAGCAAAAGTTTACTGCAGACAGTAGGGCAAAATAATTATTGTCAATATATAGTATCGAACAATTGGGTATCTATGGAAAAGAAAAAACAAAAACCAAAAACTTGATCCTTGCTAGATACCAAACAAAATCATGTCAGGTTGGAGGAGGGGGAAGTTTACCTAAATGCAAAAAAGTAAAGCTGTTACAATTCTATAAAATAATATTGGAGATTATTTTCTTGACTCTGAGTATGGAAGCACTTCTTAAGTAAGCATCAGAAAACTCTTACCAGAAAATGAAAGGTGGATAAACTGGACTACCTTGAAATTAAACCCTTATTTTCTTTAAAAGAATCCACTAAAGGAATGGAAGATAAACTAAGAAATGGAAAGATATATTGGGGCGCCTGGGTTGTTCAGTCAGTTAAGCGTCCGACTTTGACTCAGGTAATGACCTCAGTTTGTGAATTCGAGCCCTGCTTTGGGCTCTGTGCTGACAGCTCAGAGCCTGGAGTCTGCTTTGGATTCTGTGTCTCCCTCTCTCTCTGCCCTTCCCCCACTCATACTCTATCTCTTTCAAAAATACAAACATTTAAAAAAAAAAAAAGAAATGGAAAGATACATTTACAATACATATATCCATGATATATATATATTACTACTACTATATTTTCATTAACAAATACAAGAAGAAAAATGGGTTAGAGTCATAAAAGATATTTTACAAAAGAGGATATCCAGTGGTCACAAGCCTATGAAAACACACTCAACTTCATTAGTAAGAAGGAAAATGGGAATTAAAACTATAATGGAGAACTCTACAACACTTACCCGAATGCATAAAATTTAAAAGTCTGATGAATGTTAAATGTTAGTATGGATGTATAGGCAAGGGTGCTCATATAAACTACTGCTATGTGAGGAAAGTTTAGTATTATTTACTGTAGTTGAAACTTCATGTCTTATAAGAACCAAAATCATACACCCAGATATATATAGCCAACAGCAATTTATGCACATATGCACCAAGAAGTGTATAAAAAATTGCCCAATGGCACCAATATGCATAACTGGCATAAATTGGATTGTCCATCAATATTTAAATGAATAAGCAGATTTTTTTGTAGAGTGGAATAATATTCAGCAACGGAAACAAGTATCACTACATGCAATAGCATAGTTAAATCTCATAAAACAATGTTGAACAAAAGAAGCCAGACAAAAAATCTAAATAGTCTGTAGTCTATATATTTAATGTTTAAAATGAGAAGAAACCAAACCACAGTGTTAAGACAAATACTTAGTTGGCATCTAAACACCTAAATACTTAGCTGGGTTTATGAAGAAAACTCAGGAGCACTTCCATAACTGCCGGACTAGTGGTTACCTTAGGATGGGAAGGGAGGGTTAAGTAGTTTAGATAGGACAACATGAGGAGTGGGTTCTTGAGGGTTCCATTTGCTCTTTTTTCTCTTGATATGGGTAACTGTCACATGGGATTCATTTTGTGATAAAGCACTGAATAAAACAAAACACAACAAGAAGTACACAGTCTTAATCCTTACGCCTTACCAAAATATCATTTAGATTATCTGGACTACAAGGTATCATGTGGCAGGAATGTAATAGGTATTTCAGGTAAGAGTTTTCATGATCTAATACAATTTAGGTGTGTTGTTGTTGTTGTTGTTTTGTTTGTTTTGTTTTGTTTTGTTTGATTAGCTATACAGAAGATGGAAGTGATGGTCTAAAAGTCCATCTCATTTACAACTTGTTAATGACCTGCTGAGCAACAGCCTTAGGCAATCTTTTGCTTTTACTAAGTCAGTCATTAAGAGAGGAAACTGTAAATGACCAGCAGGGAGTAAATTGCCCTTAGTTAAATGGAAATGTGTTAACTTCATTTGACTAATAAAATTACTTTTGGCACTAAGCCACAAAATGGGAAATAGCTACAATTCCTACTAGGAGCTTGAAGTAAAAAAAAAAAAAAAAAAAAAGACATTATATACTTTGATTCTTCTGAATTTGAAATATCTTAATTGTGTTTAATTTATTTCAAAAGACTAGACATTCCTTTGTCATTGGCAAATAATAAATAATTTTTAAAAAGCATAGGAGCTGTACTACAGCAGTATACAGCATTTTGAACTACTTTTGTTAGGCAAATTTTAAAATAATTTTAAAAAACACAAATTTTATTCAGGAAAATATGTCTTACTTTATTGGCGTCTCCTCTTGAGGCAAAATATTGACAATTAAATCTTTTGTTTTCAAATGTACTCATTACACTTATATGCACTACAAATTGATACAATGTGCTAGTGACCTTTAACATTCTTGCTTGCCTCTCTGCCTTTGAGACCTCTCTTTTCTCTAGTTGGAAAGACATCCCTTTCTTCTCACTTTTCTGTTTTCTTACCTATGGCGTAGCCTTGTTCCAATGCTAAGTGTTCTTCCCCTTTTGTTCTTAGTCTAAATGAATAATACCATGCTTTGTTCCTGGATCCCTGTGTTTACATTTCCACTATATAAAATATAATCAGAGTTTTTTTGTTTTGTTTTCGTTTGGTTTTTTTTTTTTATCCAGGTATGTTTCAATGGCACTAGATTATAAAATGAGGACAGGGACAGATCTTATTTATCCTTTATATCTGTAGGACACCAACTTGGTATCTTAAAAGCTTATTTATTGAATTGCTTATTTATTGAATTGAACTAAATTTAACTAAGATAAAGAAGACTAAGGTCTAAGATAGAGTGCAAATTTCATGTTTTCTCCTCTCAAGATAAAATCATTTTCGGCTAATGTGAGAATGCATCCCTGCTTAGTGACAAAGTTAGCTCTACCATTTTTCAGTGGCCCATGTTTAGAGATTTATTATTTGTACAATATTAAATCCAAGCCAGTGCTTTAAGGTGGCTTTAAGGAGCCACATTAGGAAGGATACATGATTAAATTCATATTTATTATTTACAGATGCCTCTGCTATTTTAATAGCTAACATTTATTAAACACTATGTGTCAGGTAGTCCGATAAGCACTTTAGTTGATTTATCTTTTTTCAATCATATCACAGACCTGAGATTGTACTATTTTATCTCCATTTTATAAATGAAGAAATGGAAACTCTCAGGCAGTAATAATAGGCACAAAGTAGCTGAGCTGGTAATGGACAGGATAAAACAACAGGTAAGGTCATGACCTAGGTTTAACATCCTAAGATAGAAAAACCCATTCTACTACCTTGAGTAGTGTGAATGCTTTCGAATGTTATGATAAGCTCAAATATGCAAATATATAATGAAAAATCTCCAAAATGCCTAGGCATCAAGGTTTGTAATTTTTTTTTACTTGATAATATTACTAGTACCAAGAGGTTTTATTTAAAAACAAACCAGTGTGTTTGAAATGGATGAAGGTAAAACAAAAAGTGCTGAAAGCTAAATAGATATTGATAGTTCAAGAAGGTGCATAATCATGAATGAAATCATAATTGTTTTGTAGTATAATGTGGTGAGTTTAAAGTTAACAGTAGCTTCAGTTTTGCCCTATTGTAAACTTTAGAACAAATTACTTGACAGAAAATGCTGAGGCTATGGTATTTCAGGTTATATTTATAGGATTTATGAATTAATATTTGAAAAATGTCTTTAAAGAACCTGTGACTTAAGGAAATATATGAAGTTATAATCGTCTGATCTTTCTATCTAAAGCAACATTTATGATGACAAAAATATATCAGGTCTGTTTATTTATTACTCAGGAGTAGAGGAGTTTCCTTAAAATGTCAATTAGAAAAAGAGCTGGTATAGTGCTTGCTCTCAAATGTTTTACTTACTAAGATTTCTGTAGACAGATTGATAAGAGATCTATGATCTTGAGAGGGCTATTGTAGCCACACTTCTTTTCATTCTAATTCAGATGACATTTATTGAAACAGGGGTCTGAATCATTTAATAACTAGACTTGCTCGACTTAACTTTAGTTGCTCTTAAGTAGAGTATTTTCAAACTAGCTAGTTTTTGAAGGGCTGGTTATATACAATGTCCAAAACAAAGTAACAACCCAGAAAATGTTATAGAATGATCCTTTGGATAAGGAGTAAGTTGGGGAACGTATAATTACTGTGACATGAAACTAAGATAGATAGAGATCTAAAGAAGATTGTAAGAAATCAATTCTTCTCATGCCCCAAGAAATCATAGTAAAGCAAGTGCCCATGGCAATATGTGAATTCCACGATAGTCTTTGCACTCAGATTGTGTGTTCTGAAGTGAAATAGTTCAATGCTTATGGGGTTGTAAACATGTCTATTTCTCATAGAGCTCCACAGTCCAGGATTCAGCTTTTTACAAGCAAACTTCAGAGCACAACATGGTATTTTATGAACTACTGTTTTAGCAACTTAGTCTAGGTGGAGAAATTCACAAACCAGTTCAAATCAGTAAAATCTGGAAGGATCTTACATCCTCAGAAATGGTTCAGGTAGAACAATTCTAGTTCTAGTCTACCCAAAAAAAGAGCATACAGTTACTGCTTAAATAAGCAGATCTACCTTAGTACTATTGTGGCTGAAATTGTGGAATAATTGGTATGGTTCTCCAATAGTGCAAGATTGACACTTCTACCTAGTTGGTGCTCTGCTTGAAAGTGGAAAATATACTTTCACACATTTACAAAGAATCAGCAGGTGGCCTGCCTATCTTACCTCATTTATCAACATGATGCAGTAAGACAAATCCTATTTCTCAGAGCTATCTGGACATTCTGTGGTTTCTAATGCTACTAAAACTTTTTACTTATATCTCTCCTAGAATAGCCTCCATTGCACAATACACATCTTTTACAACTCGAAAAAGACTATAAGGTCAAAAGGGCATCACTCAGGTGTCCTGTCCCAATTTCTTACTAAAATAGAGTGAAGATACAGAACAAGATTTTAAAAGGTCACAAATGAAGACAGACAAAATAAAACCGAGGTATTAGAAAATGAATGCAACTTTCTCTGATTATAAGACAGATGAGACTATGTGACAGATTCCTGTTATGTAGGTATATCTGGCTTCCCTTTACAGAATAAAGATAAGACTGCCTGGACAAATATAAGAAGAGAAGGGCATCCTGTAACACATCCCACTTGGGCCATTATCATTGGAATCTTGATTCTGAAATGCAGAGCCCAACAATGGATCTTAGCCTCTGTCTCTACCTTTTTGGATGTGTTGTGTAATCATTTTTGTGCAGGAAGAGATTCCAAATCCCTGCTACAAGCAAACAAAAAACATGTCAGGAAAAAGTGGGAGAAGTAACCGACTCTTGGTGATGATCTGCAGGATTGGAGTTATAATTCCTGTTAGAAAATTAGAGTTTTCAGGAATGAATATAGAAAAAACTGTGGAAAACATACCATAATGGTTCATTTAAAAAGAATGACAGGAAAGATAGTAAAGATATTAAAATGTTTTCTATATTTTCTTTCTTTAAAAAAGTGTGGTTATATTTAAATTACAGAAGTAATTTGTGTTCATTGTAGAAAAACTAGAAAGTTCAGAGATTATGGCTAAGCAAAGTTTTAAAACTTGTCCCTCCTCTACCTTAAAAACCTTTGACGGTTTTTAAGTTTTGGAATTAAATTGTAGCATTTTTACTATTGATTTCTAGTTTGTCTTGGCTCTAAAATATTTACTCCTAGGTATATGGTTCAAAGACAATTATCTCTAAACTATAATATGAAGTGAAAAAATGAAGTTTTAGAAAAATATATATGGTATAATTGCATTTATTTAAATCAAAATTACTTAAAGAATACTGCATATTATTCAGAAATATGTGAAATAATTTAAAAATGTTAACCAAATTCCTGCTTATGGGGGTCTCAAGGGAAGTGGGGATAGTTTAATAACTGTCTTTATGAAAGGAAAACTCAGAGGTTATTTCCACTTTCTTTTCTCAAAACAACAGCAATAACAAATCAAGTTAATGTGATGAAATATGTTACAACATTATTTTTGTATTTCTATTAAGAGGTTTCCATCTGAAAGTAATTTTCATCAAAAAATAAGGAAGTATATATCATATATGTATATCCATTTCTTCTTCTGACACTCCATTTTCATTATAGTCACACCCTATTCTCCCCTGCCCTCAGCCACTGAGAGCCATTAGTCTACCTTCTGTCTCTAGAGATTTACCTATTCTTGATATTTCATATAAGTGAAATTAAATAATATGAGAATTTTTGTGTTTGGCATTTTTCAACCTTAGCATGATGTTTTCAAGATTCATTCATGTTGTACTATAACTTCATTTCTTTTTAGAGCTGAATAATATTCTATTATATGAGACATCATTCTCAGACTTTGTCTTGACTTTCAAGGCATGGTTTTCTTTTCTTAAAAAAAAAAATCTCTTTAAAATAGATTTAGTCTTTTTCCAGTAAGTCCAGTATCTGGTGTTGCTAGAGACAATTTTTATTGACAACTTTTTTTTCTCCTGTATGGATCATGCTATTCTGTTTCATTGTTTTATCTCCTAACTTTTTGTTTAAGCCTGGCTATTTTAAATAATATGGTGGGTAAACTCTGGAAATCAGATTTATATCCGCATCCTGGATTTGTTGTTGCTGCTTATCACTATTGTGCTGCTACTGCTGTTTGTTTAGTGATTTTTCCCGAATTAAATCATTAAATTCTATATTCTTTATTGTATCCCATTACTAAAGTTTCTTTACTATTAATTTCGTAGTCAATGGTGATCATACAGAAGCATTTTCTTAAATGCCATAAGCTAATATGTCGCCCAGCCTTTGCTAAGGAACTTAGTCCATGTTATGGGGCAAGCCTTCAAAACTTCAACGGGCTTATACAACGGACTTACACAAGTCCGCCTTATCCTTCACTTCCTGCTTGTGTAGAACCTTAAGGTCAGCCGGAAGTGAGATCTTAGGACCTTCTCAGGACTGCTGTCTTTCACTTTCTGCTTGTGTAGAACCTTAAGGTCAGCCAGAGGTGAGATCTTAGGACCTTCTCAGGACTACTGTCCTTCACTTTCTTCTTGTGTAGAACTTTAAGGTCAGCCACAAGTGTTAACTTAGCACCATCTCAGGACTGTTCTGGGCATGTGCATAGCCTTGTGCATATGCGTAGGTATAGATTCCCAGTATTATCAAAGGTTTTTTCAAAGGATCGTACGGACATCTCATTACTCAATATGTTCTTTTAAGTTTTTTAGTTAGTTTCTTATTAGTTTTAATTTTAACACTGCTTCAGCAGTGACCATGTTAAACAATTATTCATTGTTTTTTTTAATGTTTACCTTTTAGAGAGAGAGAACACAAGCAGGGGAGGGGCAGAGTGAGAGGGGAATCTGAAGCAGGCTCCAGCCTCTCAGCTGTCAGCACAGAGCCCAATGCGGGCTTGAACTCATGAACTGTGAGATAAGACCTGAGCCAAAGTTGGATGCTTAACTGACTGAGCCACCCAATTGCTCTGTTCCTGATTTTTTTTTTTTCACACACTCTGCACTTAGGACTGTCCACATAAAGTGAGTCATGAGTCAGTTCAAACTAAAGCCCTAAGAAAGGAGCTCTTCAGAGAGTTTTCAGATAGGTCAAATGGTGACTATTCGCTAGGGATGAGGCTTTAAAGAACTCCAAGCCCATTCTGCTGTATCTAGGCTACCAGGCTGCTGTTTTTCACAGCTACCATGTTTGCAAGTCTGTTGGTTTATAAGGATGCCACAGAGCTAAGGAGAGAAAGATAGAATTACAGCAAAATAAAATGCCACATTGCTTACTGCTTATACTGAGATTTAGCCATTTTTCTTGAATAAACACTCCTCAGATTGTTTTAATTCTTTCTTTAGTTAATATCCAGAGTCCTAAAAAAATTTTTGATTTTTTTTTTTTTCCAAATATCATTGACTTTACGAAAGGCTGAATTTTCAGAGATCCTTACTATACTGTTCTGGAAGTCAGGTCTTGCCTCTTTTTAAAGTTAAAAAGAACTGAATCTAAATCAGTTCCCTGAATGTTGCGAGCATTCCTAAGAACATATGTAGTTTGATACTTTAAACAAATACTTCCTTGAGCTGAAGGATGTCACACACAAAGCAAATGATTCATGAGCCATTTTATCCTGACATTTGGTTTGGGTATACAAAAGATAATAAAGTGGGATGTTCTCCAGTGAGTTATGAAATTAAATAAACAGTAACTTAAATGTAAATCTACATATTATTTACAATTAGCAACATGTAACATTCCCCTCATTTGTAATATGTGGAGCAAGTTTTGCACAAAAGGCAAGCAAAAAGGCCAGAGAGTAGCACTATCTCAGCTAGAGTCCAAATAGATTTTTATATCATAGGAACAATAATAAGATGACTGAAGCAGCTTATTAAACCAAGTAGACAATTCCAGAAAAATAAATTATTTAATACTAAATCAGAAAATGTCCCTGTCCTTCTTGAAGAGTATTTAGAGTTTAGAATTTTGGAGCTCCTTATTTCATAAGATCCCAGACTTATATAAAGCATATTTTTTTTTTTGGAAAAACATTTGAGCTTAATTTACTGACAAATACATAAGGTATGGTCGTAAGGTCATTGTGTTTACTTTAGAGGTAAAGAAGCAAAGATACTCAGTTTTCCAAAATAATGGGAAAGATTAGGAATATAGTATATGAGGAATAAGTGCAAACCAAGTTGATGTGACTCAGTATAAACAAAATAATTACATGACTGATGACGGAAGAGTCCTGGGACCTACATTATCAACAAAAATGTTTGTTAGTTCACAAAATCATCAAGTTGAAGATGTCACAAAAAAAAATATTCTAATTGTACTGCCACTACCATATAGGTCCATTTTCTCATAATTCATTTATTTATTCATTTTATTAGTTTTACAGTGATCCTTTCTCCTTGGTTGGCTCCCCAGTAGCCCCAGAATACATTTCAAGCCCTTGTGTTGGTTGGTATAAAGGGTTCTTCATCATATGATCTCCACATACTTTTCCAGGCTCATCTCTCGTCAAAGAGATGTCTCCAAAAGCCCAGTCTTCCAGTTACGATCCAAATGCATCTGTGCTTCTGCTTCTGATTCGTTTTGCATACTTTTTTTGTTTTTGGAACTACCTTCTGGCTCCTTGCCTTGAGTACCCAATTTAGATGTTACTTTGTGACGTCTGTCCGGACTTCAGAGAAATCTCATAGTCTAATGATTAAGAATGAACATCCTTGGGGTGCCTGGTTAAGCTTTCAGCTCAGGTCATGATCTTGCGGTTCCCAAGTTTAAGCTCCGCATTGGGCTCTGCACTGACAGTGTGAAGGCTGCTTGGGATTCTCTCTCTCCTTCTCTCTTTGCCCCTTCCTGTTTGTGCTCCCTGTCTTTCTAAAAATAATGCATATTAAAAGGTTTTTTTTTTTTTTTTAAATAATGAAGATCCTCAAGTCACTGAAACTCTAGGTACTCCAAGTTTCTTATCTGAGAAAAGGAAATAGTAACAGCACCAACCTCATGGATTTTTGTGAGGATTAATTGTGCTGATACATGTAAAACTTCTAGTAAACACCATACACTGCTAATTCTACCTCTGTCACTACCACCAGCAACACTTTTAGACTGTAAGGGGAATAGAATTGTGGAAGATGAAACTGGAATGGAAAATACGTGATAATTTCTCAATGGAGTCCGAAGAAAAGAATTAAGAGACAGTAACATGCTGGAACAACGGCGTGGAAAACAAAGACCCATGCTAGGAAGAGCAGGATTTGACTAGAATATTGGGAAGGATTCTCTCAGGGCATGAATTTCTGCTGCTGCTGGTTCTCTGCACACTGCAAAATTTATGATTATGTTGCCTCTAAAGGCATGTACAGTCTCATGTTCCTATTACATCCAATTTAGCTTTATCTGAACAGGAAGCACAGAAATGGTGTTTCCATCTAGGAAAGAAAAAACTGAGCATGCTGGCAGCATTTTTCACAATAAATTCCTCAGAGACCTGCTCCCCTGAGATGTTCCTTGAGGAAGAATATTACATGAGAGGCTAAGTTTGGGAAATACTGCATACTATCAAACTATATTCCTCTCTTGGTATTTCACACATTATATTCGACTACTGAAGAATCTGCAAGGCTGTAGTAGAGTATCCTCCTTGATGCCACCTAATGTAGTGTTTCACAGATTTTTAACCATTGAAAATGATATTTACGGGGTGCCTGTGTGGCTCAGTCGGTTAAGTGTCTGACTTCGGCTCAGGTCATGATCTCGTGGTCTGTGAGTTCGAGCCCTGCATCGGGCTCTGTGCTGACAGCTCAGAGCCTGGAGCCTGCTTCAGATTCTGTGTCTCCCTCTCTCTCTCTGACCCTCCCCCATTCATGCTCTGTCTCTCTCTGTCTCAAAAATAAAATTAAAAAAAAGAAAAGAAAATGATATTTACTCCTTGTTTATTTTTTGAACGTTGTTTAACACGAATTCGCATTTTGTAAAAAGAAAGTTTGCAATTTGTAACCTTTCATAAGGATTTAAGGAGAATTTTCTAATACAAATTTTCATCTCTATCACTATAAGGCCCTCTTTTGGGCAGAGTCTTGGCAAATGCCACATTGTAACACAATTTGATGTCCTTAGTTATCAGACTGTTCTCAAAATTAGTTAAAGCCCATAGGCCTTAACATATATACAAGTGGACACAGCAAGGGTATACTGCTTAAATGCAAATCTAAAACTACTAATTTTAAACTACTAATTTTAAAGTTTGGGAAGTCTGTCCATAAATGATAAATTGGAAATATTACCATTACATGTACCAATCTTTAAACTCAAACTTTAAATCCCCCAATAAAATCAATGACCAATTCACATGGCCAGAAAAGAGAGAGAGAGAGAACAAACTTCGTGATTCTATCTCCAGGGCAGCCTGAGGTGATACAACATATTCTATGGTCCTTACTGAGTCATTACACTGACTGGAAATTCCTCATTTCCTTCTCTTACCAGTCAATGCAGATGGAGTTTCAAGGATGTCACCTGGCCCTTACTGTCCCCCTCGCCTTCCTCCTCTTAGCTCCCACTACTACCACTTCCTTCTTCATCGGTTCCAAACAGGTTTGGAGTCAGCTCTCAAGTACATTTTTCTCATATGCTGGGTTCGCTATTTAAAGAGACATACTTTGCACACATTTTCTAGACCACATTTGAAATTAGGAATTGAGTATACAATTCAGTATCAGGTTTTTAACTTTTTTCATGAAAATTCCATCCTCCAGAATAATTTGACATGTTGAGTGTGTAATATCGCCTAAATGTTGTTAGAACTGCAGTACAGCATCATGCTCAACAAAGACTTAAGTTCTCAGTGTGACCGCACAGATAATGATCTGAAGGATGCAAGCGATATACTTCAAAGGCTTCAGAAAATAGTGAGAAACATAACTGTTCTGCATCAGATGAATGTAATGCCATAAATTGTCACTAGAGATTCAGTGTGCAGGGAAATAGAAAGTCTTAGGCCTAGAAGGCACAAGGTCTGGGGCTCAGCCCTGAGTCAACAATCACAAGTCCAGCAGACTGTGTTGCATGAGCTTTGAATGGCAAATTACATCTTTTCTTTGTGCCTCAGTTTCTCAGCACCATAGTCATTATATTATTTCTGCCTTCCCCATATGGTTGTTTCAAGGAACAAAATTTGGTATTTGAGGATGTCACATGAGCAGGGCAAAGACTTCTCTAATTCCTCTCCTCTCTGTCAGTCATTACTTTTCATTCTCTCCTTTAGATCTCCCTGTGATGCATCTCTTAAATATTTTGAAAGTGCCCTTCGTTGTCTTGTTCTCTGACTGCACTGTTCATGCTAACTGTCAAATCCTCAGTGCTGCATTAGTTCTGCTGTTACCCTTTTTTCTTCCTTAGCTGGGACTATGGAGTCCTGCTGGAGAAAAAGAACATATTGGTGCTGCTATACATCTGTGTCTGCCAACCTCAGCTGGATTCCACCACTGTCCAGTCATCTCTCTTTATTTCCTGGGTAGGGAGTTGTCCACAGTGGTATTTCCAAGCCATGTCCACTTTTCTCAAATACTCACCCCCTTTCTTCCTCATTTTTGTCTCTTTCTTAATAAAAAGTACGAACATCCACATGAGAAGTCCCCAAAGTTTTATCTTTATAAGCACTTTACAAGTATAAAATTACTTACAACATAACTCATCTGTTCCCCATTTTCAATGACACAGTGGGAAAGATTACCTTACTCTTCACCTGTGCTTTGAATCTCCTCATCCCCTGCTTCTTCAGTGACCCTAGCCTGTAGATTACCTCTTCTGTTTTATAGCTTCATCCTCTTAATTTCTTAAAATAGAATTTATTCTTTAAGGAAGTTTGGGGTTCACTACTCAAAAAAATATGAGAGGAAGTATAGAGAGTTCCCATATACTCTCACACCCACATAGCGCCCCCACCATCAATGTCCTGTGTCGGAGTGGTACATCAGAGTGGTCCTGCATCCGAGTAAGTCCAAATGATGCACTTACGTTGACACGTCATTACCATCCAAAGTTCATAGTGTACATTAGGGTTTACTTTTGGTGTTGCGCATCACATGAGTTTTGGCAAATGTATCCACTAATATATTATCATATAGAATAGTTTCTCTGCCCTAAAAATCCTCTGTGCTCTGCCTATTCATCTCTCCCTCTCCCCAACCTCTGGCAGCTACTCATCTTTTTACTGTCTCTATAGTTTTGCCTTTTCCAGAATGTCATATAGTTGGATTCTTACAGTATGTAACCTTTCCAGATTGGCTTCTTTCACTTAGTAATATGCATTTAAATGTCCTCTGCATCTTTCTATGGCTTAAAAGCTCATTTCTTTTTAAAGCAATCCTCTTTATTTTCACTGTTTTCTTTTTAACTAGGGAAGTAAATACCCCTTTATTTAAGTACTTAAAAATCTCATCAGTCTTTAATACAAACAAACCAACAAATTAACACATAAAATGACCCTACAAACCCTTTTGTCCTTCACAGGTCACCCTTTCTTCCCCTTTCTCTAATAACACAAATTCTTGAGTTATTTACAGTCACTCGTTATTTTCTCTCTTTCAGTTTACTTACCACCCACACACTGAAATCTGACTTCCACTCCCATATATCCACAGTTGTTTTTTGTTTGTTTGTTTGTTTGTTTGTTTGTTTTTGTTGTCTTCTTTTTCATACTGACATCACTTTTAAAACTTTTTTTCCTGGGGTGCCTAGGTGGTTCAGTCGGTTGGGCGTCTGACTTTGGCTCAGGTCATGATCTTGCAGTCTGTGAGTTCAAGCCCCACGTCAGGCTCTGCCTTGACAGCTCAGAGCCTGGAGCCTGCTTCAGATTCTGTCTCTATCTCTGTCTGCCCCTCCCCCTGCTCTCACTGTGTCTGTCTCTGTCTCTCTCAAAAATAAAATAAAAACATAAAAAAATTTTTTAAAGCCTTTTTTCCTTTGACTTCCCTGAGAACCAAATCCTGATTTTCTCTTTACTCTTCTTCATTCTCCTTGATTTACCTCATGTGATCTTCTTTTTGAATGGGAGATAGATAGATGATAGATAGATATGTAGATAGATAGATAGAGATTTCACTCTGCACATTCTCCTCAGACAATCTCATCCATACCCATGCCTTTTGTATTACAATATAAATTATAGGCAGTCTTTGCTTTCCATGATACCGTGTTAACCTGAATGTGTACACATTGGAATCATGCACTTTGCATGGTTCCTATATGCATGGATTTTAATTAATACAATATCATGCAAAGTGAAGATTGCCTATATTAATTATATACCACTATCTTTATCCAGAGCCCTGCACATAAGTATATTGTTTTCTGCCAGTTTTCTCCCCTGGCTTTCCCAAGGCCTCCTAAATATTTGTAGGTCCAAACCTGATTTTTGCAGCCTCTATCCACACTCCGCCCCCCTGCCATATTCTCTATCATAGGCAATCAGTCAGTAAACAGATATTATTAGCACATGTTATTGCCAGGAACTGTGCTGGATACCAGTGATATGGTGATAATAATATTTAAACATGTCCTCTTCCCTCATGTAATTTACAATCTAGAAGAAAAGGAAACTTCCCAATATAATAAATGCATATATGATGATTATAGTTATCCAGTGTCCTGTAAAAGGGTTTATTACTGAAAGAGAAGATGAATATGGCTGATTTTCCTGAGGAAGTAATAAATAAGCAGGGATGTGAATGTTAAATCAAAATTAGGTTTAGAAAAAAAGGATCAAAAGAGTATATAAGGATGGGAAACCACATATGTAAAAGCTCAAAGCAGGGGGAAAATGGGCTCTCCAGGAACTGGTACTATAATAGTCATGGTAAAAGTCAGAGTAAGACTAGCACATAGCAAATCTTGAGAGGTGAGTAGGAAATAGACATGAAAGGTCTTGTGATTACTACTTTCTTTTGTGTTGCTCAAGTCATTTTTCCCTTCCCTCCACTGTATGTAAGCATTCCATCGCCAAATTCCATCGTCTCTATCTCCAGAATACCTGTCAAACATATTAGTGTCTTCCTATCCCATTTCCTCACTCAGAGTTCTAACAGAGTATCTCACAGTAGATGAAGGCCTAGAAAGGTGTCTGGATGGGTCAGTGTAAGTGTCTGACTCTTGATTTCGTCTGAGGTCGTGATTTCATGGTCCATGGGATAGAGCCCCACGTCAGGCTCTGCACTAACAGCGAGGAAGCTGCTTGGATTGATTCTCTCTCTTCCTTTCTCTCTCTGGTGTGTGCTTTCTCTCTGTCTCTCTCCAAATAAATAAACTAAGTAAATAACATATTTTATTTATTTATAAAATGAAAGAGAGAGAGAGAGAGAGAGAGAGAGAGAGAGAGAGAGAGATAGGGGTGTCTGGGTGGCTCAGTTGGTTAAGCATGTGACTTCAGCTCAGGTTATGATCTCACTGTTCATGAGTTCAAGCCCTGGTCGGGCTCTGTGCTGATAACTGGGAGCCTGGAGCTCCTTCAGATTCTGTGTCTCCCTCTCTCTCTGCCCCTCCCTCCTTGCACTCTGTCTCTGTCTCTCTCTCAAAAATAAATAAACATTAAAAAAATTTTAAAGAGATATAGGTCCAGAAATTATGTACTCAATGTCATTTATATCGCTTTACTTCCTCTTTTTTATGTTTGGAAATGTTAGGACTCATAAAACAAAGCACTTCTGCATAAACATTACATAGACTTAAATAGTTAAGAGACATGATCTGTTTGGTTCCTTGATTTTTTTTAACTTTTTCAGTATGAGAGGACTAAAAATGGACATTATGCAGAACTCCACATGTTCATTTATTTATCATCCCTTTTATATAACATTTATATATATAAATGTTAGATTAAAATGCATAACTTTTATGCACGGTATTGTGAGACCTTAACATACAATTTTAATGCAACAGTAAACCAGAAACAGTAAGATTTTATGGTCATTTGTTGTAAGAGTGGCTATAAGGATAGGAAACTGTACTGAAACTCCCCTGGGAGATTGGAGACAAGATGTTGCAGAGAGAGAGAGAGAAAGAGAGAGAGAAGAAACATCATATGAGGGTTCTTCCTACCAGCAACATTGTTGAAGGTTTAGGCTTGTCTGTAGCTCGCAAAGTAGTAGCCTAGGTGATGACAGCCAATGTGCCTCCTATGGATTACTGAAAAGTTGGGAAGTAAATCTGCCATAATTCAAGAGATTTACCGGATGCCTCCAAGACTTAATGCAGATCTCAGAGAAAGAATAACTCTCTCATCCTAATAATGACTTGTGCCTCATAATTTTGGTGGGGACAGAAGTCGGTATGTGCAGCAGAGTCTTGGGAAACCTACAGGGTACAACATAAAGGTAAATGTCCCCCGAGGAAAGGCTTAATCTTCATTTTATGGTGGTCTGAGAATAAAATATTTGGATCTGATGAGCCCCAAAAGACATGTTAAGTCAGTCGTAGAAGAATATTATAGACCTAAAATCCTTAAACAAGAACAATTTAATATCCCACAGGTAAAAAAATATATATTAAGTAAATTTTTAACATTTTACATTGCTAGAAAAAAATGACTATGACTCATCTGACTAATATATTAGCTAAAGAGATTCTATTAAAGCAGAGTAAAATTTTTCATCTCCAAAGGTCCTGGTTTTTCTTACTCAGGCTGGTTATGAAAATGTTATGTATAAAATGAAAAATAAATGTAAAAGGTTTGATAGATTATGTAGCTATTTTATACTGACTACTTAAATAGATGAGTGGAAGCAATTTCTTAATTGTGGTTGGTTAAAGATACATCTTTTGCCTTAAGCCTGACTTGGTTATACATATTCAAATACTAGTATTCTGTTTTTTAACTTCATTTTTTTTTATGAAAAACAGGGTGGAGAAACCTATAATAATGAATAATTAAATCAGATATTGTATGTAAAGTAACTCATCTAATGCCCACAATATTGGCAATAATGATAGTATTATTCATTGTTTAAAAACATAGTATTTACCTATTTGTAGAATATAAGAAATGATTTTTTTTGTTATTTTACTATAGTAAAGTATGTAAATCTCAAATGTAGATTGCTGAGTCCTGACAAGTGCATATACCTGTGTAGCTGACCTCTCAAACTAAGCCATAGGACATTTTATCACCCAAGAAAGTTCTCTCATGCCCTTTCCAGCCAATCTCCCAAGCCTGCTCTACCATAGACAACCATAGACAACTATGAGACAATGTCTTATAGTTGAGTGGAATTTATGGTGCATATCTTTTTGTCAAATGTTATCCAGTTGAAGGCCTTCTGAATTAAAAGACAAAAATATTTCAGGTAGGAGGAAGATCCTCTTTTGAGTTAGTTAATTCAGTTAAAAATACCTGCCAATTAGACAACCAAGATTTGTTCTTACAAAGGTGATATGAATAGTAATAGACTTATACAATTAATACAAGGACCTTCATCCCATAAGCTCTCCAATAAGACAGAGGTACTAATAGGTAGAAAACTGGACTGTTTGAATAGAATATTGAATATGTAGGAATGTAAAGTGTCTCCCCTCAATAGAGTTTGAACTCCAGAACCAAAAATAATGTCTCATTCAATTTTGAATGTCCTACATCTCCAAGTCATGGAAAATAGCTGATAATAATAATAAAAAAATTGTTTCCTGGATATTTACCTTAAACGTTCATTGATAAGAACCCTTTTGATGCCTCCACAGACTAAACAAGCAGAAAAAGTAATTTTTATTTTGGAACTCTACAGTAGGCTGGATTGACAAGATTGATTATATGTACTAGAATTAGAGAGTTTGCATCATCTAAATCAAAAGTTGCATACTTAAGCATGAGTAAAGACCAGACTAATAGTGTATCAGAATGAAACCATTCTTATGGAACTAGTGAGTGCATGGCTATCTAAATGGTAGTTGCTAATCAGCTGTGGTCAATAGTAGCCATCAGAAATTGTTACCATGCAGACCCACTTGCCATGAAAGAAGGGACTCCCTATAGAAGTTGCAGTCATTTAAGAATTCAGCAACTACCAATGAAGGTCCCAAAGCAAAGAAGAAGTAGAACAATAACAGTCTTAATCTCCCTTTCTTCCTGCCCTCTGATGTTTTGTGGTATTTCCCATTGACCAAATCACGTAAAAAACCAGTCAGTAATCTGCAAGGGTCAGCCACTTTGGACTCAGAGCACAGTGGAAAAAGATAAAGAGCAGATCTCTGGTGCCAAGTAGAATATAACCAGCACAAGGAGTAAGTGTTTTCCTTGTAAACAGGAGAGGAAAAATGTAAATCACTGTTATAGTTATGCATTTCTCTATCTCATTTATATAATGCTGCCATGCATTTATTTATATAATGCTGCCATGCCACATAAAAAGGATGTGTAATATTTGGAACTGTGTCAACACATTGAAATAGGTATATGTGATACTGAAATAATAGAGGCACTGTTTTCAATTTACTAAATATTTACTATTTAACTACTATGTACAAAGTCTGCTCTGGGATGATTGGATATTCTCTACAATCAAGGATAGAACAAGGAATAGGCTTAAAGTGCAAGATGAAGAATTTATCATTAATATTAGTAAGACTATGACCTCGTATTAAATATTTACCTGTCTGAGCTCACTTGGATTAGCACAGCTTGCAGAGAGAGCTATGAAATCTGTTTTCTTTATACCTAGGTGTTATTTTTTTATTTTTTTATTTTTTGTAAGGAGGAATGATGCTCACCTAGAAAGGCTAGAACTTAGTAATTCCTGCTCACAGGTCCAAAGTGATTTAATCTACTCATAATGCCAATTTATGTGAACAAATGTCATAGAAATAAATTGCTTTAGAATTTTTTCCTGTAAACACAAGCAAATAAATGGCAATTGGCATCATAATGTATTCTTCTACATGCCAGTATAGAATCACTCTGTGGGATTATTTCTGAGCTTCAATGTCAAAACTACATTCAACAATAGAGGCAACTTCCAGAACAATGTTTAAATATTATGCTCTTGTTTACTATATTTTACTGTGTGTGACTCTACCACAAATAAAATGGACAAGTCTTTTTTGCTCACAATATTTGAGAAAAACACCTTACAAAGAAATCCTTTCTTCTCGCATGAAAAATGTATTAGTTTCCTAGGGCTGCTATAACAATGTACCACAAGCTGAGTGTCTGAAAACAACAGACAGTTCTGTTCTCATAATTCTAGAAGCTGCAAGTCTGAAATCAGGACCACCCTCCCTCACAAACCCTCAAACCTGTAGGGCAATCCTTTCTTGCCTCTTCCTAGCTTCTGGTTGTTTCCAAGTTATCTTTGGTGTTCCTGGGCTTGCAGCGACATATCTCCAATCTCTCCATCTTTGTCATCACATGACATTCTCTCTGTAAATCTCTGTCTTCACATGTCTGTCTTCTTATAATGACACCAGTTATATTGGATTAAAAGCCCACCCTACTCCAGTATGACTTCATTTTAAGTAATTATATCTACATTTGGAGGTATGGGACTTAGGACTTCAACATATCTTTTAAGGGTGATAATCCATAACAAAGAATAAGTGATAAAATTTTAAGTACAGATCTAGAAATGGGAACTAAAGAGGTTTTTGTAAAATCATTTTATTATTTTCTATTTTTCTAACAAAAAAAGCCATTTCTGATATTTTCTTAAATACCTTTTGGTTGTATTCAGTTGATTCAGGTACAGCCAGTTGAAATGTAAACAAATTAAATAAGTATTTTTTTAAATTTGTTCAGTAACCAAAAGCTACTTTAGTTTTCTACTACCCATCCCATTCTATGGATAAGTTGTCATGGTGTTAGAAATGCTTTATTTAAAGTTTTAAGAAGATTAATTAGAGAATAAATTAGGGTAGGATAATATTGGAGAAAGAAGTATTATTATTAGAGTATTGCTGTGTTTAGGCTAGAGATAATAGGGCCTGATTTAGAACCGAAGAGAAATGGAAAAGAGGTAACACGGTATAGTGTGGGACACTTTGGTGTTGATGTCTACTGGTTATGTTAAAAGATTGTGTGTGAATTAAGGATTTTCTTTGAAAATACCCTGCCCTTATAGGAAAGAAGAAAATGACTTTATTATAAGATAGATAACTCAAAGAATCTCCAAGAAGAGTAAGTGGGAAGATTAGACTTAAAAACCTAGAATGACCCCTTCCTGGAAATGGGAAATAAAAAAAGGACCTTTCGCATGCCTAGCAGGTTCAAGGCACAGCAAGGAGGCCATTGTGGTTGGAACACTCTAAGCAAGACAAGGTGTGCTGTTGAATGACAATGGAGGGATAAACAGGGTCTATATCTTGTGAACTCTTACAGATAATTGTAAGGACTTTGATTTTTTTTTTTTCAACGTTTATTTATTTTTGGGACAGAGAGAGACAGAGCATGAACGGGGAAGGGGCAGAGAGAGAGGGAGACACAGAATCGGAAACAGGCTCCAGGCTCTGAGCCATCAGCCCAGAGCCTGACGCGGGGCTCGAACTCACAGACCGCGAGATCGTGACCTGGCTGAAGTCGGACGCTTAACCGACTGTGCCACCCAGGCGCCCCAGGACTTTGATTTTTACACAGCCCTAACGAAGCAGCATTCCTTAACAGGTACAGGTGCTATCGCTGCCATGTTTGAAAGGAAACACTGCACATCACTGAGGCAATTATGAGAATAAAAGCTCAGTCAAGAAGTCTACCATGACTGCTTCTGAAAGCTCAGTTTCTCTGCCACCTTACCAGAATCAATTCACTTCATCATGCCTTTTTTTCACTTTATTCTCTTCCAAACCAAAGTCTGTAATGGCTGAGTCTGGTTGTCAGAGTTTAGGTGACAAGCCAAGGGTGGGGTAAAAGTTTCCAGTTTCTGCCCTAAAGTAGGTCTCACAGAGCAGAAATTCCTAAATGCAGGTAGGGTTTTCAAAACATGACAAATGTCCAGTAGAGATCGAAGGATGTGAGAGGGTGAGAAAGAAGGAAAATGTAAAGTTAACCCTGAGTATTCAAGTCAGAGAAACAGGGAGATGATTTTAACTTGAAAAAAATATGTCAAAGGACGAGTAAATTTATGGCAAAGGAGGTGAATTCCAGTTAAAACAAAGGAAATTTAAGTTAGGCCACATCAAGTAGAAGTATTCACTAAGGAGTGACAGTGAATGTGGACAGAGGGATAAAACTGAAGCCATTGATGAAGATAAAGATCTTGAAGCCAAATTCATGGATTGCCCATGGGCGTGAAGTAAATATGTATTCTTTTTGGAAATTAAGTAATGAGAGTTTAACAAGAATTGGAACTAAGAGTGCTTATTATACATTTTGTTGTTGTCAGTGGGGGATAGGGGTAGTAAGAAAATAAGATGAATTTGAATATGTTAAAGGAGGAAAAAGTATTTGGTAGAAAGATTGATAAGTTGAGAGTAAGAACGATAGAGTATGGTAGAGAATTTAAACAATTCAAACATTATTGAAAAGGAGATTGAATCGAAGAGCATTGTGTTTTATTTTGTTTTAAAAAGAGAAAATATCTTTTCCTATCAGGCAGGTACAAAGAAATAAAAGATTTTTTTTTTTTTTCCCTCTGTTTTCTTCTAGGAGTTTTATAGTTTTAGATCTCACATTTGGGTCTTTAACATGTTTTGAGTTTATTTTGGTATGTGGTGTGAGAAAGTGGTCTAGTTTCATTGTTTTGCTTGTGGCTGTCCCATTTTCCCAACAGCATTTGTTGAAGAGACTGTCTTTTCCCCATTGTATATTCTTGCCTCTTTTGTCATAGATTAATTGACCATATAACCCAAATATAAACCAATTTACTTTTATTTTTTGGACTCTATTCTTTTCCATTGATCTAGGTGTCTGTTTTTGTGCCGGTACCATACTATTTTGATTACTAAAGTAGTAGTAGTATATCTTGAAATCTAGGATTGTGGTATCTTCAGCTTTGTTCTTTTTCAAGACTACTTTGGCTATTTGAGGTCTTTTAGTGATTCCATACAAGTTTTAGGATTATTTGTTCTAGTTCTGTGAAAATTGCTGTTGTTATTTTGATAGGGATTGTATTAAATGTGTAGATTGTTTTGGGAAGTATGGACTGGATATTTTAACAATATTTGTTCTCCCAATCCATGGGAATGGAATACCGTTCCATTTGTTTGTGTCATCTTCAATTCCATTCATCAGTGTTTTATAGTTTTCTGAATATAGATTTTTCACCTCCTCCTTGGTTAAGTTAATTCTAGGTATTTTATTATTTTTGGTGCATTTCTATATACTAAAAATTAAGCAGCAGAAAGAGAAATTAAGAAAGCAATCCCATTTATAATTGAACCAGAAATAATTTTTTTTTAAAAAAACAAAAAAGAAAGAAAATTTGAGCTGAGGTTTAGGAATTTTAGGGAATATACATTCTTATTTATTTATTTTTTTTATAAAATCATATATGACCCTGGTTTTTAAAATGCAAATACTATACAAAGGTTTCATGTATAAGAAAAGGAAAATGCCCTCATTACATCTCCTTCACAAAGACTAACCACACTGTTCAATTTCACTATACATTTGTGAGGTTGTGTACATGTGTATGTATGTGTATGATGCATACATGATGAAAATTACATCTGTGTTTCCTTTTAGAAATTATTTAATTAGAATCACTGGATTTGTCACATACTACTCTGAAGAAATACTAAAACAATAGATACTATTGTATTGTATACTATTGTATACTATTTTTAAAATTTTATTAGTCCTGTTAGATTATCTTAGGTTGTGATAAGAAAGTATTCCCTAGTTTTCAATGGATTAATAAAACAGGTTTATTTCTCACTGAGGTTACATGTATAATTCAAATTAGTGGGAACTCAGCTCCATAAAATCACTCAAGGGTTCCAGTTGACAAAAACTCAAATTTTGTAGTTGTACCATCTGGGAACATGTAGGCTGTTTTTAAAGGTCCAATATGGAAGTGGCATACTTTACTTCCCTTCATAGCACATTGACCAGCATTGAGTAAGATGCTATGCCTTACAAAAATTGGGGAAAGCAGAATTATAGCCACCTAGCAGTAAATAACTCTGCCATGCTAACTCACAGACACATCAAATTACTTATATAGTCCTTTCAGATTTCAGGTTAAAGACAGTGAAATAATATATAATTATCACGGGATTGATAGGTAAATATCAACTTTCTGTGAGTACATAATTGTGTGACTTCAAGTGATTAGCCTTTTGTTTTCAAAAATATTTAAACAGACATTAATTCCTATTATAACATATACAACAGATAAATATTTTTCTTTAAAAACCAACCATGTAAAACATAACCTCCTTTATTAATAGCTATATTTCACAGGAAATAACAGTAAACCTTTGAAGCCTGGATATCTCAAAAGTAGAATATAGTAGTTAAACTCTTAATACTTTAGGAAGATCCTTATTAGCATACAGACATTGATAGTAATTTACCTTTATATAAAATCTATATGGTGTCATATAAACATTCAGTAAACCTTTTCTTGTCTGCATATTAAAGTGATGTTATAAGCACTTTAACATATATTAACCCATTTAGTTATATCAACAATATGTTGAATTAGTTGCCGTTTTTGTTCCTATATTTAGTAAGAGAACTGTGAGAGGCAGAGAAGTGCTTAATATTCTTTAACACCAACGTCAACAGTTCCACATTTGTCAAATATTCTTCATTAGATTGCTAAGTGAGATTTATGGCTTCTCTGCTTTCCTTTGTTTTTCTAGTCATGTTTGAATTAAAGAATACAGGGCTTCTAATTTTCTGTTTTCACAAACATACTTATATATTTACTTTTGCATAAATAAGAGGATAAATATTGCATATACTACCATTTTTATATCCCTCAGTTTTTGATTATTGAATAGAATTTGATTAACCAGTGCTCTATCAATAGTCAATTGAGTATTTCAACCAATTTATTCAATTGCAAATAATGTTCCATGAATAGCCTCGTCTAAGCACATGTGTATTTTTTGCCAAAATCTCCAGAATTGCTAAAATAACTTATATATCCCACCTACAGTGTTTGTGTGTGCCTTTTTTTTCTTTTTTTCTTTTGTAATACACCATTGTCAACTGTGGTATTATATGATAAAAAAAAATAAATGCAGTTTTTCTCTTATGAGTGAACATCAGTGGCCTATGTGCATCTTATTTTACAAACTGTTTTTCATCTTCTTTGCTTATACTTATATGTAGTTGTCATTTTCTTATTGATGTAAAGGTGTCCTTTGTATTTGTGGTATCCAAAATTCATGCCCTCCTCAAAGAGGTCTGCATCCTAATCCTCATAATCTGTAAACGTGTTACATTTTTACATATTTTTCAGATATGATTAAGTTATGGATCATGGGGAAATTCTACTGGATTATCTGGATGGGCCACCGTAATCACTAAAGTCATAAAAAGGAAGATGCAAGTCAGAGAAGGAGATATGATGACAGAAGCAGGATCCAAGTGAGGCCATTACTGAAAGAGAACTGTAAATCAAGGATGTGGGGTGGCTTTTAGAAGCTGGAAAAGGCAAGGAAAGGATTCTCCCCTAGAGGCTCCAGGACTAAAACCTAGCTGGCAGCTTGATGTTAGCCTGTAGGGTCCACATTAGGACTTAATGCCAAAAGTGTAAGATGAGTAGCTTGTGTTGTTTAAAACCACCAAGTTTGTGGCCATTTGTCTCACAGCAATAGGAAACTAATATAAAATATTGAGGCAGTTAGTCCTATGCCTGTTGATGTGTGCAATTACTTCAACTTTGTCCTTTAGTCTTTACTTCTAAAGTTGGGTTTTTAGGGTTTTGCCACAGTGTATTTTTTTTTAAATTTTTAAAATTTATTTTTGAGACAGAGAGAGACAGAGCATGAGCAGGGGAGGGGCAGAGAGAGAGAAGACACAGAATCCAAAGCAGGTACAGGCTCTGAGCTGTCAGCACAGAGCCTGACACAGGGCTTGAACCCACGGACTGCGAGATCATGACCTGAGCTGAAGTCAGACGCTTAGCCGACTGAGCCAACCAGGTGCCCCTTGCCACAGTGTATTTTAAAAGTACTCAACATGGATATTAAATCAAAATTTTTCAAGAAATTTTATGGTTTTGTATTTTTTATACCAAACTTTGATCTATCGATTTGTTTTGATGCTGCAGTTAAGGTGGGAATTGAACATCATTGTTTTCCTCCAAAACAAATCAGAAGAGATCACAACTTCCTAAATATGAGTGATATGTTTTACAACTGTGATTACTCCAGAAGTCTATTTCTTGAACCAAATTGACAGTCAAAAATTATTGCTTTGGAAGATAATAGTGATTTTTTTGTGTGCATGTGATTTAGTTTGATGAGAGGTACGATTTTGACTAATTTCTCTTCAACCTGAATAAGTACGCAGCAGTGCAAAGGAGATGTGAAAAAATGCATAGAAACCAGGTTGAGTGAACTTTCCCCAATCCTTCATTGTGTGATGTTTTAAACAAGCACAAACTGAAAATCAGAATTTGTCCCTCTATTTCATATATGAAATATTCATAGTAGAATAATAATGGCATTAGTGTCAGGAGAGTAAATGATTGGTTTGGTTGCTTAATTCACTAGGTACCATATCACTTGGAGCAACAAAGGTAAAACCAGACTAACTGATTATTTTTGTCACCTCTAACTCAGTGGATTCTTGGGGAGGCCTCTGGAGAAAAGCTGCCCAAATGATGAATAGGGATTTCTAGCCCCTGGATTGTATGCATGGATTTTAGTATTCTAGCCATCTCTAATTATTTCCTTTCTATTGTGTGTTCATTTATAAATCTCTTAAAAAGATGTAAAGAGACAATCTCCTTGGTGAACATTAAAAAAAATAAGGAAACCAACACAAAGCAGGTACCACTAGCTTTTTATTAAGTTGCTAAAAATAAAAGAATAGGTGGAAATCTTTACAGCCTCTTCATCAAGCTACAAGGAAGCGTATTGAACTCTAGGCATGCTAGTGACTTGGAATTAATGTGTTTAGTGCAATTTCAATAGAATTAAAGAAGAGAAATGCAAAATGTGAAAATGCTTGTTTCTGCTTCTCAAAATATTTCCCAATAGTTTAGAAAAAATGGTTAGTAAAGAATCCTCATCATTAGTGTTTAAAAGAAGTTCTGTGTTTTATAATTAATTACACTGTGTTCACAAGTTAGTGTGAAGAACTCTTTTCCAACAACACAGATATTCAGAGTCATCTTTAAAAAGAAAAACAAAGTATTTTCCAATGACTACTGGGAAACATTAGAATGACAGAAATGCGGGTGTCTAATTAGTTTATAAATCCAAACTAGCATAAGTATGTATCAGACAGAAATGATTTGACTTCAAGCAAGATGCATACCTTGCCAACAGCATTAATGGTCACTGAAAGTTAACATTAAATACACTGTTCATGTTTGGGAGATCAGTGCATTTGGTAATCTGAATATATTTTTGGAACAGGAATTAATATTGCTAACTAAGGAACTTCCAGTGCCTCTAAAAATCCATTATAGCCTCTCTCTTCCACTGTTTGCAACTAAAACTCTGAAAAAAATATAAAAGACACTTCTTAAGGACTCTGAACTGTTAACAATAGTAAGCAGACTGGTGAGGAGAACCACAACTTTTAGAATAACCTATAACCAGATTGAGTTTCCTGTTCTGTTTTTCTTTTCCTTTCTCTTTTATCTCTTAGCTTTATTTAAGGGTGTCCCTAGTATGGAACTGCAAAGCAAGTATAGGAAGAGAAATACTATGATAACCCCTGTCTTTCTGGTCGGAAGATAGGGATAAGGAACCTCTGCAAGCTGTCACCAGCAGTAGGGGATAAGATTACCATATTTTCTTCTTCTTTTCCTCTTCTGGCTCTTCCCCAAAGGAGCCTCAGCCACAGATCTTCAGTTTAGTAATGGCAGCAGATCTAAAACCCTAAGAGAAAACCCATCTTTCTGACCAGATAAACTGAGAAAGGGGGACCGTGATGTCCAAAGAATGATAGGGGGAGGGCTTCATTTTTTTTTGTTTTTGTTTTTGTTTTTGTTTTCTTTTTTCTGTCACTGTTTTGCTCCAGGATAGACCCAATCATGCAGAAATGAGCAACAGAGCAAATGGCTAAAATTCTGAGAGAAGCTCTTTCTATCTAAAGGATAGGTTGAAGGGGCCCCTAAAGCTTTTGAGTATGTGAGAAATCCTATTAGGGAAGATAGCCAGAGAAGAGGATCCCCTGACTCTGTGTGTGAAATAACACAAGTCCAGATTCACCCGTGAAACGCAGTGCATGGAACAGACCAAAAGCATCATATAAGAGTCCGTGAGAGTTGAACTATAATGTAAACTGAAATCCAGTCTCATGTGGATCCCTAAAAGGTATATGCATGAGATGGACCCAAAACAGCAGAGCAAAGCCTTTGAAAATTGAGCTTACCCTGGAACCACAGCTGGAAGGGGAGATAGAACTTAACGAGATTGATTGTCTGCAACAACAAAATAAAATAAAATGTACTTTCTTCAGAATATTTTAACAGGACCTAAGTTTCACAAGATAATATACAAAGTGGTTATGGTACAATCTAAAATTACTCAATATTAATAGGACCAGGAAAATATGAGCGCTTCACAAGTGAAAGGAATCCACAAATAAAAATCCCAGGATGACCTAAATGTTGGAGTTATCAACGACTTTAAACCAATAATTGAGGTACTATTAAGTTCCCTTGAAATTAATGAAAAATTAGTATTTCCAACAGAAAAATAGAAGTTACATTAAGAACCGAATAGAAATAATTGAATTGAAAAAGTAAAATATCTGCAATTTAAAAATTCACTGGGTGGGCATAAAAGCAGATTAGAAATGACAGAGGAAAGACTCAAAGAAGTTGAAGACAGACAGAAATAATCCATTTGTAAAGAAGCGAGAAAAAATATATTGAACAGGGGTGCTTGGGTGACTCAGTCAGTTAAGCGTCTGACTCTTGATTTCAGCTCAGCTCATGATCTCATTGTTGTGAGATCGAGCCCTGTGTTAGGCTCTGCGCTGAGAGTGGAGCCTGCTTGGAACTCTCTCTCTCTCTAAATAAATAAACATTTAAAAATATATATTGATCAAAATAAACCTCAGGGACCTGTGACAATATCAAATTTGGAAAGTTTGTTCATTATATCTGAATTTCTTTTAAAAAATGTTTCCTCTCCTTTTAGGAATCCATAGCACAAAAGTTAGACTTTTTGATACTGTATTTTTATTTTATAATTTGTTTCCTGAATTCACAGGGTTTTGAATATCTTATAAAAGTTCATTGTAATAACATTATCATGTCTTTATAATTCAAGGAATCCAATTGAATACTTTTAATGAATAGAATTTGAAATCCTCTTAGGTCATAAGCATTAGTCTTAGAGAAAGAAAATGTAAAAACAGTTTAGTTTTTAGAGTTCAGTTTCTGGCAGTGGATGAATCTCAGACACTCAGGAGAATAAATAAACCTTTAAGAATTCTGGATAAAATAAAACAAAGTTTCTTTTAAAGGCACTATGAGGGGCGCCTGGGTGGCTCGGTTAAGCGTCCAACTTCGGCTCAGATCATGATCTCGCAGTTCGTGAGTTCAAGCCCCGCGTCGGGCTCTGTGCTGACAGCACAGAGCCTGGACCCTGTTTCAGATTCTGTGTCTCCCTCTCTCTCTCTGACCCTCCCCTGTTCATGCTCTGTCTCTCTCTGTCTCAAAAATAAATAAACGTTAAAAAAAATTAAAAAAAAATAATAAAGGCACTATGAATCTCATATTGAATTAGGGGAATCTCCAGAGAATGAAAAAAAAAAAAGTTGCTCAAAATTTAAGTGTTTTGTTAGCCATACTGAATGAATTTACCAACCTTGGTGGTAATGGACCCTTAATATTTACAATTAATTATTATTAACTGTCAATTACTAACACAGAAACAGCTGTAAAAGCCTTGGGCAGCATGAACTGGGAGAGTTGGAACAATTGGTTACTGTTGGTATCCTCAAATAAGGAGATACTAAATTATAAAAAAACAATCCACAATCATAAACAAAGATGAGATAACAAGTTTTGTTTTGTTTTTTTGTTTTTGTTTTTTTTGTCTTAAATTGAACTCTGGGAAAAAATAATGTCTCTTTAAAAATCAGAACCACAGGCCTGTGGTTTACACACAGTATGTACCCAATACACACTATTGGGCATCTAAATTTATACTAATATTATGGTAAATGAAAATAAAAACCAAGTCTCTTGTAGTAACTTTCCCATTGTACCTGGCAGAAAAACAGATTGATTATTTTCAAGTTTATTTCTTTTGAGAGAGCTAGCCAGGGAGGGGCAGAGAGAGAGGGAGAGAGAGAATCCCAAGCAGATTCTGCACTGTCAGTGCAGAGCCTGTTGCAGGGCTGGAACTCATGAACCATGAAATCATTACCTGCGTAGAAACCAAGAGACGTGTGCTCAACCAACTGAGCCGCCCAGGCACCCCAAAAGATTAATTTTTTGTATTGAGAAACATACCTCCAACTAATGCATTATGAGATTCTGATATAGGAAGTTCCACCAAACTTTAGTAAGCAAAGTTACTTACTAAAATTTACAAAAGATATACAAAAATTACAAAGATATATGAGGAAATTTTATAGGGATTATCAGTATGAACTAAAGAGAAACATTTGATGGCAAGACACTTAGAAAGTAATAAATGAAGCATACAATTTAAGAAGCATAAAAAAATGCTAAGTTTGATTCTAAGAAATAAGCCTACACCCCATTGTAGTGATTCTGCAGAACACTAAAGACATAGCAAAGATCTTAAAAGAAACCAGAAAAAAGAATGCCATGACAAAGAATGTTGATTAGACTGAAAATAGAATTTCAGCAGAACAAAAATATTCTAAAAGAGTGGATAAAAATAACTGAAAATGCATGATTTTCTATCAAGGTAAAATATTATTCAAAGAAGATATAGAAATAGAGACTTTGTCAGATAATCAGAATTTAGAGAGATAATTGCTAGCATTATCAGATCGAAGAACCTTCCACAGATATTTCCAAAAAAGAAGGAAATTTTAAATAACATATTATATTGGCAATTGGTAGTTGGATTAAATCACCAGAAGGTTAGAGACATTATGTATCATTTTAAAATCAGAAAGATAAGAAAGAAGAAAAAACCCTTTATCAATCTAAAGCAATGTACAAAAAGGCAAAAAAAGACAAAAAAATAAATGTAAATAAAAATCACAAATATATGTTGTAGAAACAAATCCAAACATATAGTGCCTGCAATGAAATAAAGTTGCCTGTATAAATGACTGTTGTCAGAATATATTTTTGAAAAAGAAATCTTCCATTCATGAGTTGTTTATAGATACATACCTCAAACACAATGTGAAAGAGAAGTTGAAAATATGGATAAATATGTAGTAGGTATATAATAACCAAAATAAAGCCTGTGTATTTCTATTAATATCAAATAAAAATTTAAGGTGATTGGGCACCTGGGTGGCTCAATTGGTTAAGCATCTGACTCTTGGTTTTGGCTCAGGTCATGATCTCAGGATTCGTGGGTTCAGGCTCCCTTTTGACAGTGCAGGGTCCGCTTGGTATTCTGTCTCTCCCTCTCTCTCTGCCCTTCCACTGCTCTTTCTCATTCTCTCTCTCGCTCTCAAATGAATAAACTTTAAAAATGTATATATTAAATAAAATTTTAATCACCTTAAATATTTTTAAATGAATTTTTTTATGTTTATTTTTGAGAGAGAGAAAGAGAGAGAGCAAGAGAGCGTGAGAAGGGAAGAGGCTGAGAGAAAGGGAGACAGAGAATCTGAAGCAGGATCCAGGCTCTGAGTTGTCAGCACAGAGCCAACGCGGGGCTCGAACTCTGCAAACCGTGAGATCATGACCTGAGTCGAAGTCAGACACTTGACCGACTGAGCCACCCAGGTGCCCAATCACCTTAAATATTAATAAACATGATAAGGGACAACTAAATCATGGAATATCCACACAGTGAATGCTATATAGCAGTGGAAAGAAATGAAATAGAGCTAGAAGTTGAATAATAATATAAATTAGTAAAGAATAAATATGGTATTATATGTATGTGTAAAACATTAAGAATGAATTTAACATAATAGGGGCATAAATAGTTGCTTTAATGAGTTCTTTACCTGGATGATGAATACCTAGGTAATTGTTATATTCTTTGTATCTTTTTGTATACCTATGAAAGATCAGAACAATAAAATAATGTGAAGAAAAAGAATAACAGATTCTATAGTACTAAGAGTTCCTCTGGCTTATATAAGCCTTTTTCTGGGAATGATAATATTATCTGGCTTTCTTTGAATATGAAAGAATAAATCATTAGAGTCATCTCAAGATTGATTTGCCAACAGCATTTTTTTTTTCCTTCAACCCCGACTGGCTGAACTGTGTCTAATTTGTAAATCCCAGGATGTATTGCTGTCCTTTTGAAGAAGTCACATTATTTATTTTCTACTGACATTAATTTTATTCTGGTTTCTTTTTTTGTAGGTAATTAGAGCATTTTCAAGTCCAACCCATTATTCATTTGGGGGTTGACAAATTCTTCTGTAGCCTAAACTGCCTTTCTAGATTTGAATCTGCTTTTAAGGGTCTTTAGTCTCCCTTACACTCCAACTGTCAGGATGTGTACTTGAAAAAAAACATAAATATTTATTTATGAAACTACAAATCCCAGTTTTATTAGCATATTCATAACCAGAATAATTCTGATAATATAAAAAATATAAAAGTAATGCATGTTCTGTATGAGTATATATACATGTAGACACGTTATTGTATATATATATATGTTATATTTGTGTACATAACTTGTACACATATACATGTACATATACACATATATAACAATTTAATATCTATTATACATATGAGTTTGTTTTCATTTTATTTCACCATGGTGATATTATAGGCTAAGTTTGAGGTTCCAGAAACCATATCTCCTTTCTCTCTAACCTTCCTGCTTCAGCTCAATAACCTTTATAGATTTTTACCTTACTATCACAATGATTGATGAACAGAGTAGATTTATCTCTTATGTGTGTGTTTGTTCATGTTTTTTTTTTTCTGATATTAATTTGATTCTTTCCTATGGTAAACTTACTGTAATGTCAATTTGTCAGGCCTGTCTCCATGTCCCTGGCTGCAAATGCAGGTGTATGATCATAGATGGGTGAATAAAGAACGTCATTATCCTCATTGATTATTTAATTAGGGTATGTGACCAAAGACTAGCTTTTTTTTGTTGTGACTTACTAGTCAAATATCAGAATAGACAATCTCTCTAACCCAAAGTATTTAAGTTTGTGTTATATAAATATGGGGTCACTGGCAGCCATCTGGCCTGCTAAGAGAAGAGAGACTGTCATTTATAGGAGGGAGGGAGAAAGAAAAATGAGAAGAGAGAGAGAGAGAAGGCCCTGGTGACAACATTCAAGCACCCAAACCCAGTAAGGACGCAAAGGTGAATAACCTAGAAATACAGAGCCTGGACAATGCTATATGGTCCAGATTTGTCTGAACACACCTGTGTCTAGTACTTCTCAATCACGTGGGTAATTTTTTTCTCTATGTAGGATTGGGATTCTGTCACTTGCTATGAATAGATTCAGAATAATACTAATTTTTTGAGCCTTTTGTTGAAGTATAGCATACATACAGAGCAATTAAACATCATAAATATTCAGTTTGTTACGTTTTCATAAAGTAAACACTTCTAGTAACTGGCACCCAGATCAAGAAACAGAATACTCTTAGGGTTCCCCAAGCCCTCTTGTGCCTTTTCCAGTCATTGTCCTTTCTAAGAGTAACTATGATGCCATTTTTAATTTTTCAACATTGTATTATGAAAATTTTCAAGCATATAGAAACCTTGAAAACCTTTTACAGTGGACATTTTAGTAACCACTATGTACATTCTACAATTAACATTTACTATAGTGGCTTGATTACATATCTAGTCATCTGTTCATCTTTCTATCTTTTAATCTATCTCACTTTTCCAATGCATTCAAGGTAAGCTGCTGAGATCACTATATTTCTTTGCAAGTTCTTCATCACATAAAGCCTTAAATAGAATCTTTGTCTTCTTTTGAGGAAAAACTTATATAAAATGAAACGTAGAGTCAATCCTAATCAATCCTTGAACTCCTTCAGAAGCAAACATGTTTATGTTTTGTTTTTGTGGTATTTGGATGGGTTGTCTAAAACCAAAAAACATAAAGTCAGATGGGTGATATGTCTACTATATTTTAGCTAGACCATCTAGGTACTTAATAGCACTATTTCATATAATGATTACATTGTCTTTTTTCCTCTTTGAATAATCCAGGAAATGTATAAGAATAAGATTGTATAAGAATACTTATATTAATTATAACCTAATCATCTTAATTATGTTCGATATAGACTAAGTTGAACTGGATCTTCCATTTTTAGGCAATAGTTTTCTCTAGAAAAACCGTCTCTGGGTGACTAATATCAAAGCTACGGTAGATATCCAACATGCTCAGTGATCAGTCTTCATTCTATTAATAGTTCTACTTTCTGTTGATATCCTTTCACTCCGAAGATGACCAGGAAAGTAATAGGTCTTTTGAAAAATTAAAAATATAGTCTGCAGTCCTTGGTATAATATTTTGAAAGGAGTCAGAAAAACCAGTATTCCATGTATTAAATTAGCCCTTGATTTACTGGGTTAATGACTAAGTTCAAATTATTTGTGTGTTTATTCTCACTTCAAATTTCTAATAAGTTCAACATATTTATAACAGGAATGTTTTGAAAACAGAATGTGTTGATAAATGCAGCATGTTTTTGAACCAGAAAATAACCTATTTCATTTCTGTCATCTTTTTACTGATGTAAAAACTGTATCAGATGTTAAATGTTAGAACCTATTTTACATCTCAGGCTCTGTTGCTATTTTTGGTGGAGACACCACTCAAGGGTAGGGATGCTGGGCTTTTATTCTCTAATATACCTGACATGATTCTTAAGTGTGGAACTGGATACCACTTCCTAATGGTATTATACCATTGAGTGCACTCAATGGAATCTCTTGTACCATAGAATCCACGTTCTCTGTGGGCCACTTTGCATTTCCAGCCTCTTCTCTAACTTCCATCGCACCCTCTGCCTCTAGCCAGGATGGTTTCTTGACTCTTCAACTTTCACCATCTTTAGGTCCCTTGATACTTGTTTGTTATGTACTGTAGAATGTGATTATTTATTTGTGCTGGCATTCTTTTTTTGCCTATATGCAGTCTTTAAATGTACTTAACTCTTTTTTTTTTATTTTAAATTTTTAAAATTTATTTTAGATTTTATATTTTAAGGGGTTGGGGTGGCAGAGGGAGAGAGAGAATCCCAAGCAAGTTCCACACTGAGTTCAGAGCCTGACTCAGGACTGGATCCATCGACCTGGAGACCAAGACCTTAGCCGAAATCAAGAGTTGGTTGCTCAACCTGTGGTAAAGCCCCTCCCTAAGGAATGAGGTGAAAACCTCAAGTCAAGGGAAGGCAACCTGGCTATGTGCATGTGTTCGACATTCCCCATGACTTTGTAACATAGACCACCCATTCAGACTGTATGTTACCATATATGGGAGACAAAGGAGCAAAAATTGTACAAAAGGCAACTCCCTGCTGCTCTTGGGGCTCAGCCTTTTGGGTCTTAGCCCACTGAGCCCATGCTGGTACGAATAAAGCTGCTTCCTGGAAAGAGGAGCCTCATTGTCCAGACTCTCTGTGTGTAACTCACTGCTACAAACCAACTGAGCCACACAGGTGCCCCAGTATTTAACTCTTCTTAATGAGATTGTGTTTAGTACTTATGGACTAAATTGAGATCTCACCAACAAACTTGAACATAAACAAATATAATTTTCCAGTGAGGTTAAAATATAATATCTATTCATAATGAAAATAGCCAAAATAATTCAAAGTCATGATAAAAAAAAAAAAAAGATTGAGGATTGACTGGCTCCAAGACCAGTAAATTTTGATTATAATGCTTTTGAATTCATTCATTTATTTATACAGTCAACAAACCTTAGTAAGCATTTTCTATGTGTTCAACACTGTTCAGAGTATTGAGGGTATGAATGATACAAAAGTCTTTACCTTCATGGAACCCACATAGAAAGAGAAAACAACTAGTATGAAAGACCCAGGAATAGAATGAGCTTGGCATGTTTGTGAAGCATAATGAAAGCCAGTGTAATGAGAGTATAGTGAACAAATGGGAAAATGGTAGGAGAGGAAGACAGTGACTCTTCCTGGGGCTTATGGGCATAGTGTTATGGACTACATGTTTATGTCATCCCAAAATTCATATGGCTCTAATCACCAATGTGATGAAATTTGGAGATGTGGCCTTTGAGAGGTAATTAGTACATAAGGGTGGAGCCCTCATGATTGGACCATTGTCCTTAGAAGAAGAGATAGGAAGGTGTGCTTGTCTCTCTGTTCTCTGTCATGCAAGGACACAGCAAGATGGTGTTATCTGCAAGCCAGGAACTTGGCTCACTGCAACTCCCCCATGCTGGCACCCTGAGCTCAGACTTCCAGCCCTCAGAAATGTGAAAAATAAATGTTTAAGCCAACCAGTCTATGGTATTTTGTTACACCGGCCTAAGCAGACTAAGGCATATAGTAAGTATTTTGAATTGAAAGTATGATGAGAAGCCATTTGGCAAGTTAATCAGGGGAATAACAAATTGACCAAACTGGTCTTAACTGTCCCCTCAAATTGACCAAACTTAAAATTCTTCCTGCCTCTAGGCCCTTGACCTCTCTTTTCTTAGAGCTTTACTTTGAAAACTTGGGGTTGTAATTTCTTTCTCTCTCCCTTTGAGATGTAAATCTTTTTAAAAGCCTCTTGTCAGTTTTACAGCCCAGGAATGCCTTTCTAATAGGTCATTAATTTCAGGTGATTGTGTGTGAGGCAGGATGGCTCCTACTGAATATAAGGTAGCCCTATGACACAGGGAATCATGGACATTGAGAGAAAAGGGGACGTTCAGAGAGGCTGGAGCCCCAGAGAAAGGAAGAGCAAAGTGCAATCTGAAATGGGAGTATTAAATAGGGACCAGCCCATGCAAAATATTATAGACTACCTTAAATGTTTGCATTTATCTAAAAGCAAATGAAACCATCAAAGTGTCTGGACAAAGAGAAAGGTAGGACTTGACATAGTTCAATTTATCTTTAGGGAAAAATATAACACTCTAGTGGTGGTGTGGGAATTAAATAGAGAGGGATAGAGTATACAGGAAGGTTTAGTTAGCAGGCCAGTGTGGTAATTTAGATAAGACAGTAGCTGGTCAGAAGGTAGTAAAGATAAAGAAGAGGGAGCATACTTCAACTATTTATGAAGCAAAGTAGACAACTTTGGGATGAATTAAATGGAGGAGATGAGAGAGAAAGAGCAGAAATGACTCTCAGGTTTGCAAATGAAAGTGAATAGAGCAATAGATTAATTCCCTAAGAAATAGAATTTGTGATAGCACCAGTGTTGGGCAGGAGGAGGGGCTGAGTTGGGAGAAGTATATATAAAGTGCATATAAAGAATGCAGCAATCAAAAGGGAAGTCAGTAAATCCTGAAATTACAAGAAGAAAATCAAAGAGGCATGTGTATGGGATGAAAAGGAATTTTCCCTTTACCCATCTAGATTTTTGGTTGCGACACCCCTGAATAAACAAACAAACAAACAAACAAACAAAAACTCCCACAGATTAACAGGAGAATAATAAGCAGATGTTTAATAACATGGATACCTCCTGTATACATTGGAGATACCCAGGAGAACTGAGTAATCCCCTGAAATGGGTCAAGCCATCATCTTAAGTACCATCTCCAGCTAAAGATAAAAGAAGATGATGGGGCAGGAGCATGGGGAGTAATGGGAGTAATGCCTTTTTTTCAGGCAAAGCATGGTAGCTGAGGTTATGGTTTCCATGCAGATAGAATTTCTAGAGTTTAGTCATCCTTCTCTTCCTGGCACAGAGAAGGAGACACCCTTACAAATGGAGATTTCCCTTATAAATGTAAATGTCTCTCACAAAAGAGTGTCTTCTACTAGATTTTCAGAGTTTTTTCTATTTTTGCTGCTTAAAAATCAACAGTTCAAGATAATCTTTATACCAAAAAGGCATATATATTTTGGGGTGACAAAATCTCCCTTTCATGTGTGTGGACAATGACTTTGAAGTTACTGTCCAGGGAAAGGTGTCCTATTTCTGTTTATAACCTTACTGATAGGGAATCCATGTGGCAAAACAAAACAAAAAATAAACCACAACAGAAAACAGATTATTTTAGTGTCATTCATTCATTCATTCATTCAACAAAGAAGTCTATTGTGCAACAACTAAGCGCCAGGAAGTTTAAGTCTGAATTTTAGGATCATCTGATACCATGCTTACTTACTTTCTTCTTATTCATAATTTGGATTTTATGTAGCTTTCCCATGGAGAAAAATGGGCTAGCCAAAAAACATGAGTTTGCAGGCATTTAAATTTCCATTGCAACATATTTAGTTTGCATTCAAGTTTTATCTATAGGTATCCTCAGCTTAGAAAATGTGAATTTATCCCAGATATATGGGGCCACTCTGAGTAAGCTAACAAACTACTGAGCTCTCTAAGCCTGAAAGGCTAAGATTAGTATACACTCAGGGGTTTTTATCACTCAAAAATGTATGGAAAATCCTTTCCATTGGCCAGATTCGCAACATGGTCACATACACATTAAGTGTAATGTCTTGAATGGAAAGCCACCTCAACTGAGAAATAAAACTATAGTGTCTCTATAAATATCCTCAGGAAGCATTTTGAACCATTCCATACCTGAGTTATTTTTAAAGTGTTAGGCATAGTTCGCTTATTCCATGAATACCATTTAACATTATTTGAATTAACACTCACCCTTTCAGATCTTATAGCTACTAGCATTTAACTACCTTGTTGATTGGTTAATTCATCTTCCACTAATGTTTCCAACATGCAGACTTGACAGACTATTACCCTACTTGTAAATGGATTATTTGGTGTTTTAAAGTTGGATGTGATTTGACATAACATGACTTATAACTAAATAAACAATTTAAAAGCCATATGCCAACTCACTTTGCTATTATATTGATTTTTAGTTAGTGCCTAGTAACATGAAAAGAATTTTTTTTTAAAGTAGCCACTTTTAGCACATTGAGGATTGATGTGGTGTGAATAACTTAGAAAATATTTTGCAGTGAGGTAGATCATGGATTGAATCACTACTAGCCCCTTAAGTATTACTGTATATTCCTCTTAGTTTCCTACATTGCATAGTTATTCTGAGGATTAGGCATAATGTTTGTAAAATATCTACAGAGTGATTAGCAAAAATAAAAGGCTGTGGAAATAGGTAATGAGAAATAATAAAATTATTATTACAAACGATTATCATTGTCATCTTCAGCAACAGAAGCTTCTGAATTTTTTTTCAGAAAAAGTGCCATTTTTGGTACTTGGGACAGACCCAGGTTTTGTGGATCCTGAAGCTTATATAACTGTAAGTGTTCTCTTTAAAAAAAAATTACAAACTGAGAACAAACTGAGGGGGTGGGAGGGAGGGGAGGGTGGGTGATGGGTATTGAGGAAGGCACCTTTTGGGATGAGCACTGGGTGTTGTATGGAAACCAATTTGACAATAAATTTCATATATTGAAACAAAAATAAAAAAATTAAAAAAAAATACAAAAACCCCACAAAATTAGGTGCAGAGCCTTTGAAGGAGCTACTCTAAGGAGCCTTGAAACTTAAGCTTTTTAGTAAAGGGGAACAAAATATGTGACCCAAACATATCCAGTTTGGCGTGTGGATTATTTTGTGCTGGAACAATCAAGACCCAGCAGATTCAAGAAAAAAATTACCTCTCCTTTAACTACACCAAAGAATTTAGATAGGGAGCCTGGCCTAGAAAGAGAGCGATTACCATAGATAACTTTTTATTTGAAAGACCTATCTGTTTGGCAGGGCAAGCATCCACTTACCAAACATGTGCTTTTCATATTGTCCTGTGAATTACCCTGCTTCCCTTTGAAACCTCAAGTCCCTATTTCATTCCTTAGCTCAGGATGGCATCTAAGCCTTAGTTGTCTGACTTGTCCTTGGGTCTTGTATTCTTATGGGGCTCCCATACATCTGTAATTAAATTTGTTTTTCTCCTGTTAATCTGTTTTATGCCAATTTAATTAATAGACCAGCCAAAAGAACCTAGGAGAGCAGAGAAAAAAATTTCCCTCCCCAATATTAGCTTCACAGTAAATAAACCTCCAACAAAAGCAGACCAGGGTTTATAATCTGGAAAATCTGTACCATCACAGTAATTAATATTTTCCCTCCTCAGGAGTAAAATAGAACTGCAGTTCAGTGATGCTCATCTCTCCAGGGATGTCTTTGCTCTTTCCCACATGCTTTTATTTAAGTTTTGAAAATGACATCAGATTAGAGCACATTTGTTCCTAAAGTCCTGCTGATACACATGAAGATATGCCTACACATACATTCTGGGACTTTAGTAACAGATATTCACCAGTAAAGCTTGGAGAGAAATCAGAGAGGAAAAAAATAATGAGAATTAGAAGTTTAGGCCTGGACTTGAATTTAGATGGATGGAACAGTTTTAAATGTCAATCAAGTCAATTTAACAATCATCATTTACTTTGAACTAAATAAACCAAACCAAAACGATCTGAGAAGGCTTTACAAAGAAAGTGACTTGACTTTGGCATTAAAAGGTGATTTGAATCTGTCAAATTACTTTTTTTCTCTTATTATCCCACTTGCCCAAGTTAGGCTCTTTACTCTCTGAAGAGATTGCTGTACCAGCCCCACCAGGTCTGTAAAATACATCATAATAGAGGATCCTTCTTTTTTCCCCACATTATTATCTACAGCTCAATGTTGTGAAATTTAGACATGCTGAAATGATACTAAGTCATTTAAAGCATTTTAAAAAGACCAAGAAAACCATGCTATGAACTGGAGTAGCTATGCCTATGTACAAGATTAGGAAATTGAAATTCAGGTGCCCATGTTTCTTATATGGCAGAGAGAGAAGTTAAATCCAAATTTCCCCAGATCCCTCTGTTTCCAGAGCACATGCTTTTTCACCCTTCAATGCACTTCTCTGTCCTTCTTGATTACTTCTGTGCTCCTGTCTCACCTGTTGAATGTAAGTTGCTATAATTTTTTAAATGTTTTTGCACAGGTATTTATTTTTTTAAGTTTATTTATTTATTTTGAGAGAGAGAGTGGGGGAAGGGCAGAGAGAATCCCAAGCAGTCTTTGCACTGCCTGTTTAGAGCCCTATGTGGGGCTTGAACCCATGACCCATAAGATCATGACCTGAGCCGAACTCAAGAGTTGGACACTTAACCATCTGAGCCACCCAGGTACCCCTGCACAGGTATTTAGAAAATTATGGTCTTTGTTATTTTAAGGTTTTTTTAGATAGATATCTCACGCATATTCAAGAAACTGATTCTATATAGTACATGCGAATACCTACCAACTTCATTATTTAAAGTTTTATGATACAAATTAAGATACACATATTCAAATTGCTCCTTTTGCAAAGCAAGTAAATTATCTGCAAACTGTTGTAAGAGTTACTGTTCTATAGGGAAAAGTTGACTCACTAAAATTTTTAGAAAACTATTTGATTAATGCAATACACTTACACATTTTAAGACTGCTAGTCACCCTTCACCAATTCATATTTGACTTTTGATGCATGTGACATCTTAATATAAAATCTAGTTCACTGGATCTTTAAAGTTACAATGAGGGTTCTAATTTAAGACAGATTTTCATGTGAGAGTGAAGCAAACTTCACTAGTATGTTCTACCTAGATTCATGGTCATTAATAGTTTTTCTTACTACATCCACCTCTCTTCCTTTTTCCTTTTCTCCCAGTCATAATGGGAAAGGCTTAATTTTTACCTGACTGGGGCAAAAAATGTCTCACAAAAGTAGGAGAAAATTTTCATGTGTTTGGGCGAAACAAAATCAGGTCTATTTCTAAGGAGGAATCATTGAAAAAAAAAATATGTGCTAATGAAGAAAAAAATCTGTTTGTCTGTAATATTTCATTAAAATTTTAAGCTTCCAGGAGGAACCCCAAAATGACCTTGAGTGCTGAGCATGTCCAATCACTTCCAATGCATCAGAGGTCACTCTGAAAAGAAACCCGTAGGGAGCTGGCAAATAGGCAAGTGAAAAAAGACTGGAAAGGCAACATGGTCCTGTCACCAAAGCAGACACTAAAAAGTTTGCTTTGCTTTGGTAACTGTCTCAGTAGGGATGCAGCTGAAAACTTGACATTTTGTTCTCCTTTCACAAAGTTTTAGAGAAAAGAAAAATAGGTAGTGGGGGAAATTATGTAAGTAATGATATCACTAAATTTTGCAGTAGTTTTTTCCTGAGAAAATATAAAATCTTCACAGAAAAATGTCTAATTAACCATCGGAGCATAAGCTTATGGACCAAGGAGCTCACAACCCAGCATGTACAAGTGAAGGGATTAAAAGACTTAATAAAAGCTCAGATGCTGTTGTGAATGTGTCAGTTCACTAATCCAGCCACTAGAGTTCACTGGCGGATGCCAATGCAAGAGCAATGGCCTAGACAATCAAGATGGAAAGGTTTTTTAGCATGGCTCACCCAGTGGAATACCCAGAGCCTTACTATGTTTATTAAATTCTCTGCTTATTCTAGCATTTAAGTAGCTTTTTATTCTGAGTCAAAAATGTAATATGGTGAAAGCTCATTTATCTGGATTTCACTGGGCTTATATTTTTTTTTATAATTTTGAAGGAAGTTGTACAGTATTTCCTTTAGAATATCTCTAAAGAAAAATTCAGTAAACAATTAATAGCAAGCATTATGTTGTTGCTGGAAGGGGCTTTCTTAAAATACTTCACAGATGGAACCTTTCAATCAGCATCAAATAATTTATAATCTCCCACTTTCTTGCTAAGGCAATCATGTTTTAATTGGAAATCACTCATATATTAATTTTAAAAAATCCCCTAAGAAGTTCTACCAAAAATGGTTTGTTAGCCTGATTCCAGTTACTTCATTTAAAATAAATGCAAATTTTCTAGTACTCAGCTATTGTTAAAACTCCAATTGTTTTTTCCTGAAAGATTCCATTATAAAGATTTTTTAATTTTTTATTTATTAAAAATTTTTTTATTATTGTTTATTTTTGAGAGAGAGACAGAGACAGAGTGCAAATGGCAGAGGGGCAGAGAGAGAGAGGGAGACACAGAATCTGAAGCAGGCTCCAGGCTCTGAGGTGTCAGCACAGAGCCTGACGCAGGGCTGGAACTCACAAACTATGATATTATGACCTGGGCTAAAGTCGGACGCTTAACCGACTGAGCCACTCAGGCGCCCCTATAAAGATTTTTTTAAACCATAATCAGCCTCTACTTAAAATTTTTGTATCTCATTTAGTCCTATACCATACCTTTCCCTGAATCTTTCTCTCTTCTAAAACTGTCCTGGAGAGAATTCTTTGTTTTGGCCTCTTTTAACCTGCCTTTGTTCTTTATATCTTTTACTTTTTAAGTGTATTTATTTATTGATGGGGGCGGTGAGGGGCAGAGAGAGAGAGAGAAAGAGAGGGAGAATCTCAACACAGAGCTTGATCCCATGAACTGTGGGATCATGACCTGAGCTGAAACCAAGGGTCAGGCGCTTAACCCACTGAGCCACCCAGGCACCCTTTCTTTTTTTTTAATCTTTTTAATCTTTTTTTTATTTTATGTGTTCTGCACTTTTATTTATTTTTTTATTTTATTTTTTTATTTTTTTTTTTTAAATTTTTTTTTTTTTCAACGTTTATTTATTTTTGGGACAGAGAGAGACAGAGCATGAACGGGGGAGGGTCAGAGAGAGAGGGAGACACAGAATCGGAAACAGGCTCCAGGCTCCGAGCCATCAGCCCAGAGCCATCAGCCCAGAGCCTGACGCGGGGCTCGAACTCACGGACCGCGAGATCGTGACCTGGCTGAAGTCGGACGCTCAACCGACTGCGCCACCCAGGCGCCCCTAGTGTTCTGCACTTTTAGATTGCTGACTGGTTGCCACTATTCTGCTAGTGCCTGGGTATCATTTCATGAAACATTTTTGTATCACCATCCTGTGTCAAAACCAGTGACTCATTTCCTAAAGCCTGTCCTTTGTAAGAAGATGGGTAAGGGTAAAAATCCAAGTCTGCCTAATGTCTTAGTCTGGTGTTTACCAGCCTTAAGCAAAGAGATATATTAAGTCATTTAAAAAGCAGATGCTTTCAGAACTTTTCGAATGATAATATCAGGATACTTGAAGACCTGAGAAAACCTTGAGGCTCATGGTTTTGGTTAGGTAATCCTTGAAATCACCACCAAATTACTATGGATATGACTGCCTGTTTTGCTGGAACATAGATACCTTTTGGAATTGAGGACGCTATTTTCACTAATCCTTCTAACAATTACTCCTCCCATCCTTTACTTTGTTTGGCCTGTCTGGCCTTTCCCAATTGTGAAAGTTTTAAGAAATAGAGTGCTAAGGGCAGTCCAACAGAAATGTGTTATTTTCTTTCAAGTTCAGATCACTCTATGACTACAATATCACAATTAACAGATTTTAATAAACTGGCAAGAAAATACTTAGCATATTTTCAAAGTCATTTTCAAGCAAAAATATTTAAGAGTTTTTACAGGAGTGCCTGGGTGGCTCAGTCGGTTGGGCAGCCAACTACAACTCAGTTCATAATCTCGTGGTCTGTGAGTTCGAGCCCTGTGTCAGGCTCTGTCCTGAGAGCTCAGAGCCTGGATCCTGCTTCCGATTCTGTGTCTCCCTCTCTCTGCCCCTTCCCTACTCTCTGTCTCTGTCTCTCCCTCTCAAAAATAATAAACAATAAAAAATTTAAGAGTCTTTACAACCTCTTTAAGAGTTCCTTCATCTGTAAAATGCATGCAATGCATTTTATTTCACAGAATTGTTCTGAGCATATCTATTGTGGTTGGAATAGGTACTGCTCAATGTATGTTGGTTCTATTCCCTTCGTGCCCCTTAACACAAACATGTGCATGTGTGTATACACATAGTTAGGAAATTGTATACACTTGAATTTACTTGGAGATGTTTAATGTAAATAATGTTTCTTATTACATTATTTCATTTAAATTTGTACTAATAAGGATTATAGCATGTTTTCCTCCTGCTTCCTGAGAAAGAGCATATATGCTTCTGTTGCTTTTGTTTGCTTACATACTCTTTTTTTAACATTTATTTTTGAGAGAGAGAGAGAGAGAGAGCACACGAGCAAGCAGAGGAGGGGCAGAGAGAGCTAGAGACAGAGAATCCAAATGAGGCTCCAGGTTCTGAGCTGTCATCACAGAGCCCGATGCGGGAGTCGAACTCATAAACCGCAAGATTATGACCTGAGCCGTAGTCAGATGCTTAACCAACTGAGCCACCCAGCCACCCCTGTTTGCTCACATATTCTTAATCTCAAAAGAGGTCCTCATCATTTTAATCACCCTTGAAAAATGTGTTAGTGTTTACATAACAACAGTACCGCAATATGTATAGATAGGAGTGTGTGGCTATGTGAGAACAGAGGTCATTCTTCCATATACACAAAACGCCTTAATTATGTTTCTTGGAGGCATTTAACACCCTTGTAAAACCTATGAGGACAGGAACTTTGGGCACTCTGGCTTATTTAAATTCTGTTGAATTCATATTGATAATTTTTATTTTAGAAAGAGTATGGGGGCGCCTGGGTGGCGCAGTCGGTTAAGCGTCCGACTTCAGCCAGGTCACGATCTCGCGGTCTGTGAGTTCGAGCCCCGCGTCAGGCTCTGGGCTGATGGCTCAGAGCCTGGAGCCTGTTTCCGATTCTGTGCCTCCCTCTCTCTCTGCCCCTCCCCCGTTCATGCTCTGTCTCTCTCTGTCCCAAAAATAAATAAACGTTGAAAAAAAAATTTAAAAAAAAAAAAAAAAGAAAGAGTATGTAATAGGTTTTTGATAAACATTTATAAGGGGGAAAAGTAATACAAGGCTGAAATGAAGAAAAACAAATGTCCTAATAGAGCATATGTAACTTTTAAAACTAAGGCTTGACAATTAGCTATACTTTGTCACTTTAATTGTTCTTAATGTTCGAATTGTCCCACTCTGTTCTGTGCTTACATACATGTGTGCACGAACACACACACACACACACACACACAAACACACACACCACTTCACTCTCTCACTGAGCCACTGTTAACTGGAGAAGATAGCTATTTATGATAACTTTGATTCCATTGGGGTTGCTTGTTCACTTTTTGTATTGGTTGTTACATCTCCTTCTTGCCATATTGTTGACTCTTGTGCAACATTGGCAAAAATAGAGCAGATGAGTAAGCTGAACTTTTATTTTCTGGTGATTAACTTTCCTCTGTGCAATTTGAGTTGATATAGACTTTGTTCACTGGTCAGAGAATTACAGGCTGTTAAAATTGTCATCTTTATTTAGCTTTTATCTCATCTATTTTTTACTTTTTGGTAATCCATGAGATATATTGTTATTATCATTAATAATCACATCAAGGTGTGGAGACTTATGGAAATAAGTACCCCAGCACACAAGTAGTTGGGCCTGAAACTCACTGTCTCATTTTTTCTCATTTCTCCTGTATGTAGGATCATGTGCCTACAGGTCTTCTTGGAGAGGTCCTTCCTCTCCCTCTAATAGACCTCTGCAAGTCCAGGACTCTAAAATGATATTTTAGATGCATTCCCATTACAATTCCTGGCACCTCTAGACCTTTGCTCTTTCTATTCTACCCTTGGGTCAGCCATACCACTCCTTGGGCTCATCTTTGGGCCAGCAGTGCTCAACTTCTTTAGCCCCAAACACTAGGATTACTTACACAGGACTCCAACCTACTGCCATCTTACCACTGGCTCTCTCTTGTGTTTCCTCTTGTCATCTTCCCTTTGTCCTCTCCCTTTTCTCTGCTAAGGAGTGCTGTTCGGCGACCACCTTATTTACTTTACTTGCCAAACCCCCAAGTCACTGTCTTCCAAATAATTTATCAATGTATTTTTCTTAAAAAATGAAGACACTTTATATCCCCACAAGGCAAATATTGTGTCCAACTTCTAAAATATTACATTTTCACCCTAATTGTTTAAAATAATATTTAGCTCTAAAATGAAACCCAGGAATGCCTGGGTGGCTCAGTCAATTGAGCATCCAACTCTTGATTTCTCTCAGGTCATAACCTCAGGGTCGTGGGAAGGATCCCCACGTATAGCTTAGCACTGAGTGTGGAGCCTGCTTAAGATTCTCTTTCTCTCTCCCTCTGCCTCTCTCCCCCACTCACTCTCTCTCTGTAAAATAAAAAAAAAAATTCAATTAATAGAAATAGAATAAAATGAAGCACAAATTTATATTAAGGTTTGTTGTGAGGACAGGATCCCTCCCCATGCCCCACCAAAGGTCAGCCTCTTCTCCCCCACATCAGTTATCAGATCATCTCCTCAGAATTCACACACAGAAAAATATTTCTCCTTCTATCTCTATTTACTTAGATCTTCTCATGTAACTCCAAGTCAGGATAATATTAAAACATGATTAGATACTGACTACTCAGAATGGAACCAGCAAACAATCAGAATGGATTCTGGTCACAACAATCAATCACCTCTGGGAAAGCTGTATGTGATGAAATGACTTAACATATCTTCCTTTCAGTCAGCTTTTTCCCCTATTTGTTCCACATATGTTTTTAAATTAAAATGATCCCTAAATACTCTTCCATTACCATCGTCAGGGAGATGACTTTTTTTAACATTTTCCTACCTGGTTTTGTGTGTGTGTGTGTGTGTGTGTGTGTGTGTGTGTGTCCTGTTGTCAAAGAAAACCAGAGCTGGACAGTAGTTAAAGTAGTGAAAACAGACTGGATTCAAGACCATTGCAATAGGGGGAAAGAGACCTTACTATGGAACTGAGCTCAACTCTGAACCCAATATGGGCAAGTAGAAATTTATAGCCAGGAACAGGGTTGGGCTGAGTGGATGGAAAATTACTAAGAGGAAACATGAAGAGAAAAGGATTATGGTTAAACTTACATAACAGGACTGTGGTGAAGACAGTGCAGGGTGATCAGACATCACCTGGGGGATGGTGGAGGATGAGGAATCTGATCAGGTATCAAGGATAATCTGCTATCCAGGGTAGAGGGTTCTGGTTAAACTGACTTAGCAGGGTTCTTGCTAAAAGTGGATTTTATGTGGGAGTGCAAAATAATGCCTAGGAGAAGGTTCAGGAACTTGACTAAAGTTTCGTCAAGCCAAGAATTTTTGTCACCATATCACTCTAGAGATAATCCTTAATCATTCAGAATATTAATGGATTTGTTTTTCTTTTTAATATTTATTTACATTATCTTCAGATTAAAGAGTATTATCTCTAATTTTGCAATACATGGCTGTTTGTTTTATTTAAATTTTAATCTTCAATTATTTAACAATGATTATTGTTATTTTATTTTTTATATTTTCTGTTAACATTAATATATGTACAATAGTAAGAAAAATCCTCAAGTGTATAAATGCATTTACAGTGCAAAAATAAGTTACCCAGAGGTCCATCCTCCCAAGAAGCTGCAACAGTATATACTCCTACCAAGAAGGCTTGAAATTACCTCTTACCAGAACATTTCACACTGTATAATCAATGTTTTTTTTATCTTTATTGGGATAATAGATAAAACAAGGTGTGATTGATATTTCAATTTACACTTTTCTAAGTACGAATAATTTGGCATATTTTATATATGATTAAAAACATGCATATTTCTAATTTTGTATACAAGCTCTTCCTGTCCTTCATATGTAAGTAGTATGTAAATAATTACCACCATAAAAGTAAAGTATTATGGATAAAGCTTATATCCCCTCCAATCACCAATCTCATTCCTGTTTTTTTTTTACCCATCTTATAATAAGTGCTTATATACAGACATAAACACTTAAACATACACATACACACACAATGGCTTGTGTATGGTTTCTGTTTTTCATAAATATTATTACTCTTTATGAATTATCCCTAAACCTGCCTTTTGTTTGTGGCACTTTCTTGGAGTTTTATTGATGTAAGTACATGTAAATCTACCTCTTTTTTTAAAAAGTTTATTTATTTTGATAGAAAGAGAGAGAGGGGAGGTACAGAGAGGGAGAGAATCCCAGGCAGGCTCCACGCTGTCAGTGCAGAGCGTGATGCGGGTGTCGGACTCATGAACTGTGAGATCATGACCTGAACCAAGATCAAGAGTCATATGTTCAACTGACTAAGCCACCCAGGGACTCCAATCTACCTCTTGTTTTTAACTATTGCATATTTATTCCATTGTATAAATATACATGTTGGATAGCCTTTTCCCTAATGATGATAATTTGGATTGCTTAAAATTAATATTCATACATGTACTTCATTGGGCATATAAGTGAGTGTGTCTCTGGAGTAGAAAAAATTGAAAGGAATAATTGCATCATAAAGTATGCATATTAAAGATGTTTAAACATTGCCAGGCTGCCCTTCAAAGTGACTGCATAAATTTACACAGCCACCAACAGTGTGTGATTGTATCCATTTCTTTACATATTTATCTATAGTTTATATTCTAAAGCTTTATGATTTTTGCCAACATTATGGGTTAGAGAGATTATAGATATTTTACTTGCATATTCATCTTGCCTAGTTAGGGTGAGCAACTTTTCATATTTTTTTTCCTTATAGGCAAATTACTTGTTTTTATTTCTCAGCATGTTTTCTATTTGCTTTCTTTAGGGATAAATAAATAGCGGATTCAAGTTTGTTGTCTTCTAAGTCTTTAGCTAATACTTATTTAGAGTGCTTTTTAATATATAGGACTTGTTTTAAATTCTGATGCAGCTAAATGTATCATTATTCTTAGAATTTCGCTTTTTCAGTCCTATTTTTTTTAATTATCCTACCTTATAGATATTATTTTACAGATATTATTTTATATTTTCCTCTAATACTTTATACTGTTGTTCTTTATATTTAGAACCTGAATTTATCCAATGAAAGTATCTCCACCTAATTCTTTTATTTAAAATAATTCTTTAAAATGTTTATTTATTTTTGAGAGGGAAAGAGAGAGTGAGCGAGGGAGGGGCAGAGAGAGAGGGAGACACAGAATCTGAAGCATGCTCCAGGCTCTGAGCTGTCAGCACAGAGCTGGACACGGGACTCAAACCCACAAACAGTAGGATCATGACCTGAGCCAAAGTCAGATGCCACCCAGGTGCCCCTCAACATAATTTTTTTGTTAGTCTGTTTTTCCTCAAATGAAGTGCAACACTTAGAATAATAAATTTGTATGTGTGTATATGTGATCTATTTTTCTAATATACATAAATACCATTGCATTTCAGTATTAAAATTTCATAATAATTTTGTTTTATGACTTTTCAAATAAGTTTGCTATTTTTGTATACATTTTCTTATATGAAGTTTAGCTTCTTTTGGTTAGCAACCATAAATAAAAAACTGTGAATAGAGATAGATTGAATGCAGAAATTAATTATACATAACATTAAGGGGGATAATTACTTATAATACTACTTATAAAATTAAGTATAATTACTTATAACATTATGTACCCACATTCATGAGCATGCTATAATTCTACATTTATTTGACTCTTACACATTCTTCAGTTGTTTTATTTCTTTGTAGATTTTTTTTCACTTTAGTGTTGCACATTCATTCTGTACTTCCTATCAATATCTATATATTTTTGTGGCTACTAGGAGTGGGATATTTTCAATTATATTTTCTGTTGAGTCTGTTTCATGAGTAAGAATCTTTACATGTCTGATGTTTTTGAATTCAGCCACATTCTAACACTTTGCTAAATGCTTCTCTTGTTTCGGTAGATGATAATCAATTCCTTACATCATTTATTTCCTTATTTTCACACACTTATTTCCACATTATATTTTGCTAAGTAATTGAGACATTGAGTTTTAAAACTTGTTATTCCTTAAGAAAGTTATTCCTTAATAAAGAATACTGTGTTTTAAGGAAATTATACTTACATCTGCCACATATATTTTTAATTATTATCATCATTCCTTTTTCCTTTTTCTCTTTTCTATTTTATTGACTGACAAATTCATCTTTATTTGTTGACCTGTTCAGAATTGCCCTCCAGAGAGAGACCAACCTAATCTCTTAGAAGGCATAGATATATTAACTGGAAGTAAGAGAAAAATCTTGGTGATAGGTTTAATTAAAAAAAAAAAATCTTAGTACTCCATTTTTAATAAAACATTGCTGTTGCTTTATGGGGTTTTATTTTTCTTATACTTTTAACCTATTATGAATTATTATGTAGTGTATATATCACTAAATCAAGCTAAATAATGGTGGGTTGGTACAACCAAAATGATACAGCCAAATGAAAAATAATTCTTTTGGGCCATGAGTAGAATTTTTGTGATGTCCAGTCTTAACAGAACAGGTGAATTTGATAAGAATTTCTTTCTCTTTCCTTAATGACTGAAAGATGATTCGATTTTAGGAGTGCCATACTTTATATTTAAAATATTGTAGATGTTGCTATGTATTCTCTTAGCATTGTTGTTAAGGAAAAATCATAGGCCAAATTTTTTGTAATTTTTTTTCACTTGTTGATTACCTTTTTTAAAAAATAAAATATTATTTTAGGTTATGTGCTGCATACTTTCCTAAATCACTAATTCACATATTTTCCTATAATGACTGCTTTAATTATTTGCTTATTCATTACTTAATTCATAGTGTATTTAAGTGACTGTTTTCTTCCCAACTTAGCTCTAACAGTTTTTACTTTCCTGTCTCGATTCTAGAATCACTGCTTTTTTTCAAAGGACTCAGGTTCAATTTAGAAACATATCCTGAGAATTTTATGCTCATTGCTACCGTGATATTTTTGTTTCTAGGCCGTTTGAGGAGATAGAGATAAATTATATACACATCTAGTAGTTACCTATCATCTATCTATCATCTATCATCTCTTAAACTATGAGCTCCTACTGATTCCAAGTTAATACCTCAGAGTTCATTCCTCTGACCAGATTAGTAATTCTCTTCTCCAGTAGTAAGAAATCTGGCTCCCATGATCCTCAATATATAATAAATGATGCTTCAATGAATTGTCTTATGCAATAGTATTTTCTTAGTATTGGGGTGAATCTTTAGAGCAAATGTCTAGGAAAGAAATTGATAGATCAAAATATATTTTCAAATTTCTCCTCTAGGAAGCTCGTACCATGTTATGTTGCCACCAGTAGTATGTGACAGGTCTTATTTCCCCACAATTTTCAAGTTTGTTTTTTAATTTTGTTTTTGTTTTTTGTCAGTCTTGGTGGAGTAACACTGAAATCTCAGTGAGGTTTTATTTATTTATTTTTAAATGTTTATTTATTTATTTTGAGAGAGAGAGAGAGAGCGAGCAAGTGTAAGTGGGGGAGGAGCAGAGAGAGATAGGGAGAAAGAGATTCCCAAGCAGGCTCTGTGCTGTCGGCCTGATGCTAGACTCCATCTCATGAAATGTGAGATCATGGCCTGAGCCCAATTCAAGAGTTGCCTCTTCACCAACTGAGCCACCCGGGTGCTCCTCGGTGAAGTTTTAATTTGTGCTATGAGTGAAGGTGAATATATTTTCGTGTTTATGGGTGATGTTATATCTCTTTCTTAAAATTGCATGTTAATTTCATTGGCCTATTATTTTCTATAAGATTTTTGTACTTACCCCTTAAATTTAAAAAATAATTGTATATTATGGATAGTAGTTTTTTCCGGTGATATGAGTTGTAAATATTTTTTGCCAAGTTGTCAGTTTATCTCTTGGTTTGGCCTGGGATTATTTTTCTTTTCAATGCAAAGATATTTTTTTATTTCTTAATTTATTCCAATGCTTAGATCTTTTTTGTCCACCCGGATTAGGTTATAGTTAGAAGCCTTTCTCAGTGCCTGGGTTATAGAGAAATTCCTAGAAACTGTATCATTTCATTTGCTACATTTAGATCTTTGACCTATTTGGAGCATATTCTTGGATACGTTGTGAGACAGGGATTTTAATTTGCTCTTTTTCTAAACTATTTGGTTGCCTCAGTGTAAGTTATTAAAACACTCATCTTTTTCCTTGTGATCTGTGATAGCTTCTTTGTCATTTATCAAATTTGCATATGTATGTGGGTTGGTGTAGGATTTTATTCTATTTCACTGGCCTGTCTGTCTGTTCATATATCAGTGCCACACTGTATGATTTATCAAGGCTTTAAATACTTTCATATCTAGCAGGATTAGTCCTCTCCTGCCCCTTTCCATAGCTTTTTTTTTTCAGTGTTTTTCTAGATATTCTTGTGTATTTTGCTTTCTGTATTAACTATACAGAATAGTTATTACTATTCTGTAATAACTGTAGCATCAATGTCTGCCCATCTGCCTATTTTTTAAATGCTATTTCTATTCAGATTGTGTAAAATGTGTAAGTTAGCTTGGGGAGAACTGACCCTTTTATGAAATGGAATCATCTTATCCAAGAACTAAGGACTATTTTTCCATGTGTTTATATACCCTTTTATGTCTTTCATAAGTGTTTTAAAGTTGTCATTACAAAGGTTTTGATTTGTTCCTAAATATTTAATCTTCTTTGGTGATCTTGTAAGTGGTACTTTTGCTATGAATCATATGTAATTTTTTTGGTTTGTGTATAAGAAGGCCTTTGATTTCTGGTGAATTGTACTAATGGATTTCCTATTGAGAACAAACCTTCAATTCCTGAAATAAACTTCATATTGTCAGTGTATTGCTTTCTTGCTGTGATATTATATATATACATATTTTTAATTAATATTCATGTATGATATTGGCCTATTATTTAATTATTATTTGGTGCTACCACAGTTTCATTTTATTTCAACCATGTAATAAAAAGAGTAAATTTCCCTTCATTTTCTATTCTCTGGAACACCTTCTGTAGCATTGCAATAATCCGGTTTTGGAGGAATAGCAGAATTTCCTTCTGAATCAACTTGGGTCTGATGTTTTATATAGATCTTTTTATTTTTATATAAGTTTATTTATATATTTTGAGAGAGATAGAGAGTGTGAGCAGGGAAGAGGCAGAGAGGGAGAGAGAGAATCACAAGTAGACTCCATTCTGTCAGCACAGAGCCTGAGGCAGGGCTTGATCTCACAAACCGTGACATAATGACTTGTGCCAAAATCAGAAGTCAGACTCTTAACCTACTGAGCCACCCAGGCACCCCTGTGGTGTGTGATGGTTTCTTTTTATTAAATTTTTTTAATGTTTTATTTATTTTTAAGAGAGAGAATGAGAGATAGAGCTTGGGCAGGGAGGGGCAGAGAGAGAGGGAGACACAGAATCCAAAGCAGGCTCCAGGCTCTGAGCTGTCAGCACAGAGCCCAATGCAGGGTTCGAATTCATGAACCCTGAGATCATGACCTGAGCTGAAGTTGGACACTTAAACGACTAAGCCACCCAGTCACCCCCAAATTTTTTTTAATGTTTATTTTTGAGAGAGAGAGACAAAACATGAGTGGGAGAGGGGCAGAGAGAGAGGCAGACACAGATTCAGAGAAACTCCAGTTTACGAACCCTGAGATCATGACCTAAGGCAAAGTCAGAAGCCTAACCGATTGAGCCACTCAGACACCCCTAGATAGTTCTTTAATAAACTATCTTCAGGGGAAATTGGTCTGTTTAAACTGTCTATCTCTAATGAAATAGATTTTGACAAATATTATATCTTTTAAATTATCCATTTAATCTAGAATTTTCAATTTAATTTACTTTGCAGAGGTCTGCAAAGTAGTGTCATAATTTAATTCCTGGTGTGTTTTAAGGATTATATCACCCATGTATATCTTTGCCTTCTCAACATCACTTTTTTTTATTGATTAGTTTAGCTCTATGGCTTTCCTATTTTGTTAATTTTTTCAAAAAATCTAACAGGATTGGAGTGCCTGGGTGGCTCAGTGGGTTGGGCATCCGACTTGGGCTCAGGTCATGATCTTGCCATTCCCAAGTTCCAGCCCCACGTCGGGCTCTGGGCTGACAGCTCAGAGCTTGGAGCCTTTTTCAGATTCTGTGTCTCCCTCTCTCTCTGCCCCTCCTCCTTCCCCCACCTCTCAAAAATAAATAAACGTTAAAAATTTAAAAAAATCTAACAGGTTTTGAGTTATTATATTTATACTTTTCAAAGTGTAGATAGTGTTTTCTACCTTATAAATTTCTTTCTTCCAGAAAAATAAAATTTGGGGGGAAAAAAGAGCACTTTACTCCCAACAAAACTCAAGGGTATTACTTCATTCAGCACGAAATAGTCATAAGCATTTACTCCTTATTCTTCTCACCTGTGGTTTTTGGGAGTTGCTGCCTCTGAATGGACATAATAGATTAAAGTAAATTAATTTACTTTATATATCGGCAATTTTATATGCTTTAAATTTTGGATGATAGAAATCACTTTTGGACATGTGGTCTTGATGCCTCAAAGAACAGTTTCACACATCATAGAAGAGGTGCCCTGTTTGGTTTGTTGTTAGATATTTTTGTTCTGTGAATCAGAGTTTGAGAAAGAAAGACAAAGGAGAAGGATTAGAGTGTTTTACTTAGATTTTTTTCCCTGAAGAATTGTTTTTAATGTGGAAATTGGGTACATTGAGAAAAAATATATAGTTTTATTTTGAAGATGATTTTCTTAATCCAGAGCCATATGCCTTAGTGAAAACTGCTACTATATTCAAGACAGTATCTATTCCTTCATACTAGATCCTTTTAATATGTATTTATTCTGATAAAGAGAGAGAGAGAGAGAGAGAGAGAGCACATGCAAGTTGAGGAGAGGCAGAGAGAGAGGGAGAGAGAATCCCAAGCTCTGTGCTGTCAGTGCAGAGCCTGACATGGGGCTCGATCCCAGGAGTTGTGAGATCATGGCTTGAGCTGAAATCAAGAGTTGGCTGCTTAACCAACTGAGCCATCCAGGACACCCCTCTTTCATACTCGATTTTTTGTGATATTTGATTTTTACAGTAATTCATTAGCAAGTTGAGAAAAACTGTATCTAATTTATGCCTATTTGCCTGACAAAAGCGAAATTCGTATCACCTATAAGAATAAAAGAAGGCTGGCACTAGAGTTGGCTTAGCAGCTGCATATCTAGAACTGCCTGCTGTTCACAGGGAAAAAAAACATAAGGAATTTTATAGAAAAAGAAAAATTTCCCACAAATAGCTCTGGGGCCTGGAACAATAAATTTGGTTGCCTACATTGTTCAGAAAATCTGAGAAGCCCTCTATCATTGCCATAGAATAGTGTATTAGTATGCTTTGTGCAGTTGTTACCAGTAATTTAGAAGGAAACTCCCTTCTATTGGAGGTATGATCCATATTGATGTCATTTGAGATTTTCAGAAAGTTGTTTAGATAACTGTCTCAGCAAAAATGATTATTTTTATTTGTAATACATTCATCATTATGTTAGGGGAAAGGTAGTCATTTGTAGATGCTCAATAGTGTGGCATTTACTTATTTCTTATACTACCTTGAGTTTCTGAATTCTCATAGTATTAGTACATACTGATCACAATTATTAATAACATTGGAAATTAAATTTATTTATATGCCTCAAATTCAAAGTAACAAATATCCATCCTTCAAATATAAAATTAGTGGGGGGATCATATTAAAAAGTATATGAAATACAGAAACATATGTGTCTAGGGAATTTTATTTTACCCTAAGCTAGTATCAATCTAGAAATATGTTTTATAATATATCTATATAATTATACTTTGCTACTATTTCATATTTGGCCAGTGTTCAGGTAATAAAGATATTTTGCTTTTTATGACTCTAGAGATCCATTTTGAAAATGGAATTGACTCTTTAAAATGAAGAGTTCTTTTAAAATGAAATAGCAGAAAAAGTATAGAAATTCAGAACACAGGAAACAAACTCATAAAGTCCCATTTTATTTAGAAAGCCCTACATTTTATTTTCAAAGTCTCTTTCTTTCCTCTGAATAAAAGGAAGTAATTTACAATACTCAATATAATGTAGTGTTCTAAATGGCCAAATGTCACAGGCAATACTCTACCTCATAAACAAAAGTGCACCATAATTGTCCTTGGAAGTTGGAAGTGAAAACATAACATCATAACAAAGAAAAATTCATTATCTTGTCCACAGACTTGATAATGTTAATGTATCTCAATTGTGTTTAAACCATAAATAAAGTACAATTCTGCCGGGTTAACTTCCTTAGGTTTAACTAAATGATTCAGGAAGAAAGCAGCTTCAATTTGATTAAGAAATTTGTTTGGATTACACAATGTAATATAACTGTGATGATATGTATTTTTAATTTTTCAACTGAAACTTTGTTTTGACATGATGGAAAAACTAGTCTTAGTATAAAATAAAAATAAAATGAGTGAAATGACAGCAAAAATAAGAAAGGAAGAAAGAAAAGAATGATAATGCCAGATATAGTATAAAATATTTTCCAGATATCACATTTACATATTTTCCCTTTCCAACTTTTGGAGGATGCATGATAATCCAATCTTTTTTAAACAGCCCAAACTGCTACTAAGATTATGTAATATGTCCTTCCCTTATTTTGTTGTCTCAGATAACTTTTCGTGTTTTCTAATTTTCAAGCTTAGTAATCCACTATAAAGGTGAAACAAAATGACTGAAGATAATAGTATTAACAGTACATATGAAAGAAAGTTATTGGAGGTTAATGCACCAAGGCATGGAAAATGGATACTTCTTCACTTTGCTGGAAAGATGAAGTCCTTGCCAATAAGCTTTAAACAATGTGAATGGTGTTTGAGAAAGTTGGTCATTAAGATTTTCTATAGTCAGTATGTGAAATTTCATCCATATAGAGACACTTCGGTGACTGTGCAAGAAATGGTAAAAATAACCATTAATGAAACATATTCTCATTATCATCTACTGTGCTTCAAATCATTGGCTTAATGATATATTGAAAAATCTTTTTGTGGGAAGGTTTCATTGAGGTCTCATTTCTCCATAATAATTTGGTACAGAGTTACTGAGTTCATCCTAGTCCACTGCCTTCAATTCCCTGTCTTTCTTTCTGTGTGTTTTCTACTCTAGTGGAAAAATGGAAGCTCTGAGATAGGTCACAGAAGAATTAATATTAATTAATATTGCATTAATATTGCAGAAGGAAATGTTTGTCAAATGATGGCATTGCATTGATTTTAGAAATGTAATAATAATTAAAATGTGGAGAACAATTTCTCTTTGAAAGTTACATTGATATTTTAAAAACACATTTTATTTTGAAGCCACTAGGAATCATATTTCAACAGGACTACTTTTTTTTTTTTATAAATGTTGTTTTTCCTTTTAATTTTTGTGTTAGATGGTAATGTGCAACAGACATAGCTCACTGAATAAGATAACCAGATTCCTCTGAAAGGGGTTCATTAGGTAAGTTAATATTCCAGGTAACCCATAGAATAAGCTTTGCAGGTATCCCTCTGTGAACCAATTATACCTTTTCTGTTATAAAATGTGTCACTGTGGAACGTGATGACTCCATTGAATTTATCATAAGTTGTATTGCAAATTCTGTTGGCGTCAGGCAAATTAGGTGATTTTAATTTCTGTTTTATCCCTCTCTATACTAATGTGAAAATAATGGTATTTCATATGGGTATTGTGAGGTTTAGTTAAAATTTATGGAGAGTTTTATTCCAAGTGTATAAAGTTATGCATGGGAGTGCTGTTGGTCATATTGCTGCTATGTTGTCCAATAGGTAAGGAGAATAAGGACATCATATTTTATACAGGAAACTGTGGTTTAGAAAAAAAAAATGTTTTTAATGAATTAGGGGTCTTGGAGGTGAGTCCTTATGATCTTATGAGTTGAGCCATGAAACAACTTCCCTGGGCATGTATGTGTTAAAACCTACCTGGAACGGCAGTTTTTCTTTTGTAAAGCTGACAAAGTAGCATTGACTGTACATAGTTACTATAAATTACAAATGCAGCAGTGTTTGTAAGTTAAATATTTTAAATGACTATTAAAATGTTGAAATAGTGGCACGTGGGTGGCTCAGTCAGTTAAGTGTCTGACTCTTGGGTTTGGTTCATATCCTGATCTGACAGTTTCTGGGTTTGAGCCCCAATTGGGCTCTGTGGTGAGAGTGCAGAGCCTGCTTGGGATTCTCTTCCTCTCTCTCTCTCTCTCTCTGCCCCTCCCCTGCTTGCTCTATCTCTCTCCCTCTCAAAATAAATACATAAACTTAAAAAAAAAAAAAAGATGTTGAAATACTGGAGGGCTACATAGTTGAGGAATATACAGGAGTCCAACCCAAGAAAGGATGGTGTGATGGCTCGGCAGGATGCATGCATATACTTTCAAGGCAATGTGTCTGTGACAAATAATCTGATTTATAGGAAAATGAGAAGGGTTAAGAATGTAGGCCAGTGTCAGAGCCACAGAAATTGCCTAGATCCTTGCAACTCAAAGAGCAGTCCATGGATCAGAAGCATCAGCAATAATTGGGAACTTGTTAGAATTTCAGACTCTTATGCCCCGTCCCAGACATACCGAATCAGAACATGCATTTTAGCAAAATGCTGAAGTGATTCATTTATACATTGAATTTTTATAAGTATTGGCTTTGACATTGTGATGTAGCCTCGGAATACCTGGGCTTGATATAACCCCTTGAAATTAATAATAACTAAATGCACATGGGAAGACTGAGCCAATAAGACCTGGTAGTATTTTAGAATTCTATTCTCTTCTATCCTTAGATCTTCCTACCTGCAAATCTCCTCAAGCATAGACCCATTTACTGGCCCCTATATATCGTAACCAGTATATCTAGATGACTAAGTCACAGGATTTAGGTTCTTTATGAAAACAGGGATCTCAGATAAGACTTATATTTAGCCCTACTGCCTTTTTTTTCCTTTTTTTAAATTCTTATGCAGGGAGACTAGCCACCTTGGTTGCTGCCTTATAACTACTCAAAAGGCATTTAATATTCTCAGAGAAGGCATTGGAGATACCTGCCAGACAAGGGCATATATTCAGGGCATAAGAAACTTATAGGATACAGATTCAAAGGCCCCAAATACCCAAAGGCTGATTCTCTAGGAATCTGCATTTTAACAATGAACTGTACTTTGTTCTTTTATAGACATCTTCATTGTATCCAGCTTTACCCAAACCTGTAAATTTGCCTATTAAGGAATTGACTGAATAGGAATTGACTATTATCAGAAATTGATTTCACTGTGAGCATGCATTAGGGACTACTCTTTAGGGCGGAGTTTTTTATTGAGGTCCATGGACCACGTGCATCAGAAATACCTAAAGTGCAGGGCACCTGGGTGGCTCAGTTGGTTAAGTGTCCAACTTTGGCTTGGGTCATGATCTCACTGCTCGTGAGTTCGAGCCCTGCATCAGGCTCTGTGCTGACAACTCGGAGCCTGGAGCGTGCTTTGGATTCTGTGTCTGCCCTGCTCATGCTCTCTCTCTCTCTCTAAAATATAAAATAAAACATAAAAAAAAGTTAAAAAAAAAAAAAGAAATACCTGGAGTGCTTGTCAAAATTTCATTTTCCTTGGCCATACCCAACAAACCAGTTTTACTGGATGATACAGCATTGTTTCTGGTTCTGCAGGAATGACTGATACACAACTCAGCCTTGTAACCACTTCTTTAGGGCCTTGTTTTTTTTTTTTTTTTTTTTTTTTAATATGAAATTTATTGTCAAATTGGTTTCCATACAACACCCAGTGCTCATCCCAACAGGTGCCCTCTTCAATACCCCTCACCCACCCTCACTTACCTCCCACCCCCCATCAACCCACAGTTTGTTCTCAGTTTTTAAGAGTCTCTTATGTTTTGACTCCCTCCCTCTCTAATCTTTTTTTTTTCCTTCCCCTCCCCCATGGTCTTCTGTTGAGTTTCTCAGGATCCACATAGTAGTGAAAACATATGGTATCTGTCTTTCTCTGTATGACTTATTTCACTTAGCATAACACTCTCTAGTTCCATCCACGTTGCTACAAAAGTCCATATTTCATTTTTTCTCATTGCCACGTAGTATTCCATTATGTATATAAACCATAATTTCTTTATCCATTCATCAGTTTATGGACATTTAGGTTCTTTCCATAATTTGTCTCGGGCCTTAGTTCTTAACCCTAGTTGTGTATTAGAGTCACCTGAAGACCTTTTTCAATATCCCCCTACTTGGGTCCCAGACCTAGTGCTTCTGATTTAATTGGTGGCAGGAGGAGGACTGGGTAGCCATCAGAATAGAATGTCCTACAGTGATTCTAACCAGTGTTCTAGCTAGTATAGCCTACAGCTGGTGATCATAAGTCTCCTTTCATGAAAAATATTAAGGTTGGGGCGCCTGGGTGGCGCAGTTGGTTAAGCGTCCGACTTCAGCCAGGTCACGATGTCGCGGTCCGTGAGTTCGAGCCCCGCGTCAGGCTCTGGGCTGATGGCTCAGAGCCTGGAGCCTGTTTCCGATTCTGTGTCTCCCTCTGTCTCTGACCCTCCCCTGTTCATGCTCTGTCTCTCTCTGTCCCAAAAATAAAATAAACGTTGAAAAAAAAATTAAAAAAAAAATATTAAGGTCAACATTGGTTCTTTGCCATTGAAGGGGTTCAGAACAAGCCTCCTCAAAATGTGCGCCTTTGACATATGGATTATTTTGAGCTGAAATCAGTGAAGACCTAAAAGTCTCGGGAAGAGCTTTTACCTCCCCTTTACCCCTTAACCACATAAAAGAATTTAGGTAGAGGGCCTGGTCCAGGAAAAAGAGCTGTCACCAGAGATCACTACAGGTGTGGTAAGCTGGGGAAATGCTCAGCAGGATCTGGGTATCAAATTCCTCTCTGCGTCCCATTGTCTCTGTATGGTGTAGCAAACATTTGTTACCAAACATTTGTTCTCCCATCTTCCTGTGAATTGTCTTCCTCTCTTTTGAAGTCTCAGGTCCCTACCCACTTCTTCTTAGCTCAGGATGGCATATAAGTCTCAACTGCCTGACTGCCTGTGGGTCTCATATTCTTATGGGGCTGCCATACATACATAATTAAATTAGTTTCTCCTGTTAATCTGTCTTACACTAATTTAATTAACAGACCAGCCAAAAGAACCTAGAAGGGTAGGAAAAAAAATTTTTTTCTTCCTCTCTGCCATCCTGAGTAAGGGCACTTTCTATACCTGAAACCCCTCCCTGTCTCCCGAAAGCTAAATAGAGTCTATCATTGTAATTGCAGATTAGTTAAAAAAAAAAAATGCCCATATTCAAATCAGAAAGAGAAAGATTCCCAGACCTATTCGCACAGATCTTGCTTCTGGATTCATTATCCTTCGCCACTGTTCCTTGTCTTCACAGGATTGTTACTGTATTTCATTTTGGGGAAATGGAGCATATTCCAAGCAGAGGAAATGGTGCAATAAGTGTAGTCTTCAGCAAAATGTCATAAGTGACTTCTTTTAATTCATGAAGCAGGTCATGAATAATAGTAGGAAGATGTGAGAATCTGATTCTATTTCTCTCCAGGTAATTTTAGTAATCATATCATGTAGCTTCTTTGTCAAAAGAAAACAGGCAGAATTATCATTATAACTAGAACAGGTGCATTTTGATGGATAGCTATCATAGTAAAAAAAAAAAAAAAACACCACACACACAGTGTTTAAATCACAAAGATTATAAATAAAGTAAGGGCTATACTGGAGGTTGACATAAAAAGGAACTCTAGTTTATCCTTGTGTAAAGTAAAAAAGGAAATTGGCTCCTATTTTTTCAAATATACATTTTAGTAGATTGTTGGTCTACAAAGAAAGATATTCATTTACTTAGCCTCAATAATTTCACATAACGTGTTAAGCAAAAGAGCACTTAGAAATACAATAGCACTCACTTATTTGTTTATATGTGAGAAGGCAAATGCCATGAGAGATTCCATTACCTTTTTCACACTGTAGTTAGAGGCAAGTGCAGAACAGGAATTGAAAGTGTCCTGAATTCTAGCCAGTGTTCTTCCCTCTCCTCCACCCCACTTAGTCTTTGAAAGGATAAAAGGACTTAAGTGTAAGAATTTGAACATTTAGATTCATACCATGAAAGCACGTTTTTTAAAGGTATGATTGATTTTTCAGGTGCAAAAGATCACTAATGCATGAGCATTTAAATATCAAAATTGGATGTAATAATACTTTTCATTGAAGACTTAAAATGGCCTGTGCTTTTAATGTTAATACTTTTCAAATATCTACTAATAGGTAAGCCAATTAATGCAGAATGGATACTTAGCACCATCATTTAAATAATGTACATGTTGGATGCACTTATTATCAGTCTTTTCCCCTTCATTCTCAAACTGCCTAAGAGGTTTGCATCTGGTAATTTGTCCTAGTCACATGTTGCTTTTATAATGCAGTGTATAAACAGAGCAGTAGGATTTAAAGCCAAGTTCATCTCAAAAAGTAAATTCTAGGGGCGCCTGGGTGGCTTAGTTGGTTAAGCGGCCGACTTCACTCAGGTCATGATCTCATAGTTTGTGAGTTCCAGCCCTACATTGGGCCCTATGCTGACAGCTCAGAGCCTGGAGCCTGTTTCAGATTCTGTATCTCCCTCTCTCTTTGCCCCTCCCACCACCCTCTCATTCTCTTTCTGTCTCTGTCTCTCTCTCTCTCAAAAATAAATACACATTAAAAAAGTTTTTTTTTTTTTTAAATAAAATCTATGGTCAAAAGAAACTGTAAGTTTGATGAAGACAAACAGAGGCTTGGCAAATTACCTAAGCTCTCTTCTCATATACTAATTTATAAAATATGACTTACAATAACTACTTCATTGGGTGTATTGTTCGGATTTTATTAGGTACTTCTTAAAAGCCCAGAAAGAGAATGTGGTACACAAGAGGCTATATTCTTATGACATATTAGATTTCTCCTCTTTCTCATTCCCTTTTTAAAAGATAATTTGGGTAAAGATTCAATATTTACATTTTAAAGATCCTTTCAAATTATCAAGGGAAAATTTTGTAGGTAATTGTTTTTGATATGCGTTTTGGAGAAAAAGAAACAGTATCTTGACTAGTCTGGTAGAATAGGATTAAAAAATTATTGATGCAAATAATTATATTGCAGGAAGTGTTTTAAATTCTACATGAAGTTTTATCAATAATCACTTAATCCTGACATTCTACATTTGTATAAGTAAAACCTTGTTTGAAATAAAACCTGTCAAGGAAAGGTAAAGTGCTTTCTCATAGAAGTTGGACATTTGTGATAAATTGGATAAGAAAATTGAGTCTGATTCAGAATACTAGTTGTGAGAAGTTGGGAGACATTATGGATTCCTGTGGACCAAATGTCACAAAAACAGGCCAAGACTCAAAAGGAAGGCAGTGTACGCAGAAATATATTTAGTCTTTAGACAATTATCCAATAAAAAGATAGAAAAATAATCACCTCGCTGGTCTTACTAGACTAATTTTTTGACCTTTGCACACTTGCAGATTTAACATTTCCCCCCATTATTTGTGACAAGCACATTTAGCTAGTGAGTAAACCTAACTACCTGCCCAGCAACTGAAATGCCACATAGCTTTTTGGTTCTGTATGCATAATTTTATTGCTATCATGCTTATGTTGTGATTGTAAAACAAAACAAACTTAAAAATTCATTTTTAAAAAAGTACACTCAAAAGAAATACAACTGACATTGATGTTAGGAGTAAAAATAAAACGAAGAGTGCTAACAAACTGTTAGCCACACAATATGCCTAATAGCAAATATTCACTAATACAGAGATTTGCAAAGATATCCCTTGTTTATATATATTCTGGGGTGGGCACTCCCCCCATCCATGCTTTGAATCCTCCATGGAGTAGAAGGAGACCTAGTCTCCTCCCTACTCAAAGTTCTTAAGGAGGGTGTCCATGGGGAGAAAAATCTTTTAGTTATCATCCAACATCCCTAAACAAGTAGAGTAAGCAAATATAGGCAGATTGATGGGAACAAAATAAAGAGCCAGCCAGAGTCTTAGAAACAAACCCCCACCCCTGGGCCACAACCCAGGTGCAAGAGATTCTGCATGGATGGGAAGGAGGCCACAGCCCCCAAGAATGTCAGCCAGAGGACAATGGATGATGTCTGCATCTTTGTTGGGGCTTGCTGGGCTGTGGAGAATATGTACTGGTATGGGTGGGGGCACATGTCCCTAGGGCAGAGCTGGGATACTTGCCCTAGATGGTTCTGATCTCTCCCTGGATAGGAGGGGATGGATGGGGCAGCACCTTCCCCAGTGCCTCTCCCCACCCCAAATTTCCCCTCCTTAAAAACTATGTGGGGAGATAGAGGACAGTTGTGTGTGCTTCCCCCCCACACACCCTTTTTGCCTTCAACACTGGCATATTACTGACACAAAGACTTTTTTCTTTCATTTGAAAATTTTTCCTGCAAGCTTCACAAAAAGCACTTCTTGGCTCTGCTCTCTCTGGAAAGCCTTGAGCCACCCAGGGACACTCAGTCCTTGTGGGGCTGAAAGGATCCAACAGTGTGGGCAGGCACTATTCCCTGAGGATCTAACCCCTTCCCTCTTCAGAGAAGAGGGGATCCACAGGGAGACCTTGCCCCCATAAAGTGATGAAGGAACACTTACTGACCTGCACTCAAGATCTGGGCCCAGATGAATGCCAGCTAGATGTAGTGGTCTTCAGACAATGGAAGGGGCAGCACTGAACCTCTTTGTGGCTTCAAGCCAGCAGTGGGGCAGACCCTCACCCAGGCCCATCTCTCCACAGGTGGCCAAGAACCTGAGTCATGTCTCTACACAGCCAGCTTCCCAGTGTCTTTGCCACTGAAGCCACCAATGCCACAGACCCCAGAGCGGGAGCTTATCTTGGGGAAGCAACCCCCGTCTCCAGCAACAGCCACTTCCATTTATGTGGGGGGGGGGGCACTCCCTACTGGCTAAGCCTCCCCCAAGAAAGAGAATGGGTCCATATCTGTGCTTCCAGGTACAGTAGACCCCTCCCAGCCTCTGCTGAGCTGGTGGGTGGGAGGCTCAGATCCCAAACCTCTTCAGTGCTAGCCACTCAGATGCAAAGGTCCCTCCTTTCCTTTTGGTTTTGGATGCAAAAAGGATATTTTGAAAAGAAAACACACACACACACACACACACACACACACACACACACACACACACATAATTTAAGAGGAAAGGGACAAGTTTCCAAAGATTTTCTGGGGGTCACTGTAGGCAAAGAGATGGGAGGAAGAACCAAGCTGTCTTTGGCCATGACCAATGTCTCCTTCTGAAAGGGGGGCTGCTCTTTGTGAGGTTTTCAGCATCCTGATATCAGGCAAGGAGTCAGGGTAGAGCCCCACTCTGGGTCAGATTCCCCCCACAAGGCTGATGTATTTAATCCACCACTATGGGATGCAGTGGTAGGCAGGCTTCATGATTATGGTTTTCATCCCCAAGGCAGCTGCTCCAGGGATTGGCAAAGCTCTTAGTACTTTCTGGTCTTTTATGCTATAAAAATAAAGCCCTGTCCACCATCTACTGCCCTTTCCCTACTTCATCGGTGTTGACTTCAGGGTCTCTGGGCTCAGGGCAAGCCAGGAAGCTGCATGCCTGGCTACCTGTGGGGTGGAAACACTGAAGAGCAGCCCCTGCAGGCCCCAGGCAGGAAGCTTTCAGTCCTCTGAGAGATGTAGATCTGCCAACTTGTGTTTGGGCCCCTGGGCCAGATACCATAGCTCTCTGGGGTCCAGTCCCACCTCTGTATCTGGGCTTCCATCCTCTGAGTAGCTGACTTCTCAGCAGCTACTGCTGCCATCCTCCTGCTACCTCCTCCACCACTCCTGCTGAGCTCTCAGAAACCCAGCTGTCCCTTCCTCTCTGGAAAGTCCCTGGTATTGTCCTCTTTGCCACTTTCCAGGTCAAAGAGTTCCTCGAATTCCCCCGTCCTCCACCTTCTTCTGTTTATTTCTGGGAAGTTCAAGTCTTGCAGCCGCTATTTGTCATCCTCTTGAGCAGCATGTGGCACTGCTTGCAGGGGGTTGGGCGGGGGTGAGGGGAAGGTCAGATAGTAGAGCATGGAGCTGCTGACATGCTGGAAGACAACTGCTGCTACTGTCGCCTTTGCCACACAGGCCACCAGCTGTATGACTGAGTGCCGGTAAGCCCTTGCTGTCCAGTTGAAGCTTTCCCCCAGGGAGGGGGGGACAGCTGCGGCACCCTGCCACTGTCCTTTGGGGCCCTTCAAAACAGTAGCTTCTGGGGGCACCCAAATTCTCTGATGTAGGAGGTGATCAGAGCATTGAACACAGCACTGTCGGGGACCAGGAATTTGCTGGCCTAAGCACCTTACTGGTCTCTTTGGGTGCTCAGAACGTCTGCATAACTTCGTGGAACAGCTTTGGAGTAAGGTGTAGCTTTGCCAACTGCTGCCATCTCTCGACCATGGCGTGGGTCACCGAGGGCAGAACCAGTCATCTTCCCCTTCTGTCCTCTGGGGACTCTGTCCTTGTCCTCCTCATCCTTCTCCTCAGTGACTTCTCCCAGCCTGTTTGGCAGGGAATGAAACTACTCCTCATCATCCTCAGAGCTGCCCAGGTGGCTGAGGTGAAACCGGCTGTGGTCTTTCTCCTGCAGGAACTTGTAGAACACGGGATCTTTGCCCTTCAGCCAAGACAGCTGGTACTTGAGCTCAGAGGCACTGTCTTTTTTATATTTATTTTCTTATGTTTATTTATTTTTGAGAGAGACTAAGCCTGAGTGGAGAAGGGACAGAGAGAGAAGGAGACACACAATCCGGAGCAGGCTCCAGGCTCTAAGCTGTCAGCACAGAGCCCAATGTGGGGCTCAAACTCACGAACTGTGAGATCATGACCTGAGCCGAAGTCTGTCCTTTAACCGACTGAGCCACCCAGGTGCCCCTCAGAGGCGCTGTCTTTATGCTACTGTGGCTCGGAACAGTTCAGTGCCGCCTGGATCTGCCCTGTAGGGGCTCATTTCTCTCCCCACGTGGCTGGGGCGATCTGGCATCCTGGGTTCTCCCACAGCCCCGCCCACCGCCTTCTGCGACTGCGCTGAGCCGCTGGGCCCCCGCCTGCCTGCAGCGCGTGCCGCACTTCCGGCGGGTCCGCCCACTTCCCATGCAGAAGGAAGGGTGAGGGAGCCAGGGTGGTAGAGAATGTCGTGAAATATAGACTCTGGAGCAAAGTTAATCAAGGTCGTGGGCTGGAGGAGGCCTTTTGGCTCGGACCTGAGCAGAAGCTTTGTAGGTTTGTAAGACTCTAATTCTTAGATACGTACAAGCAACTAGTTCCTAGGTAATTTTGGTTAGGTTACAAATCAGTTGTAGTCTCCTCCGTTTTGAGATGCAGTTTCTGCTTTGCCTTGAGAAACAGGACATTTGGTGTCTTGACAAACATTCAGAGACCTTACTTTTTTATTACCAAATTTTAGGAATTATTTGCACATATCTTGTCCTTTATATTTACTACAAATAAAATGTTTATACATTTTCTCTTTGCCTATTGCTTATTTGAAAAAAAAATTTTCCAGTTATAGCAGAGGCTTACCCTGTCTCACAAGTGTCAGGCACTGAATCATTAATTTAAAATAACTATTTTGAAAGCAGAGCAAAGTAGTTACCCATCTTTTTCTCCCTCCTGAACTCTGGTTGGCCAGGGCTTTTTCTGTCTCTGTTTTTATTATCTGTTTGTTTCTTTCTTATTTATTATTAATGATTAAATAATAAAGGCTTTTGGGACAGTTTATTTCATTTTTTATGTTGTTGTTGGAAGTAAAGAATGTAAAAAATCAAAATTACATAAGCCTCAGTTTTACCTCAATTCTGAATGTAGTTTTTATAGTAAAGGGAATATAATCATGTATATTTTAAACATAGTTTTCATAGTTCATGGCATATGATCAGGTATATTTTTATGAATGCTATGTGGGGTTTAAATGTACCTACTCATAGATATTTTATAATATTTTATCATTTCAGCAGAGCAATATGCTGCTATTCTACAGAACACTACACCAGTTTCCTTCACTGAAGGGGTTTTCTGGAAATTAAGGTAGACTGACTTTGTTTTGTCTACTGTGTTACATCCCATTGCTAATAAAATATCCAAATTATCAGAGGTAAGAGTTATGGATGCTACTTTTAGTCAGGTGATTACAGAAATTAAGAAAATACAAGAAAGTCAGGAATAAAAGAAACAAGAAAGATCTATTAGCAACCTCTTTTGATATCTTACTTTAATTCTTTTTATTCTTTTTTTAAAAATGGTATACCTAATCATTCTCTTTTTGGACAAAATGGTTGTTTATAGTTTTCAGATGTTGGAGTATAATATTTAAAAATGAAAAGTATTTTGAAGGAATATCTTCTAAATCTATCATAACCCCCTTTGCCCTCTTGTACAGAAAATAGAAAGCACCGTTTTACCTTTTGTTGCTAAGTCTGTATCATCATCTAAAATGAATTACTATCTGCAGCAATGCCCTCAGTAGTCATTGAGATATGTAGACTTGCTTAAATTTTGCACAAAGGGGCAATCCTTTCTCTAAGTATGTTTACGTGGATGTGTTTGAGTTTTAACATTGAAATATTGTATGTGTATTCCATAGATTTCTCCTGAAATATACCATTTGGTCCCTCCAACATACATCAAAATATTAATTTCTGGTCCTTCAGCTAGTAGGGATATGGGGTTATTATCCATAAATTGATATTTTCAATCTCTAAAATCTTTTTATACATGAAAAAATAGTTTTTTATCTACAACTGTTTTTGCCTAATAAGTACATAATTGGTAGTGTTTTCTGTCTGCGCACAAATGTATCACTCATGTCTTCAGATAATGCACGTCATTATTCTTCTTGGTGCCAAACTTAATCAGATAACCTGAGCTTTGTTTTTTAGAGATAAAATATTACATTAGCTATAGGACGTTAACAAGAAAAACGATGCAGCTGTAGACTGGAATGCATCTGATAACGCAATTTTTGAATGTATTATGCTAACACTGCCAAGCAGATGTTACAGCTTTGTGGCCGTTTTATATGAGCTGCTGGAGGAAACACTGAGGATGGTTTTTAAATCAATAAAGCATATGATAGTAATGATGAGGAGAGAATATCCATTCCATTCTGGTAACTTTTAAATGATATTCCCACTGGCGATGGCTGGGGGTATCTGTTAGGAAGGTATTTTTACTTTTAAGTTAACCAACAAAGATACTTTCTGATCCAACAAGGAGCTGGGTATGATATTTTATTCTTTGAAAAACTCCAGGGGCACTGATATGGAGGTTTGAGCATTTCACAAATTATTACACACGTTTGGTAAAACCAATTCTCACTTAGTTTAGTGTTAAGAAGGAAAGTATTGCTCTGGGCACATCTAATGACCTTCCCACTGTAGACAAGGCTGGCTACTCTGTGCACAGGATATAATTGGATAAAAGGATTCAGACTCTTGAACCCCCTCATTATAACCTTGTTTTATAGATCCTAAGACTCTAGCTGCTTCAACGAAGTGTCAGGTTTTCTCAGTTAGGTGACTGATAGTGTAAAATCACTCCATACATTTCATGGTTTTTTTTGGTTTGTTTGTTTCTTATTGTTGTAGTTATTTTTAAATATATTTGCCCTATGATTTCACAAAAGACATTTAAATTTTTCCATGTGACATTGATTTCATAGTAATGGTAGTGACTTAGCTGTCTTTATGTGCTATACATTTCTCAAGCAGTTACTGTGTGACTAGATAGTATGATAATTGATGAGAGAGTGAGAAATTGAAGACAATTTACAAATTTCTTGCATTGTCATCTTGAAATGCTGCGTATGGCAAAATATCAATTTAGGCAGGAGGAAACATGAAATTAAAAAATTACCATTTGGCACCACAATAATAATTGTTTATACAAGAGTTATCAATAGCTACTCAATTGACAGGATGGAAGGTTTATAAGAAACAGAGTATCTTCAATACTTTCCCACAAGATACACCTTAATTGCAAACACAAAAACTGTCTCATGGGGAAACCGACCAGCTACCAATGTAACCAGGTGATCAAAATTACCTATACCAATAATTGGATAAATAGGTATCATGTGCCTCCTGAACCAAAAGCATATGTACTCTGGTGTCCTGGTCAAAAATGTATAACTTGAATTATTCTCCGATGACATCGGAGAAACTTTAATTTATTCTGTAAATAAAGTACCTGCACTCTTCAAAAATGTCAAAAGACATGATAAAAAAAAAAAAAAAAGAAAGACCAATGAACTGTTTTAAAGACCAATGAGGAATGACAACTAAATGCAGCATGTGACCCTGTCTCGGATCCTGGACCAGAAATTTGTTTCTTTTGCTGTAAGGAATATTAGTAGGACCATTGAAATCTGAATAAGGAATGTAAATTAGATAGTAGTGCTGTTTTAATGTCAGTTTCCTGAATTGAATCATTGTATTGTGGTTATGTATGAGAATTTTGTGACTTCTAGGAATACTGAATACACTGAAGTATTTAAGGGGTAAAAGAGTATCATGTCTACAACTTATTTATCCAGTGATTCAGATGATATGTGTGTATGTATGCACAAAGAAATAGGAGGCATGATGATGCAAATGTCGACATTTTCATAGCTGTTATCTTTGTCCTTGCAACTCAAAGTGTGTGCCGTGGACCAGCAATATTGATACTATCTGGGCAGTAGTCAGACATGCAGAAGTTTTGCCCCTACTCAAGTCCTACTGTTTGAAAATCTGCATTTTAATAAGATCATCAGGTGATTGGTATATCACGAACTTTTGAGAAGCACTACTCTATATCATCTTCGTTATGTGTATAATAAAGCTTGAGTCACAGAAGTGAGGTAGAACAGGAGTCTTAATATGCTTGGATATACCATCCTTGGAATATGTTTAAATGAGAGGTCTTACTATTATTATTATCCACTCATACAGTGTGTTAAAAATCGAAGGACCAAAAGACCCTTTAGAATCAGTATTTTTATGCTTTCCTTATCTCAAACTAGAATTCTCTACTGAAATCTGTAAGTCGGTTGTATAATCAGTGTAGAAAGTTATGATCAGTATTATTTTAAGTGAAATATGAAATGGAATAGAAAATAGGAAAGTTCATCACACAAGTTAGATAAATGTTGTGGTTACGCTGAAGAGGTAGAATGGCTCTCAAATTTGGTTCAGATGTGGAGACATGATGTCACACATACACCAAGAAAGTGAAAAACTTATTACGTGACAGGCTTTCTGTGGAGAGCAGAGCAGCTCCCATGCAGGTAAAAAATGACTTGAGAAGCTCACAAAAGGAGAATGTTTTTTAATTTTTTATCTAATTTTTTATTTTAGAGAGAGAACATGTGAGCAGGAGAGAGGGGTGGGGGGAGGAGAGAGAGAGAGAGAGAGAGAGAGAGAATCTCAAGCAGGCTCCATGCCCAGTGCAGATCCCCACATGGGGCTTGATCCCACTACCCTGGGATGATGACCTGAGCCAAAATCAAAAGTTGGATCAACCAACTGAGCTGCCCAGGCTCTCGCCCCATGTTTGAGGTTTTATGGTGGTTAGGGTGTGGAGATGTGGAAAAGATTCCCACAAGTAGCCACAGCCTTGAATGGTTTGGAAATTCCATACCTCTCTCTACCTCTCCTGGCTCTAAAGGAGGGAGCTTTCTTGTTTGCCCAGGTTTGAGGTAAGAGATAAAGGGGGTATGATGAGATATGAAAGCTGCCAGCTGTCAAGCATCAAAACTAGAATCACTCTTATTACAGTAAGCAGTACTTAATGAAACCTTTTTTTTCAGTGTTAGGTGTGCAAGAATGCATGGACTATATTCTGCAAAAAAATATTATTTTCTGGTCAAAAAAGTTTGAAAGTTGGAAAGCCAGAAACCTAAAAGTTACTGAGCAGGTTACATTAAATTGTAGATCAACTAAAGAATGTACGTTCATAGATTCTCTCCCACCCCAAGCTCATCACCAGGTTAAGTGCAGAAATGAATTTTAACTGTCTTACCCAGGCTCTTACTGTTTCCATATTCTTTTATTTCAGGGAATTTAAGGACTGGGATATTTAAAGCCCATTTTTTAAACACTCTTACTGCCTGCTAAGCCATTTACTTCACCTGGACTACATTACTAAAGTTATTTCTTTTAATTTAACTTTGACATTTAGACCTTGTGCTCTAATCCCATCGTAGGTTTGGCTTTCCAAACTATCTTATGGTGTAAAAACTTGAATCTCTCAGTCGTTCGGTTAATCTTTTGCATAGCATCTTACTTGGATACATTATTCTTTTCTCTTGTTCTGCATTTTTTGGGGGTAGATTTTTTGAACTTTCAAAATCCACAAAAATAGGAATTCAAAATAACTTTATTTGTTTAACCAGCTGAAGTACTCCTATTTAGTTTACCCTGGTAGTGGTAAAATTTCCATAAAATACTTTATTGTCAAACAGAGTTTAATAAAAAATATTTTATTTTGGTTAGCCTACAAATATATTTAGAATTTGTTTTACCCCATGACTCCTCCTGCTGACCCCTCTTCCCACCTCTTACTCAGATTATAGCATTACATGATGTTCTATGCATTAGGGTGCACTGGCTTTTTACCTGATTATCTCCTTTAACCCAGAGTAACAGCTATGAGTTATGGTCACATGGCTACGATTTCCAGAGATATTCTAATATTCTGACATAAGAATTATTTGTTAATTAATGTCTATTCTTGAGCTAAGTATACTTTTGAAATGTGTACAATTTTCGCTTTTTCTTTTTCTTTTTTGCCATTTAAGTAATGCAATGAGATTATGCCAACCGTACAAACATATATATATATATATATATTTATATAGACACACACATAGCCATATCCTTTTGATAGATAGATGGAAAATGTTGACTAAAATGATATCACTTTTCACTGTTAATTGAACTGTGATCTCACTGTATAATAAGCTTCCATTTTCAAAAAGTATGCGGTGTGAGGTGGTTTTGGACACTGCATTTTAGATTAGAATGTGACTGAATATATAGTCTGTTGCCTTAAAAAGCACAATTACCACCCTTTAAAAGAACAACATAAGTTGCTGCATAATCTGACACATGAGTGTCTTGTGAAGAAACAGTGTCTCAGGTGCATGATTTGGGTGTGATATTAAGAGATAGGGAGAGCAAAGACACGTTTCTGTTTTGTTCCCCCACCCTTGGTTCTTCGAAAGTTTTTTATTAATAAATGGAGCATTTTCCTTTTCATGCTCTCTTTTCTATGCTTTTTCTCTTATTGTCACTTTTGCCTGTTAAATTTATTTTTGTATTTTCTTTTTCTCTTGCTTCTTTTCCCTATCATTCTTTAATTGCTATAAAATCAAAAGATAATGCATGGTCTTGTGTAATAATGTTAATTAGATAGGGAAAATAAGGGTGGCCCTTTTTTTTTCACCTGAAAATCTCAATGTAAAGTAGTATTTTCTCAGTTTTCAAAAATGTCTAAGATTTGTCTGAACTTATAAATGGAGTTAAAGAAAGTGCTTAGTTTTGCTCATAGCAGAGCAATAAAAATAAATTAACTAGCTTTGGTGGTCTGTATGCCATATAGTCTTCAGCTTACTAGAATAAGATCACCTTTGAAAAAACACCTTACTGACAAAAGGGAAAAGTTTCATCTATTACTATTGGTTTATCCTTGACAATTTCTGTCACATGGCATTCCAGTGTACCATGTGCCTTAAATTCCAGAAGGAACATGTTTCATTAAAATACATGGTTCATTTTCAAGGTTTCATTTTTATTAATCTTGATTACCACACACCAGACATTTAGACTTGTTGCTGCATAATTGAGCTAAACCTTTGATTTCCAAAATGTTTGAGAAATACAGGCTATTAATATGGACTAATCAAATAATGTGTGTGAAACTAATCAGTATACAATTGCTGTTTAAGGTAATTTGCTGTCTTAAATTGTAAGTCGAAGATCAAGGACAAAACAACAAATGATGAAAAATTGATTTTAATTGGTAGTTTAGTTGTGAAGCAAGTTACATTTTATATGAAACAAAATATATTAACATATTAATATGGTGTTTGCACATTTCGTTTTTTATGTAAGTCATCAATTAAAATGTTGACTAGGAAAGAGTATTAAAGTATTCCATGGATGACTTTCTTCTATACTCACATAATTAATAACTAACATTTTTTATTAATACTATTCAATTAAATATCTCCTACCACTGTTTTTCAGCTCATAAATCAAGCCTAATCTGAAAATTTATGATACCAAATGAAATTACTAAATGCCTACTAATCTTATGATATAACTATAACTGTTTTTATTTGCAAATATTTGTGTTTAGATCAGTATGTATGAACACATTTGTTTTGGTGAGAGTAAATCACTTTGGCCCTTTATTCTCATTATTTTATTGCCTAAATATTAATCAAAATATTTGCCCAGAGGTTCATTTTTTTTTTAATCATGATATTTACTAATCTTAATTCTTTTGGCCACTTTCCATTCACCATCATTTTTCAATGACCATCCAGCCCAGCACTGTGAGATTGCCTCAACATGTCTCTCTTCAGCCCTCTGGGATAATTTTTAACAGAACAGTAAGTTGAAAGAGACCAGATATCAGTTTAGAGTACTTCCAACATGGAAGTTTTCAAAATAAATAATTGAACTATATTATGCAACCCTGAAATTATTTTTATGTTACTGAAATGAAGAAGGGTGGGGTTAGAAAGAAGATTATTACTTTGGAGACAACTATACTCTGAGACCTATAGGGTAAAGGTGGGAATAATCAAGCCTGGTGAGTAGACCTTTAACAAAACTATTGAGAAAGTTTAATAATGTAATCTACAGTATTGAATAGTGGGTATCTGTCTGGCTTCCTCCTGAAAAGTAGAAGGATTATACATGATTTAGGCAGTGGCTGGTAGATGAGTTGAACAAAAGGTGTATGTACTTCTAGAGTTCATTGGAGCAAAAGATATATGAGTACCAGAATGAGTGGTGGGCTACAAGGAGGTGAGGGTTGGCCTGGTAGCATTTTAATCTGAAGGGGTCTGTAGAGGAAAGAGTGGACTAGCAAAAAACAAGATGAGGTGAGGAATGGAAGTGAGAGGAAAATGCATCTGAGTATTTCATGGGTAGTGCAGTAGACATTCTCAGTGAGACCTCCAAAAAGCCCATAAAAAATGCCTTATAAGAGCAAGTTTTAAACACCAGCAATGCCTAGGGACTGCAAAGCTATCTAAATACAGCACCAGTCTAATAAGAATTTTCCTGTTCCCTCTTACTGTCTTTCGTCTCTAAACTCAAACCTGAGGGAGATCAGAATCCTCTTTTGCAAGTGGACACATGAATAAAAAAAGAAAAAAACCGCAATACCACCGTACCTACCCTTGCTGGCCTCTTGCTTGCAGGATGTCGTAGCTAGGGAGATTTAATTTTATAATATAAGTGTTTTTTTCATTATATGGGTCTTAGAATTATAATTTCTGAATTGAGTTAGTATATTTATTGACTTAAAGTGACCATTTACTTTTCATTACCTATAAGTAGTCAGAAAAGTCAGTGAACTGAGTTTTTGTGTATATGCAAGGAAATATTTAGGCCACTGAATTGATTTTTAAACTTTTTATTATGGAAAATTTCAAATATATAATAGTGCAATGAACTATCATACACCTGTCATCAATTAAAATAGTTATCAACTCATGACCAGCTTGTTGCATTTATGCTGCCACCTTTCAATTTATTGAAGCACATCTCAGATATCCTGTTACTCACTGAGTTCATTTTAAAGAGAAAAAGGGGAGACAAAGTTACTTTAAGATTACACTTCACGTGGGGCGCCTGGGTGGCTCAGTTGGTTAAGCGTCCGACTTCAGCTCAGGTCACCATCTCACAGTCTGTGAGTTCAAGCCCCACGTCGGGCTCTGTGCTGACAGCTCAGAGCCTGGAGCCTGCTTCAGATTCTGTGTCTCCCTCTCTCTCTGCCCCTTCCCCGCTCATGCTCTGTCTCTCTCTGTCTCAAAAATAAATAAAAACATTAAAAAAAATTAAAAAAAAAAGATTATACTTCAAGAGTCTTTTGTGAAACAAAAGATATATGAGTGTTTCTGTGTGCCATGTCAGGGACAGGGCTGGCCTGGGTTTTAAATCATGCCCAGAGAAGGCTAGATTTATCAGACCCAAGAATGTTGAATTAATTTAAAGTGATTTGAGACTTTTGTCTCCTAACCCATTTTGGGCTTCTGGGCAGTAATTCATTCTTTCTCTTAGAATTTATTGTGAAATATTTTATTCATAAATGGGAATGTTTTAATATCTTTATGAGGTATAGATAATAATACAATCTAAGTAATTGAATTATCAATACTAGGGAAACTCTCTGTATACTCCTCCCTGACTCTGGTCCTTTGCTTCTTCTCTGTAGTAATCATAATTCCCACTTTTGTATTTATCATGCAATTGTTCTTTTAAAGAATTGGTTCTTGTGTGTCTGTGTGGATCCTTAAAATATACATTACTTAGTTTTGCCTGATTTTTAACTTTCATATGAAAAGTATTGTTGATGATGGACATTTGGAATATTCCTAGTTTTCCAGACATTATAAACAATGATGGTATGGGCATTCTTTTATATGACTCCTTGGGCATCTGGGCAAGAATTTCTCTAGGGTATATGTAGGAATGAACTTGCTGGGCCATTAGGCTCATATCATCAACTTCACTGGGTGAATTTAAATGTATCTATAAAGTGGTTTCCCAATTTACATTCTTGCTAGCTCTGTGTAATAGTTGCCAGTGCACCACATCCAAAAGCAACCCATGAAATATACAAAACGTTTAAAGGTTTGTCATTCTGATTAATCTGAAATGGGAATTTGATATTGTTTTGATTTGCATTACCCATAGCCAAATAAGTTTGAGCATTTGTTCATATTTTTATATGTCATGTGTGCCTCTCTCATCTGAAATGCATGGTCTTGTTTTTTGCCTAATTTTTAATTTGATTGAATTTTCCCCCTCATTTGTAAGAATGATTAATTTAATCTGTATATAACCCCCTTGCCAATCTTATATGTTAACAATTTGTGGCTTTTAATTATATTTTTAAATTGATGCCTTTAATGAATACAAGGCTTTACATGTATACATTTTTTCTTTATAAGCTATACTTTTTTGTATCTTATTTAGTAAGTTCTTTTCTACCTTAATGTCATGACGTCTTCTCCCTATTTACTTCCTGAAGCTTTTAAGTTTTGTTTTCACATTTTCAGGTTTTTGTCATCTGGACTTGATTTTTGCATAGTGTGCAGTAGTATCCAAAATTACCTTTTGTCAAATAGATACCCTGTTGTCCACCCATTGTTCATTGTTGAACAGTCCATTCTTTCCCCAGTTGATCTTCAGAGGCAATTTGGATTTATATTAAGATAGCAAAAACAAACAGAACAAAACTGGGGAGTCTGTTTCTGGACTCTTAATATTGTTCCAGTAGCTATTTTCCTATCCATGCACAATGCTACTCTTTAGTTATTATTTGATTTTATAATTTTTGGTAGGGTAAAGGTAATATCCTTTTACATTCTTGTTATGAAAAATACTCTTTTGAGACTTTAGAATTGCCTTGTGTTGGAATTTGATTGGAACAGAAAGGAGTATATAAATTAATATTGAGAGAAAGGTCAAATTCATAACATTATTTGTTCTTCATGGGTATATTTAGTTGAACCATGTGAAATTGCTTGTATTTGACCATTTTTGATTGACCAAAATAGTAGTTTCATCTAGTTGAATGTAATAGATCATCTCTCAGTGTATTTGTGCTTCTTTAATGTCATTCATTAAAATTTTATTTTCTTTATGAATTCACACACATTATTAAATTTAACCCTAGGTACATATTTTTATTTTAATCTATTGTGAAATACATCCCTTTTTAATATTACATTTGTTTTCCTAGTATAAATAAGTGCAGATAATTTACCTAAATTCATTTTTTATCTATTAACTTTAATTTCCTTAACTAGATCCTTCAATATGATATTTGTATGAGCAGTGATTGGCAATATTTTTGTCTCTTTCAGTTCTTGATTTTAAAGGTTTCGGACATTTCACTATTAAAGTATAATGTTTGCTTGAGGCCTTTGGTCAATAAATTTAAAAGGTTTACGAATGATCTTTTTAAATTCTGGTTCACAAATACAATTTAATTTATCACGAATGAAGGTTGAATATTGTCAACATATTTTTCTGCATTTATTGATAGGAACTGGTGGATTTTCTCCATTTAACTAATGGGTTATAGTACAATATATTGATAGGCTTTTGTGGAGAAATATATGTATATATTTTTCTAGTATTTTTTATTTTTTATATTTAAAAAAATTATATACATGCCAAATAAAAGTGAATAAATATGTAAGTATGGTACACAATAATAGCTATAAAACTAACACCTATTTGCTTTATCCAGATCAAGCAGTAGAAAACTGTTAATAGCTCAAAGGCTAACCAAAAATGAATACTACCCAAGATTTTGTGTTAAAAAAAAATTTACTTGTATCATTCTTCTGGCAAGCAGTTGTGCCATTGTGCCATCTACTCTGGAGAGAGGCACTATCTCTGTATTCCCAACTCGTTTGCTGAACTAACATCATGGATGATTTGGAACAAAAGCTCAAGCAAGATGTGCACAGCATAAAGACTCATAGAGAATTGTCTCTCTGTAACCCTGGACTTGAAACTGGTGTGGTGACTTTGTGGGATTTGGAGTTGGCTATGTTAAGGGAGGGCTGATTTGCCTTCTCTGCAAAAGAAGGGAGTTAACCGATATTTGGAGACCAGAGAGGCAGAGTGTAACAGAGACATAGATGCTCAGTGATACCCGTTCTTTCTCTTCATCCTTTACCACTGAACCACATTTTGGAGACGCCTTGCAACTATGTGGAGCTGTGTGATTAATTCTCATCAATGGACTATGGGCTGAAATAATGTGTGTTGAAACTTGCTAATGTTTTTAAGAAGGGATATATACCTTTCACATTTTTTTTTTCTTTTGTGTGACAGCTAGATGCAAAGAATCCAGTACCTTAGAAAATGACAGAGTTGTACAATGAATAGAGTCTAGGTTCCTGAGTGACTGAACAGAGCAGAGTCTCCCTTCTGGCTTTCATTAGACTGTCCATAAATCATAATTTTTTTTCTTGTGAAACCTCTGAAATGTTGAAGTTGTTTGTTACAGCAGTTGGCCTTCCTGACTGATACAAACATCATAATAATTTATAGCTACATTTTATTGGGTACTTATCGTGATAGATACCATATATTACTGGATTTAACTCTTTCACAAGCTCGTGATACAGATTTATTAATCCCCTCTGAGAGATTAATTTCCTTCTTCAAACTTGTCACATAGAAACTAAGTTGGGGAGTTAGGGTTTCACGCTAGTTAGTACTGGACCCACAATTCTGTTCTTAACCTGTTCTCTATTATGCCTACAGTTAATTCCTTGGTGAAAAAAAAAAAAAAAAAGAAAGGCAGCTATCTGTAGTCTTGGATAAATCCATCAACCCAAACTATGAATATCTCAAATTGTACCTCTCATTTTTGTTTGGTTAGTAGAGTAATAGTTCATAATTACAACACAGCTGAAAGGAAATATGAAACATCTGCATAAACTAACAGTTTTATGAATGATGCATGTGACATTGTGGCTAACTCAATATTGTTCTAAGTTTATAGAGATATGAAGCCCTAACCATTTGCATGGAAAACCACTTCCAACATTTTAACTTTTAATGTTTCTATACATAATATATGAGTGTGTTTATATGTGTATATTTTACCTGTGCTGTTAACAATTATTTGAAATTACATTTTTCAGTTTTTGAAACAATTTCAATGTTATACAAGTTAGTATTTTTAAATATTTTAAATGTATTTTTAAAAAGTGCTTTGTTGATCTGAGACCCTATCACGTCCTAATTTCTTATGTACTTCCTACTAACAATAAATGCATTGTGACCATCCCTTTTTCTTTTTCTCTTCTAAGCACACTTACATGCACACACCGCACATACACACACACACAATTATTTCTTTGGCTGTGTATATCTATATATTGAAAACCTCAAGTCCTATCAGTATCTTCAGTTCGAATCTTTTTTTTTTTTAAATTTTTTTTTTTTCAACGTTTATTTTTTTTATTTTTGGGACAGAGAGAGACAGAGCATGAACGGGGGAGGGGCAGAGAGAGAGGGAGACACAGAATTGGAAACAGGCTCCAGGCTCTGAGCCATCAGCCCAGAGCCCGACGCGGGGCTCGAACTCACGGACCGCGAGATCGTGACCTGGCTGAAGTCGGACGCTTAACCGACTGCGCCACCCAGGCGCCCCAACTTCAGTTCGAATCTTAACACCACATAGTTTATTCTGCTTTTCTCCCTTTCCAAATTTGCAAGTTACTTTTTTTTTTTTTTTTTTTTTTTTTTTTTTTTAGTGAAAAACAAAGCTTTCATGTCCTTCTCAGATACACTTATTGTTGTGTCCCATCTTCTTCTTCTGCTTCTTCTGCATGGATGCTTTGCTCACCCTGCTCAGGCTCAAGCACCTGGTGTTCTGACAACCTGTACCAGGACATCCCTTTGTGTGAGTTCTCTTCTCATTCCACTTCAGCTCTGATACCTCACACATGACCACCCCTACTCAATGCATAGATGTTTTCCTTACCCTGTTCTAGTTGTAACATCCCTTATTGGGGACATCCTCTTTGCCCACTAGGGCATATGCAGTTCTCCCTATGAGACACGTTTTAAAGCATACAAAATATACCTGTGAAAGATATTGGAGGTTGGTTATATAAATATCACCTCTTTTTTAAACATTCATCTATCAATGGAAACTTGTATTGCTTCCATATTTTGGCTACTATAAATATTGCTGCAGTAAACATAGGGGTACATGTATCTTTTCCAAATTGTGTTTTCATATTCTTTGAGTACATATCTAGGAGTGCAATTACCGGATCCTATGGTAGTTCTATTTTTAATTTATTAAGGAGCCTCCATACTGTTTTCCACAGTGGCTGTACCAACTTGCATTCCCACTAACAGTGTACTAGGGCTCTTTTTTTTCTGCAGTCTCACCAATACTTGTTGTTTTTTGTGTTTTTGATCTTACCTGTTCTGACAGTTGTGAGGTGATAATCTCATTATGGTTTGATTTGCATTTCCCTGATGATGAATGATGTTGAGCATCTTTTCATGTGTCTGTTGGCCATCTGTATGTCTTTGGACAAATGTCTGTTCATGTTTTTCACCCATTTTTTAATTGGATTATTTGCTTTTTGGGTGTTGACTTCTGTAAATTCTCCATATATTTTTGGATATTAACCCCTAATTGGATATATCATTTGCAAATATCTTCTCTTGTTCAGTAGGTTGTCTTTTAGTTTTGTGGATTGTTGGCCATGCAGAAGGCTTTTATTTTGATGTAGTCCCAATAGTTTAACTTTGCTTTTGTTCCCCTTGACTCAGGAGATAAATCTAGAAAAATGTTGCTATGGCCGAAATCAGAGAAGTCATTGCCTATGCTCTCTTCTAGGATTTTATGGCTTCAGGTCTCACATTTAGGTCCTTAATCCATTTTGAGTTTTGGGGGGTTTGTATGGTATAAGAAAGTGGTCCAGTTTCATTTCTTCATATGTAGCTGTCCAGTTTTCCCAACACCTTTCACTGAAGTGATTGTCTTTTTTCCATTGCATATTCATCCTCCTTTGTCAAAGATTAATTGACCAGGTAACTGTGGGTTTATTTCTGAGCTCTCTAGTATATTCCATTGATCTATGTGTGGTGGTTTTGTGTGTGTGTGTGTGTGTGTGTGTGTGTGCGCGCCAGTTGCATACTATTCTGATTACTACAACTTTGTAATATATCCTGAAATCAGGGATTGTGATAACTTTAGCTATGTTCTTTTTTAAGATTGATTTGGCTACTCAGGGTCTTTTGTGGTTCCACAGAAATTTTAGGATTATTCTAGTTTTGTGAAAAATGCTATTAGTATTTAGATAGAGGTTGCATTAAAACTGTAGATTGCTTTGGGTAGTATGGACTTTTAACAGTATTTGTTCTTCCAGTCTGTGAGCATGGAATATCTTACCATTTGTGTCATCTTCAATTTCTTTCATCAGTGTTTTATCGTTTTAAGAGTAAAGGTGTTTCACCTCCTTGGTTAAGTTTATTCCTAGGTATTTTATTATTTTTGGTACAATTGTAAGTGGAATTGTATTCTTAATTTCTCTTTCTGCTACTTCATTATTAGTGTCTAGAAATACAATGGTTTTGTCTGTATTGATTTTTGTATCCTGCACTGAATTCATTTATCAGTTATAATAGTTTTTTGGTGGAGTCTTTAGGGTTTTCTATGCATAGCATCATGTCATCTGCAAATAGTGAAAGTTTTACTTCTTCCTTATCACTTTGGATGGCTTTCATTCCTTTTTCTTGTCTGATCGCTGTGGATAGCACTTCAGTACAGTATTGGGTAAAAGGAGTGAGAGTGGATGTCCTTGTCTTGTTCCTTATCTTAGGGGAAAAGCTCTCAGTTTTTCCCCATTGAGGATGATGTTAGCTCTGGGTTTTTCATAGATGGTCTTCGTCATGTTGAGGTACCCTCTAAACCTACTTTGTTGAGGGTTTTATCATGAGTGGATGTTGTACATTATCAAATGCTTTTTCTACATATGTTTTTTTAATGTTTATTTTTTTGAGAGAGAGCACATGTACGTGTGTGTGTGAGGGCCAGAGAGAGAAAGGGAGAGGGAATCCCCAGAAAATGTGGCGCTCAGTCTCACGAACCTTGAGATGATCATCTGAGCTGAAATCAAGTGTCGGATGCTCAACTGACTGAGCCACCTAGGCACCCCTCTACATCTATTGAAATGATCATATGATTTTTATCCTTTCTCTTGTTGATGTGATAAATCATGTTGATGTATTTGTGAATATTGAACCACCCTTGCATCCAGGAATAAATCCCACTTGATCACGGCAAATAGTTTTTTTAATGTATTATTAGATTCAGTTTGTTAACATTTCATGAGGATTTTTACATCCATGTTCATCAGAGATATTGGCCTGTAGTTTTTGTTTGTTTGTTTGTTTTTTGAGGTCTTTATTTGGTTTCGGTATCAGGGTAAATCTGGCCTCACAGAATGAATTTGGAAGTTTTATTTCCTCTTCTATTTTTTGGAATAGTTTAAGAACAATAGTTATTAACTCTTTTTAAAATGTTTTTAGAATTCACCTGTGAAACTATCTGGTCCTGCTTTTGTTTGTTGAGAGTCTTTTGGTTAATGATTTAGTGTCATTGCTGGTAATCAGTCTGTTCAAATTTTCTATTTCTTCCTGATTCAGTTTTTGGAGGTTGTATATTTCTAGGAATTTATCCATTCATTCTAGGTTGTCCAATTTTTTTGGCATCTTATTTTTCATAATATTCTCTTATAATTCTTGTATTTCTGTGGTATTGATTATTATTTGTCCTCTTTCACTTTTTGTTTTGTTTGAGTCCTTTCTCCCCTCTCTCTCTCCCCCTCACCCTCCCTCTCTCTCACTCTCTTTTATGAGTCTGTCTAAAGGATTATCATTTTCATTCACTTTTCAAAGGAAGAGCTCCTAGTTTTGTTCTTTTCTATTGATTTTTTAGGTACTGTTTTGTTTATTTCTGCTCTAATCTTTATTATTTCTTTCCTTTTACTGGCTTAGGGTTTTGTTTGTTCTTCTTTTTCCAGTTCCTTTAGGTATAAGGCTAGATTGTTTATTTGAGGTTGTTCTTGCTTCTTGAGTAGGCTTGTATTGCTGTGAACTTCCCTCTTAGAGCAGCTTTTGTTGCACCCAAATGATTTTGGACTTTTGCGTTTTCATTTTCATTTATCTCATTTATTTTTATTTCTTCTTCAATTTCTTGGTTGAGCCATTCATTGTTTAGTAACATGTTACTTAAATGCCATGCATTTGTGTTTCCTTCAGATATTTTCTTGGGGTTGATTTCTAGTTTCATAGCATTGTGGTTGGAAAAGATACATGGTATGACTTCAGTCAGTGTGAATTTGTTGAGACTTGTTTTGTGGTCTCATGTGATATATTCTGGAAAATGTTCCATGTACACTCGAAAAGAATGTGTATACTGCTGTTTTAGGATGGGATGTACTGAATATATCTGTTAGATCCTTTTGATCAGTTGTGTTGTTCAAAACCACTGTTTCCTTATTGAAATTCTGTTTGGATGATCAGTCTCTTGATGTAAGTTGGGTGTTGGTCTCCCACTATTATTGTATTACTATCAATTACTTCATGTTTGTTATTAGCTGCTTTACGTATTTGGATGTTTCCACGTTGGGTGCATAAATATTTAGAATTGTCATATCTTCTTGGATTGTTCCCTTTATGATTATGTAGTGTCCTTCTTTGTCTCTTGTTCCAGTCTTTGTTTTAAAGTCTTTTTTGTGTGATGTAAATATTGCTACCCTGGCTTTCTTTTCACTTCCATTTACATGATACATGCTTTTCTATCCCTTCACTTTTAGTCTGCATGTGTCTTTAGGTCTGAAATGAATTGTGTATAGTTAGGATATAGATGAGTGTTGCTTTTTGTACCCATTCTGTCACCCTATCTCTTTTATTTATTTATTTATTTATTTATTTATTTATTTATTTATTTTATTTTTGAGACAGAGAGAGACAGAGCATGAATGGGGGAGGGTCAGAGAGAGAGGGAGACACAGAATCCAAAACAGGCTCCAGGCTCTGAGCGGTCAGTACAGAGCCCGACGTGGGGCTCGAACTCACAGACCACGAGATCATGACCTGAGCTGAAGTAGGCCGCTCAGCTGACTGAGCCACCCAGGCGCCCCACCCTATCTCTTTTAATTGGAGCATATAGAGCATTTATATTCAAAGTAGTTATTGATGGGTGTGTATTTATTGCCATTTTGTAATTTGTATTATGTTTGTTTTTGTAGTCATTCTCTATTCCTTTTTTCTCTTGCTCTCTTCTCTCATGGTTTGCTGGATTTAATGATACACTTAGTTTCCTTTCTCTTGATTTTTTGCATATCTATTACCAGTTTTTAGTTTCTGATTACCATTAGGTTGTATAGAACATCTGCATAGAGCAGTGTATATAAATAGATGGTAACTTAAGTTTGAACCCATTCTTTACTCCTCTCCCTAGTCTATATTTTAGGTATATGTTGTCATACTTTACATCCTTTTATTTTGTGAATCCCTTGACCAATTTTTATAGATATTCTTAATTTAATTGATTTGTGCTGCCTCCTTTTCTTCTACTTATGGTCTTCCTTTCTACTCCAAGAGTCCCCTTTAGCATTTCTTGTAGGGCTGGTTTAGTGGACATGAATTCCTTTAACATTTTTGGCTGGGAAACGGTATCTCTCCTTCTATTCTGAATGATAGCCTTGCTGGATAGAGTAGTCTTGGCTGCAGGTATTTTTCTTTTTTCTTTATTTCTTTTTTTTTAACGTTTGTTTATTTTGAGAGAGAGAGAGAGCATGTGCATGACAGTAGGGGAGGAGCAGAGAGAGAGAGAGAGAGAGAGAGAGAGAATCTCAAGAGAATTAGGCTCAGCATGGAGCCTAATCCAGAGCTCAGTCTCATGACTGTGAGGCCATGGCTTGAGCTGAAATCAAGAATCAGAAGCTTAACTCAGCCACCCAGGAGGCTTAGTTGCAGGTTTTTTCTGTCAGAACTTTGAATATATTATGCCACTCCCTTCCAGCCTTCAAAGTTTCAGCTGAAAAATCAACTGATGGTTTTATGGGGTTTCTTGTGTATGTAACTGTTTTCTTTTCACTTGCTGCTTGTAAAATTCTTTTTCACTACTTTTTTCCATTTAATTACTATGTGTCTCAATGTGGACCTGCTTGGGTTGATTTTGTTGAGGGCTCTCTGTGAGGGCTCTCTGTGACAGATATGTATTTCTGTTACCTTCTCCAAATTTGGGAAGTTTTCAGCTATTATTTTTAAAATAAGTTTTCTACTCCCTTTTCTCTCTCTTCTTCTGGGATCCCTATAGTATGGATAACTTACTCTTAATGGTGTTACTGATTTCCCTATTTTCATTTTATGTATTTTTTTTCCCTTTCACTGTTCAGCTTGATTGCTTTCCATCACTCTGTTCTCTAGGTTGTTCTTCTGCTTGCTCTAGACTACTATTTATTTCATCTAGTATGTTTTAAGTTTCAGTTACTGAGTTCTTAATCTCTGATTGGTTCTTTTTGATGTTTTCTATGTCGTTTTTAAGACATAGATCTCACTGAAATTCTCCACTCTTTTCTCAAGTCTGATGACTATTTTTATGACCATTACTTTAAATACACTCTTAGGCATATTACTTATCTCCTTTTTATTTAGTTCTCTTGCTGTGATTTTGTTCTTTTCTTTCATTTGGGGCATATTTCTCTGTCTCATCGTTTTGTCTAACTCTCTGTGTATGTTTCTGTGTGTAAGGAATGTCAGCTACACCTTCTGTTCTTGCAAGTAGTGGCCTTATGAAGAAGAGGTCCCATAATGTCTTGCACTGCAGTGTCCCCTGTTTGCAAGAACTTGGTGCTTCAGGGGTGTCTCCTAGTGTGTTGCATGCTCCATACTGTTGTGGATAAACCATATTTTCCTTCATTTCAGTCATCTGTAGAGGCTCCCTGTGTATTATAGGCAGGATTTTGTCCCTCTGTTGTTAGTGGGCCAGTCTGGGGCCACCTTTGGCTTGAGTTTAGTTAGACCAGGTATTTGCAAGAGATGTTGTAGTACAAAACAACAGGGCCCACTCCCTGTGTTGTTCACTGAGAAGCTTTTCTTGGTGGACAGCCTAGAATCAGAACAGATGTCTGTCCCCAGCCCACTGCTAGGGCCAGAGTCAGACAGATGTGTATGGTTATCTTCCCCTCTCCCCAGGACAGGAGTCACTTTGTATTCGTGTCAGGCTGGTGCCACCACTTTGGATGGTTTCTGTACAAGGGTGTATTGGAAGGAACAGGCTTACAGGAGAATGTAGGGGTATGGCACATGGTGTTTGCAAGGTTATGTACATCTACTGGGAGAGGGGATCTGGAGCTGAGACTGGAGGGGGCAGATCTGCAGAAGTGTAAAGGGACCAGATGTGGTCTTAGCATGCTAGATAGAGAGTGTTGCACTGCACTGGTACCTGAACGTGTCTGAGTCTAGGCTGGGAGGCAGGGGAGGGCAATGGTGCCCACCAGCTCTTTTGTTTAGGGAAGTCTCCCGAGGTTCTCAGCCCCTCTAGCACACATTCTCAGATTAGTAAACAAATCTATATATACTCCAGTCAGTTTTCAAACTGTTGCTGTATCTCATTGGGGCTGTTTTTTGTGTTGTCTCTTGAAGGATGTGGACACATTTTCCTGTCACTCTTCTGGCTCTCCCAGAGCTGAGCCTACTACTGATTTTTAAGTTCCAGGTATTAAGCCCCGCCAATTGTAAGAACTCATGAAATTATATCCCTCTGGTTTTCAAAGACAGATATTATAGGGATTCCTTTTCCCCATGTGTTCCCTATGCCTGGGTGCTTGGTGTGAGAGTCTCGTCCTCTCCCCTCTGTATGGCCCTAGTGTCCCTCCTTGTTGTGGACATTTTTGTGGGTCTCTTAGCTCCTGTGTCTCTGCCCTTGCTACCCTCTTCAGCGTGAGGTATTCTCTACATTTACCTGTAGAGAATCTGTTCTGCCAGTCTTCAGGTCATTTTCTGGACTATTTACACTGATGTGAGTGTTTTCTACTTGTATCCATGGAGCAGGATGAACTTAGGATCCTTCTACTTCTCCATCTTCTCTGGAAGTCCCCAAATTACAATTTTTGGAGTCTGCATTCAATTCTGTGTTTGTGTCATGAATTTTAAACTGAAATTTTTAGTCTTGGATGTCTTAACATTCTTAATTTTTTTTTACTTGATACTATAATAATTTTTGTGACCTCAGCTTATTTTCTTAAAGAAAATCGCTACAAGTAAAATTACTAGATTGCAGCATGTAAAATTCTTGAACCTTTATAATGTGACAAGAAAAAAAGCTCTTTCAGTGTTCTAATCCCCATTTCCTTAATTACCAACAATTTTGCATGTTTTATTATTTCCCATTTTTCCCTGTGAATTTTTTCATGTTAACTGACAGCGTTTTTTTATAGTGCTTTCCTGATTATTTTTAAAAAGTTGTTTATATTAAGCAGTGTAATACTTTGTCATTCTTATTGCAAATATGGTTAGTAGTTTTTCATTTAGGTTTTATGGTATATTCTTAATGTACCATAATTTAAAAAACTTTTAATATTATTGAATAGTTGCTGTGGTATGCTTAGAAAATTCTATCTCAGTGATAATTGTTTATAGTTTTCTTCTATGACTATTGTTTCATCCTTCATATTTAACTCTTTAATATATTCATCAAAGATTTATTTTGTGTGGTTTATGGTGAAGATTTTAATTATTTCTTTTCTAAATGTAGCATAATTTTTCTAACATATATGTTGAATAATTTCCTTTTATGTAAGTATTAACATATATTAATATCCATTTCAGGGCATTTTATTTCATTCTGTCCGCTTTTCAGATCTTAGGCCAGTACCACAGTGTTAAACTGTTTGTATGTTTAAATAGTCAGTAGACCAAAAAAAATTCCTTTTATGCCTTATCCTATTCAACACTGTCCAAGTTATTTTTGAGTGTTTTTGCAGATGGTCTTAGAATCATCTTTCTCGTTTTTCCCTGAGACTTTAAAGTGCGCTTAACCTATTATAATTTATCACTCATCCAAATCTATGATGTATCTCTCCTTTTATTAAGTCCTGTCTCTTGACAAACTTTTCATCTTTCCTTTTTATACTTGTTCCTAGATGTTGTACATATTTTGTTGTCATTATTTATGGGTTCACTTTTTTTCTTATAATTTCTACTGTCTTTGTATTATTTAGGGAAATTACTGATTTTTATGCATTTATCTTATGTCAAGCTATTTTACTGCAGTTGTTTATACTGTAAATATTATGTCATATTTTTCTTGGCATTAAAAAAAAACCTCCTATGTATCTTCACTCAGATAAAATGTATTCAAATAAATTTATCAGTAAATTATGAAAGCTAAACTTTCATAACACACTGTCCTCTGGGGTGACAGATTTACTTAGCAATATTTTGTTAGAAAACATAACCTCTATCTGGGTTTTGGGAAATTAGACTTACTCCAAAAACCCATGTGCACAAGAGGAGATATAAGTGGCTATTTAAATATGTATATTTTTACTAATATATAGCCAGAATATGACATAATTTATTTTAATTATATGTATAGTTTTAATATGTTTTCTAACTATTTATTTTCTTACTTTTGATTTGTATGCAGATCATTTCTGAGTCCTGTTTCTAATAGTAATGAATGGTATTTCAAAGTCATTCTGTATTATACTGATACACAACCATTATGAATTATTAAGTACTTTAGGAAACCCCAGTCCTTAACTCCAGGAAAAGTTCATACAGATGTAACAGGAATCCCTATAGTACATCTTTAACAAGGAATTTTATAAAGATGTTTAATGTCTGAACCTAGAATGAAAAAAAATATTTTTGTAGACATTAATTTGAAAATCAGTCAATATAGTTGGAAGCTATTTGCCATTCAGCGAGATTCACTAAAGATGAATCCATCCTCTCTGTTGTGTTCTCATTTCTACTGACTTTCTTCTTTGTTTGCTTCACCACTCTTTCCCAGTCCAAAAATAGCAAGTGGTGAAGCATTACCAAGAATTATTTAGGTTTTTTTTTGTGATTTCAAGGGAAAATGAGTCATAAAATGTTTTTTTTTCTTTTAAAATAATTGCTGTCATAGGGAGTGATTTTGTTTGGCCCTTGTCTAAATATCCCAAGCCTCATAACATGGTAGGTCTATTAATTCCATGGGTACTAACCATTTCTTGAGTATTTATGCCACCTCAGGATAGGAAATCCTAATGGTTCCACTGGCATTTTCATCAAGAGAAATGTCTATATCTATATACTTTGATTATATCTGTCCAGTAAACTTTTCATTAGTCCATATTTTGCTTCCTTAGATGTGTAAAGAAGGTCACTAATTATCTTGGAACATTAGGCTGGGTAGAAAACCTGGTGAAAATTTCTGTGGGAAGTATCATTTTTCAGAATGTTTCCAAGGATGTGGGAAGGGCTGGGGTTGTAATTTACCTGTTTAATAGCTACCTGGAGTAAGCTGATATGCAGTACTCATTCCCCAGATATTCTTCTATTCACCTTCAGCAAGATGTTAAATGCTTTTAAATAGCTATTCTGTACTGTTTTATTGGTGTTAACAGAACTGTTATGGCTGTTACTGGCCATCTTTATAGCCCTTTGCTGCTTCACTTCCACAGCATGCATGTCTGGCTACCAAAAATGTCATTGATCATTGTTTTAAGCATCATCCTTAGATGATAAAATTGGTGATACCATTGAATGACAGATTCAAAAGTATCATAAAAAGTCTCTCCAACAGATGGCAAATATACCACTGTTTACATTTTTTAAATGAATGCTACAGATGGTAAGAAATTATTCCTCCATGTTTAATAGGAAAATTCCACAGCATTTCTACAAAGGCACTTTTCTTTTTACTGCAAGGAAATATATTCAGTAATTTAGCTACCAACCACTCTTTTGACTACCAAATTGTATATTGGAAGCATATGGAAAAGATGTCTAAAGAGCCAGTATTCATTTTTCTTTATGTGTCTTTAAATTTATTGAGTTGTAAAAATAAATGGGAATGAGAAAGGTGTGTGGATGTGTTCATTTTTAGGGAAAAGAATCATAATTCCTAAATGCATTTTTAGGTAATTTACTCATTCAATTACGACATGTTTCATGATTAAAATTTCTTGGCTATAAAGAAGACTTATAAATGTCACATTTTAACCATTTTAAAGAATTTCACTTTTTAATGTACTGATAGTCTATATTGTATACTAATTTTCTGCTTATATTGTGAAATGATACAACAATGTTTTGAGTGACAGGAATAATTTAATAAGCATTCGACAATAAGAATTTAAGTTTTCTATTTGATTATAAATATGATTATAGTTTTACTAGCAGGGTAGTAGAGATTACTACACATTAAACAGTTGTTCACACCTTAAAGTATTTTGTTCTTTTCTCTTAGTAGTGTATACATACTCTGTAGTACTGATGAGGAAATCAGCCCCTTCATAATTAAACTATTTTATGCCACATATTTTAAAAAACAAAAATTTAATTCTGACATCAGAATCCCTTTGTAGAATGTTAGTATCATTCTCACCTTTTTTCTTTTGAACAATTATTATAACTGTCTTGTTTTGCTTTTTTTTTTTTTAATGTTTATTTATTTTTGAAGGAATGAGAGACCGAGCAGGAGTAGGGGAGGGGCAGAGAGAGAGAGGGAGACACAGAATCTGAAGCAGGCTCCAGGCTCTGAGCTGTCAGCATAGAGTCCAATGCGGGGCTATAACTCATGAACCATGAGATCATGACCTGAGCTGAAGTTGGAGGCTTAACCTACTGAGCTACCAGGCGCCCCATTTTATTTTTCAAATGTACATTTAACTTAAAAAATTTTTTTTTTGGTTTGAAAATATACATGATCAGATTTTCTCCTTCAGATAGCCTCTTGAAATATTTCCCACTTGTGAGTATAAGGTTTGTCCCTGAAGGGCTGATAGTAGAGGTAGTCTCTGGTTGTATCACATATAAGAGATATCTTGTTATATTTATGTGTTAAGAGTTGAGGTACCATCCTCCTTGCCTTCTGGTTGTTGTTTGTTCCCATCATTTCTTTTTTATACAGACCTTTAATAAACATGAAAGGCGTTGTTAAAATCAAATTCTGTAATTTTTTAAAAAATCCAAATAGTATTGAAATGAATGAGAGATGGACTCAAAAACTAATGTTTATAGGTCAACATTTAACATTTCATGGCACATGTGTTTTGTGACAAGATAGTGCCCAGTGGCCTTCCAAAGGTAGGATATAGACATTGCCTCAGTGTATCAAAGCCAAGGCCATTTAAGACATAACTGTTAAAAATTATTTTGTAGTTTGGATTTCTATTTTTTAAACAGTGGTTCTCAAACATTATATCATAATCACTTGGAAGGCTGGGTAAAACAAAGATTACCAAGTCCCAGACCCAGAGTTTCAGAGCCAACAAGTCTGGGGTGGGGCCATACAATTTGCATTTCTAACAAATTCCTAGTTGATTTTGATACTGCTGGTCTGGAGACCATACTTTGAGAAATACTACTTTAGCATTAAGACAAATTGAAAACGTTCTAACATTCTAAATTCTGTTTTGCCATTACCTGTGTAATCTTGGAAATGGCATTTACTGTTGCAGGTTTACTGGTTTATTCTTCAAATGAGAGCTTTCATTTAGGTGATCACTCATTTTCTTGCCTTTCACCCCAAAATCTGTGAATACAAATCAAGAGCCACAAAAGAGCATTTAGTGCCTTTATAATTAGGGTGATTCAAAGGTCTTACAAAAGACAGAGCTCTGAAAGAAAATACGTTTTAAGTTACACTGGAATTCTGCGCTTCATCCTGCTTCCTCTGAAAAGATGACTACAATTAAGGATAATGGAACTTATCGTGGGTATCATTTTGTTATGTATAAAAATATCATATCACTGTGATATACACCTGAACCTGATAGCATATTGTATGTCAATTACACTCTGCACTTGAAATATACACACAACAAAGAGAACTAAAAATGTTTTCTAATGTGTGTGTGTTTCTAAGTTTAATATTGTCTTTATCGTATTACAGAATTATTGTGGAGGTCTCCACAACAATGTTGTCAGAGATTTCTTGGTCTCAGTCTGCTCTTTGGGCTCAATGTCATAGAGAAGTCAGCTTCTTAGTACTGTATATTGATTTAAAACTCAGAGGCTTCTAGAACATCTTCCGAAACCCCCATGTGGTAAATTTTTCAATAATTACTATTTTCTGTTAATTGTAATGGTGGCTTTTCCCATCCCTCTGTTTCAGAGACTTATAAACCTCTGAATTAGAATTAGAATGGCTGGGGCTTGGAAATATACCAGTGTTCTCTCCATGATTAACGTGACTGGGTTCTACTTAGGGTGAACTTACCTAGGTCTACTTAACCTTTCTTGAATTACATTACTGTATTTCAGTTACTGCTGAGACCATTGATGAAAACAGACTGGAAAGATTATTGGCTATTCAGAATCTGTGTAGGGCATGAGGGCTTTCTTGTTTTGACAGAGCAACTGAGTGTTAGGAAAATGGTTTTCAAATTTGTACCATTGGCAGTCTTCAAAATTTTACCAAAAAGGCTATTAAAGTATTAATAGGTTTAAAGAAATCGGATACCGTATTCTTAAAATTTATTTGTAGTCTGTTCTTTTATAAAATTGGTCTGCCTGAAAACTTGTGTAGCCTACAGGTTCTCCTTTCCCATCTCCCCCTTTAATAGTGATCCTTAAAAAAAGGATCATCAAAAAAGGCTCAAAACTCACATCAGTGCCTAGCCTGATGTGTAAATATGTCCAGAATGGCAAATAAAGGAAAGTTTCCACAATTGCTTCAAGCAAGTCATCCACAGTCATATATTTTGCTATTTTATATAAAGTGCTAATAATGCTAATAATACTTGTGATGAAGAGTTAATCTAAAAGATACATAGAACCTTGTGGTTATAGGAACTCAAATTTTAAAAATAAATATCTGAGGAGGAGAATGATAGGATGGGTAATATAAACCTTAAAGTATAAATCATTATTACATTAGGATAAATCAGTATTGCAGAACTGGAATGAGAATGAAAGTTCAGAGACAAAATTAATGGTATAAAATTTCCTACTATTAAAAAAATATAGCTTGTTGTATGTTTGTAAAGGAATGGTGTTTATACCAGTTTATTATGGTATTTATGTTTCATAGGTATCAGTGCTTAAATAATGCCAAAGTTTCACCTATCTGTACTTAAAATTTAAATTTTAGACACCACTTTAAAATTTGTGACTAGGGGCGCCTGGGTGGCGCAGTCGGTTGAGCGTCCGACTTCAGCCAGGTCACGATCTCGCGGTCCGTGAGTTCGAGCCCCGCGTCAGACTCTGGGCTGATGGCTCGGAGCCTGGAGCCTGTTTCCGATTCTGTGTCTCCCTCTCTCTCTGCCCCTCCCCCGTTCATGCTCTGTCTCTCTCTGTCCCAAAAAATAAATAAATGCTGAAAAAAAAATTTTTTTAATTTGTGACTAGAATATTTTTAACAATTCTTTTTAACAATAATATCTGCACACCTGTGTTTTATTATTGAATAAAGTATAAAATTGACAACTCTAATAATAATAGTAATAATTCAGATACTGATAACCTAGTCTAGAAAGAATTTCTTAAATAAATTGAACTGAAATTGTCATATAATAAAGTAGTTTTTTTTTTTTTTTAATCTCCTCTTTAGAGATGAGGAAACTGACCATTGGGGTAACATAGGCAAAAGTGACTTGGTCAAAGTGAAAATAGTGTGAAAGGTGCAGCCAGGAAAGGATTTGATCCAGTGATTTCAATATCTACTCTTTCTACCTAATTTCTACCTGCATGTAAAAGTGAATGTATACAATAACATACCAAGTTCATTTTGTTTGTACGTTATCGTTGGGTCTGAAAAACTTTGTAGAAGAATTTGTTTGGTTCTCACCAAAATAGTCCCAATTTATAATTCTTTAACAATATGTCAATTGTAATATCATGTGTTTTCTTCTAGAACCTTAATATCTTTCTATTCTGAACGGTTCTTTTTTTGTAATTAGTGTAGGTCACTCTCCCAGCTTTAGTTAAAATATTAGTGAAGCACCAGTGGATTCAATGTCATCAAATCCAGTGGAGTTAAATTACCACTTCTGAGTGATAATTGTCAAGAGCAAATTATCTCTGAATTCATTAGGGAGATTAACATTTGTAATTACCTTTATTTTAAAAAAAAGGAGGAGTCTAAATTAATTCAATCAAGAAACTTGATAAAATATTTTTTATTTGACAAAAATGTTGCTATTGGCTGTAATTAAGAAAATGAGTGCCTGAACTGCCGAGAATATTATTTTGCACCTATCTTACATGAACATTTCATTTCTTTCTATTAAAAGGTGTTAGACTCAGCCTTTATTTTGATAATCATATATTTTCAAGTCTAAGATCAACTTTGGCAACCAAAAACTTTGCCAGTCATTTCAACTTGAAAATAAAATCTTGAGCATTCCAAGTGCTAACTACCATCCTACGTTTTGCCCTCAAATATTTATTATAATATATTATCAACTGTTAATCTAATATTTGTTGGAGAAAGGAATATAACCTACCCTGAGTTTCATTATACGAACTCACTCACTGGTTTAATGTAATCTAACTCATTAGTTTCAGTACTTCAAATATATACCCCTTCTGAGTACCTAAAAATGTATTTGGGTCCCAAGGTGGTTAGAATTAAGTCCTTAAGGGGGGAAAACAGTTCTTTAGTTCCCATATATGTGGCACACAATATAAAGTTCTCTTATAATTGGAAAATGTCTCAAGAAGCCTTCCTCTATCTCACCAAAAACACATGTTTAAAATTTGCTATGTATCTACTGGTGAGGGAACAGAATTTTCAAAACATCATTATTAATTTCCCCATGCTATCTAATCTGTGGTGAGCAACCTTGACTCAAACTGAAGTACAGCATTATAATGAGGCTTAAGTTTAACTATGTCATGTACAACTGATTAGTGATGGAAGCTTGCATTTTTGAAAGATACATTTTTATTTGGGTCCTCTTTTAAATACAGAACAGTGTATTAGTTGTAGAAACTGAAGAATGTCTATATTTTTAAAGTTACATAGCTGTTTTAAGCCAGTTACATGTTATCTCTAAAAGGTTGGGATAGTAGTAATGATAGCACATGTTCATAAAAAAGAAATGATAAAAATTGAAGAAAGGTTTAACTTATGTGAAAGCTTAGGTTAACGCTTGTCGTTTCTGAGTGAACCTGATGACAGACATGAATTACAAGAATGAGTGAAGGGAAAACTTTCTCCAGAATGGGTATAGGGAATTATTCTCTACTTATTAATCAGAGTAATGTTCATGACATTTCTAAGCCTTGGAAGAGTAGGAATTCATAATAGATCCAATCACACTTTTACATAATTATGAAGTCAGAGGGTGCCAAAATGAAGGCATTTTTTAAAAGTTCATAATGGAATAAAATCCACTTTCTAAATATTGGATAACCCTATTCGAAATAGTCTTTTCTAAGTTATTAGAATAAAAGCATTTCTTAATCAAACTTTACTTGGTAAAATGTTTTTATAAGACAGGTTCTTATGTTTTATACAAATACACTTCATCTAAAGCTCATAGCATGGCGAGTAAAGTCAATTACTTTTTTCTCGGTCACACTTTATTTGGCAGGAAGTCTATTGTTGCTGCAACATTTAGGTTTTACAAGCAGTTGTGTTTTATAGGAAGCAGTAGTAGTATTTTTTAAAGAGAAGCTATATAATGCATTTTACAGTCTCTGAGGTGAAGATTTATTATATTCAGTGGTGCCAAGAATAGATAGCATGGACTGGCAATATACAAACATGTCCATGGTCATGATACAGCAGTCCAGCACTGACATACAAAATGTCTCCTATTTCAGCCCCTGACATCTCAATGGAGATTGGCAGCTCAATCTTGTGCTAACTTGTCCAAACATGCGTCAGAATTCTAAAATATGAATCTCTGTGTGCAAGTAAAAACTCTAAATATGTTTAGTAATTTATGACTTTTCCCCCATAGAAATTGTCTAATATTTTAAGTTTAAATATATAAAGTTTATTCTCAAACTGATTTTAATTTTCAGACTTTTTTTAAACCAGCTAGGTACCATGTGTAAAATATTTATTTGAATGTTATTTAAAATCATTTTAGAATTTGTTATCTAAATTTGATCAGCTTACAGGAAAACTTTGAGCTTTAAGAGTAACTCACCTCTCTTGTTAGAAGTAATTTTGTCAAAGGGCAAAACATGGTTAAGTTTCCAGACAGAGATATTAATGTTTGCAATGAACATGCATTTGAGAATCATGAAGAATAATTTTAAGTATTTTAATAAGTAATTTGTTTGCTTAATTGTAGAGTAAAACAGCTTTAGTAGTAATCAGACATATTAAACAGAGCAGATTGACTTGTTTCTTACTGCCTTTGCTTAGAGAAATGAATGTAATTATTTGTGATTTTAATAAAGTTTTTGGTTTAGAGTATGTCAGTTCTACCCCACTGTATTACAATGTAATATGAACATGAAGATATAAAGTTACTCATTTGATCATAATTGATACTATAAATTATTTGTTGTACTAGTGACCCCATTAATCAAAGAAAACGTAGTAAAAATGTAGAAGAGTACCCCATGAGTCTTTAACAAATAATGTCATAGGATCCTATGAAAACATATATTCCAGGATATTGTCCATTATTCTGCTTAAATGAGTTATGCTACTTTTATAGAAGGGATAATGAATGGATGAATAAATGAGTAAATTGAATGGAATAAAGAAATAAACTAGCAGATAAGCTTACAACTTGATTAAGCTACAGCATTTTGAACTTCTATTATAGCTTTCATGTCTTCTTTTCCCTTAGACACTTAGTGATTCCCAGCATAGATTCCTAATATCTACATCAAAAATAGCATCATTCCACATAGCTAACACCTATAACCTAATTTCATATGAAAGTTTGCTTCAAATAAATGAACTTTTGAATTAATAACATTCTGGCATATTAACTGCTGAGTTGTGCATTTAAGGTACCTTTTTAATGCAACTTTTATTGACTAACCTATCACAATATACCATTTTATTTACATTTCAGAATTATAAACTATATTGACTAAAAAACAATGAAAGGTGAAGTAATGTATTAGGTTTTACTGTTTCCTAGGAACAATAACAAATGACTATTATTAATCCTAGAAATCTGTCGTTTTGAATTTCTAATTTCTCTTCTCCCTTCCATTGCTTTTTAGCGTCCTATTAAATATCTAGCACAGACACAACATACCCATTATTGTCACCTTCATTGGAAAATTTTTTTTTCTCAAAAAGAGCATATGTAATCCTATATCACATTATGTTGTATTTGGTTACTCAGAATAGTGTTACATGCAGAGCATTTGCCTGCCTAGCAATATGTCAGATTTTTTAAGTGTGATATGACAAATCTTTCAAAGCTTTACCAGTTCTGGGTACTGTAAGGAAAGTGTAGCATTGTTTGTAGATAAACCATGTGAAAGGAAATGACACACTTTAGAATTTTTTTTAAACGAGGTCATGCCTATAAACTCTTTAGTTTCACATCAGGAATGAGGAAAATGGTTAAAATATTCTAATATTAAAAAAAAATAACAGGTGCCCAGTGATTCTCATATTAACTAAATTGAAACAGCTTAAAAGAGATGAAGACTTTTTTCAAAGCTTTAAGATTTCAGAGCAAATTTAATGAACAATATTTTATAAATGAACTACAAATAATAATGGTAGGAAATTTGAAAGAGAAAATGTGAGAATAGAGAGATTTGACAAAATACTAGAGGCAATTAAGGAAGCCTATTAACATAGGGAAAGCAGTACCAAATTACTTTCTTGACATCATATTAAAAACAAAAGAGGAAAGAAAAGGAGGCATTTTTTTTTTTTTTGGAATTAGTCAATTTTGAGTGAAAACAGCTAAGGTAAATAGAAGAGTCAGTAGAGGCCTTTGATATAAAATTGAGGTATATTGATGGTAGAGAATGAAATAGAAGACGGATTTCAAATAGAATCAAATAAATCAAATAGAACTTGAAGAGTGAAATACATTTATGTATGTGTATAATTGGTAATAGAAATTCAGTGAATAGTTTTACTCAGTATATTAAACTCAAGTGAAGAAAGTATAAATTCATTCAAAGACAAATACAAATAATTGATCAGCATGCAGGCAGTTATGCACACAAGGAATCATTAATTTACGTAGAAGGATAAGTTTCAACATAGATATGATTGGAGTTTCAGAAAGATTTGATTTTTATATTGAATTTCATATATTGCTGGTGAATCTGAACTTGATAACCATATTGGAAACAATTTGTCATTCATTATAAATTTAAACATGAGTATCATTGGTTTCCAGCAATCCAACTCTTAGGTGTATAACCTACAGGAATCATTTCACATGCATTAGGGGACCTACAGAAACATATTCATTACAAAAGCAATAGCAAAAACAACCCAAATCTTCATCAGTATTATAAATAACAAATGATGTGTTCAAGCAATAAAATATTATATAGTATTGGAAATGAATGACTATAGCTAAATAAGATAAAAAGAATGAATTTCAAAAACACGTTAAGCAAAAAGGAAAGCCTTGGAAAAACACATTGTTCCATTCATAGAAATTAGGTATAGGCAGCATTAAATAATATATTATTTCTACATATTTATGTAACAAATCTATAGAAAGCAAGGAAATTACCGTAACATTTAAGATAGGAATTATATTTAGAAGAGAAGAGATGTCATGAAGTGGAGGGAGCATCCAGTGGCTTGGGATTTGGATGATACAGTGTCTAAGGAACATGAATGTAGACACAAACTTCTAATCAGAGTAGTAGGAAATGGAATGTGGGATCATATGAAAAGATTCATGACCAAGTAGATTTTATACCAGGAATTCAAGGTTGATTTAATATCTGAAACTCAATATAATTTATCACATTAACAGGATAGGGAGAAAATAGTACATAATCACCTTAAGAAGTAGAGATGATTTTCCCCCAAAGGCAAAGATACCTGCTCACATCATACTATTCAACCTTGTATTAGATGTCCTAGTTAGTTCAATAAGGTGGATAAGTACTATGTATTATAAATTATGGGTATTTAACTTTTGGTAATGGAGCATCTGATTAATTGACCTTGATAAACACTGTCAAAAAATATGAACAACCACTTAAACACATATCTTAAGGAGTGAAAGTGAATTTCAAACAGTATGGTGATGTGAGATTTACATAATACTTCACTTGAACATTTTAAAAACTGGCACCTTACCTTCCATTTGTTTCAGTGTTTACCGTTGGATCCATTGGAAATAATACATATTTCCTGCTGGTTCTCTTCAACCAGAGAAATAGAACCATTAGGAATATGTATTAAGAGATATATTTTAAAGTGTAGCTTCATGTTGTTGTAGGGACTGGTTAGGCAAATATTAAATCCATGTAACAGGCCATGAGAAAGATCAGACTGGAACTCTGGCACAAAATGAAGCATCCAGTCCAGGCAGAATTTCTCCTTTCTAGGGAAACCTCAGTTCTTAAGGACATTCCACTAATTTAATTGAGCCCATCCAGATATCTAGGATAATCTCCCTTACTTCAAGCTGGAGTTTAACCACATCTATGTAATACCTTCACAGAAACAATGAGGTTGATGTTTGATTAAATGACTGGATACTGTGGCCTAACCAAGTGGAAACACAAAATTGACATTTATGATCTAACCCTGGTCAATTTGGCACCCATACAAAAATCTCCTTAAAATACATTAATCTCTAAATAAAGATAATGATACCATACTTCTGCCTTAGATGATATGGCTGTCTCGCATACAACTAAAGACATGCTAATCCTTTCTCCATAGGAGGATAATGTTCAGTCTTCTTCTTTGGTATTCAGGAACTTCAGTTCTATGGTATAAAATTAGCTGCTATTCATGTATCTTATGTTAAATAATAAGGGAAAAAGAGAAGGAAGAAAATAAAATACTGTGTTAATGTATATAACTAGATGTATTCATAACAAGAGAAGAAATAAATATTCAAAATGTATTAGGGTTCTCCAGACAAGAGAGGGGGAGGGTTGGTGGAGCAGAGAGGGAAAGACTGGGAGAGGGAAAGAGAGATTGGGATTTATTTTAGGAATTTGCTCACATGATTGTGGTGGCTTGGTGAGTCCCAAATCTGATGCAGTGGGCTGGCAGATGAGAGATTCAGGAAAGAGTTGAAGTTCTACTTCAAAAGTAGTCTGTTGGCTGCATTACTTGCTTGGGGAAGGTCATTCTTTGTTCTGTTAAGGCTTTCAACTGATTGGATGAGGCTGATCCATGTTACAGAGTTTATCTGCTTTATTCAGAATCCACCAATTTAAATATTAATCTCATCCAAAAATCATCTGCACAGAAATATCTAAAATAATGCCTGATGAAATATCTGGGCCTAACTGGCCCAGCCAAGTTGACATATGAAATGAACCGTTTCACATAGCTCTTCTCAGTTTTGCAACTGGTCATTTGATATAGCTGGTATTTTATAGCCACCTTCTTCTACCCCTGACTCCATATCCCCTTTACCCTGAGCAGCGACCTCAGCTGGTTGTGGTTCTTTGCCTAGTAGGTGACTCACATCTAATGGTCTTGAAGGTTCTGGACCATTAGAAGTCTAGCCTGAATTGTGTTGTTGTAGTTTTTCATTGATTTTAATCATAGGACATGGTACCACTTTAAGTCACCTTATGGGTTATCTTGTATTCCTGACATACTCTTCCTTACTTCCACTGTAGGAGAGCAACGCATTTTCCCCTTGGTAGTATCAATTGTCCCAGCCAATTTAGTAATTTAACACTCTTCTTTGCTTATTGATTCAGAGGCATGCAGAAGCCCAAAGTGGCCGAATGACAGTCTCAACTTCCAATTTAGTGGTCATGGTTGTGTTTCCTGATGATAGCAATACTTGCTTTGGAACTAAGACCTCTAGACCATCAGGTCCTAAATTGGTAGGAAAGGAAATGAAAATTTTGGTAGTAGATCACTTGGGCTAAAAAATCTATGGAGCCACTCCCATTTCCACCACTTGATTCCTGCACTCATAGATCATAGGTATGAGAGAAAAAAACACTGTTATGCTGATTTAAAACATACACAGTATCCTGGAGGACATTGCCCCAACCTTGCAAATTATTGGAAGCTAGACTGATCTTACTGGTTTGCTGGTGCTATAACTGACCTTCAAAGGCCATTTTACCATTTTAGCAAGACAGCTGCTTCTGGATAATGGAGACCATGGTGAAACCAGTGCATTTCATGAACATGGGCCCATTGCTACACTTCATTTGCTGTGAAGTAACTTCTTTGTTCAGAAATGATGTGTTGAATACTATGATGGTGGATAAAGCATTCTAAAGTCCATGGATTGTAGTTTTAGCAGAAGCATTGCATGCAAGGATGGAAGATCCCTTTCCAGAGTAAGTGTTTTTTTCCAAGAAGAACAAAACACTGCCCTTTCTATGTTGGAAGTGGTTCAGTGTAATCAACCTGATACCAGCTAGCTGGTTGATTATCTTGGATAATGGTGCCATTTAAAGGACTTGGTATTGGTCCCTTCTGCTGGTAGATGGGGCATTCAGTGTTGGCCATAGATAAGTGGACCTTGATTACTAGAACTCCATGTTATTATTTCCAGAGAATAAATGTAAAAATTAAAAACTTAACGATATAATTTTTCATAATAAAGATCTAGATGGGTAATTAACAAGTATTATTGTAAAAAGTTACCAAGGTTGGTCCACTTTCATAAGACTTTGAAAATATGCCAAAAGTAAGGCAGAGGGGAGGGTAATCTTTAATGTATTTCCACCCTTACAAGTACCTATGCACTTCTGATAATTTGGCATTTAAGGATAAAGATATGTGTACCTGTAACTTATTGTTAACACTACCTGTGCCATGAGACCAGAGAATCCCACTGTTTGTGAACTGTAATTACTTCATACTCCCATCCAGAAGATATCCTACACTGTCACTCTTGTCAAGGGGTTAACATTTATTCATAAAGTAATAAAGGATTTGGTTATCAGAAAGGCATCTTTGCAAGCCCTACTTCTAACCACTGAGCTGGATTTCATAGACCAGAGTCCTTAATGATTTCTCAGTTGTAACTGCTCTGGTTAGAGAATTGTGTCTTCCAGCATAATTGGCTCAAGCTTTGACTTCTGAGGAAAGTTTACCTGTTTTCCGGCAAATAAAGCTTCACTAACAATGTTTGAATTCCCAACCAAGCTGAAGTTTATTTCTCAAGTTGTACAAAATAGATTTTTATTTTCTACAAGTGATATACTGTATTAATTAGATGCACTTTCTAAATGGCATCAAGCTTTTCTATAGATACACAAATGTGAAGGGAGAGTAGATAAATACAGCAAAGCAGTTTTGTAGACAATTTGATAAAGTTTCCTACTTTGAAAGGATTTTGAAAAATAATTATTTACCTAAATGTTTAGTCATGCAAAGGAATGATCCTTTTTACAACATAATTAATGCACACAAAATCTTTGAAGACACTACTCATATGGAGCATATTTTAAAATTATATAAAACCAAATTAAACTAGCATTTTTAAGGTAAAAACGAGTCATCAGCAATTTCACATATAATTTAAACATTTTATAGTTTTATCTGTTTATCATTGTATAGCCACACTGTTTTAAGTTTATTGATACTGTTTTTTATTTAAATAAACATTTTTTTCTGTAACAATAGGTATTAAAATTATTATATTTGTTGTTTTAGGGAAACATGTTATTGTTGGGGAAGAAAAAAATTTCCTTTATCCTTGAAAGTGCTTCTGGCTGTTCTAAGAATTAATTTAACTTGATACAGATTAATAGGAGAAAATAAAATTTAATTATGTATGTACAGGGAATTCACATAAACGTGAGAAATTTCAAAGAGAAGTCAGGCAAAATGAGGTATATGTGTCATCCTGAACTAAAGAGAAGGAGGTGAGGGCCCAGGACTTCAAAGGGAAGAAAGGCAGTTCATAGGAGGATGAGAAAGAGTAAATATCTGATACACAAATATTTGCTGGCCCACACAGAAACAATATGACATTGAGAGGAATTTTAACAAACGGACTGCTAAATTCCTCCCTGTCTACCACCCCTATTTCATTTTATAATGTGGTTATCTTTGGTGACAGTTCCATTCCTGGAGCAGGTCCTTTATCTAAATTGTTTTAGGCAGTTAGAGAGAAGGTCAAAGTTTCTTCCTGAGTCTTTTCGGCCTTGATTGTTTTCAGCTCAAAATATTCACATGCCAAAGTGGTACATCTTGGGGGAATTTGTTTTGAACCCCCCCCCCCACACACACACACAAACACACACACATTATTGAAACTTAAATCCTTTTTAATGACTGAAGTTTTAATGACAGCTCTGATGACTGTTTTTTGTGGGTTTTTTGTTTTTTGTTTGTTGGGTTTTTTTTGCTTATCTCACACACAGTACAAGAGTTACAGCATGTTACAAAAATGTTCCAACTGACTAGAACCCACTGAAGCCCCATATTATTCCTGCATATGTAAATGGTAATAAATGTGAGGTGAGAGTGATGAGACAGACATACAAATACAATTTGCCACTTTTCAAGGAATTGTCAAGAAGACTGGTTCTCAGGAGATTCAAATTCCATGTAAATATTTCAGCCATTTTCTCACATGAACTAACATTTTTATGCCTCTTAGAATTACTTCAGGAAGAGGTAACACCAAAATTGATATTCAGCTTTGTTTTCCTGTATCCCTTTGAAGCTCATTGGATACCTAGAAAGGGGAAAGGAAACAAAATGGAACACAAGACTCCGTAATAGATGATCCACAGGTCATACATGCAGACAAGCTTGTGTGACTTCAGGAGGGGCCCTGACATCAAAATATATCTGTGGTGTTGCATTTGCTTTCACCAATGAGGAGTTATTTTAAGGGGACAGGTGGGAAGATGGATATTACTTTCATAGTGATAGTGATATTTTTAAAAAAATCTTTTGTTTTCAACTGAATTTTTTTTGCTAGTATTTGTTTAAATGATTTTCCTTTGATTGTCCTTGATACTCCCCTATGAAAGTACATAGTGAATAACCTTTTTAAAAAATAATTTATTGATGTCTGTTAATACCAGTCTGTAGCTTTGTGTGACAAGCCCTGTCAAAATGACATAAAGTGGACATAGTGATGCGCCTATGCTGTAGCAACTCATGATAGAGGCTTATTTTGTCATTTGATCTTTATATCTGATGGGTCCCTGCTGAACCTGAATGAGTGACTGAAAGTGACAGTAAGAGCAAGTCAGTGCCTTGCATCTCAATGGTAGGTTGAACAGCACCTCAATTGAGGAGTCTTTGTGCTGGTGTGAATCTTGATGCAGTGTTGGCATAAGCCTGCCACAACATGTGCTTGCCTCTCTTGGATATGGTTTTCAAATTCCTGATTTATCACTTTGACATTTGAGAGAGCAAAGGAAAAAAATAAAAAGCACAATTCAGTGACAACTAACAACTTTCTCTTCCCTCAAAGATTTTCTAGGTTTGCCTGAGGAGAGTTGAATCTCTATTTGATTGTTAATTAGAACTGCTATATGAACACTCCAAAATCAAAACAAGCATAATCTGGTTTGTGTCATATTTGTGACAATAGGGCAAAATCATCAGTTTACTGCAATTAATGAATAACTGCCTCAAGGACTGTGGAAGTGATTGGTCTCAAAGAAGATTTTAAATGTATTATAATGCCAGATTTTTTTTTAAATTTCATACTACAGAATAGTAATAAATTTACATGTGCAGACAAATAAAACTCAGGCCGCCCTTAACAGCCCTACTTAACTAAAATTGGTTTAGACAGAATGCCACTTATTTAAAGTCAAGTATGGAAATTGTATTTGGTATTTGGTTTGCTGACATTAGATAAATACTTGTGTATTTTGGGTGTTAATATGAAGAGCTCATCACTCTTTTTAAAAAATTTCCTAGGTCTTTTGTTGAATAGACCATTATGGAAATGGTGTGTCTAAATTCACCCTTTAAACACAGACAACCGTCAATGATAATGCCCTATGAGAAGCCTCAAAAACCTCATAGGAGGTGACAAAAGTATATGAGAAGAGAATTAAAAAGTTATTGTATCACACTACTAGAGGCTGACTATACCCTTTAAAGTTGTCAATGATAATTCTGTCTTACTCACTTCTTAGTTTAGGAGTAGATGCATCTAGGTTTCTTCATTAATGGTTCATTAAACAGTAAATTTAATTACATATATTTGCCTTTTTTTCTCTTTTAGTAATTATATGTTTTTTTCATTTCTTATTTATTTTACTTCCTTTCAAATAAATAAATGGTCAAGCATAAAAATGTTACCTTTTTAGTCATTCATTTATTACTAATAATCAGTGTGTATAAGGAAGCTTTATGAAGTTCCGTCCTTTGAGATGTACTATTTGTTAATCTCTCTGACTTACACTGAACTCAGTCACTCATTTTATAATTGCTCAGTATTTTAATTTAACATATATTGTGAATTGTTCTTCAGTGTTTCCATTTTGTTTTTAACTTTGTCCCTTTTATTAAACGTCTCTAATTGAGATAGTTATCATTTACTGAGACACTTTAAAATGCTCTATACCCCCAACTTCTCTTCATTCTTTTCGTAGTCTTGGGAGGTAGATACCATTATTGGCTTTGTTTCATGGAGTAGGTACAGAGAGGTTAAGTTACTTATTCAAGATTGCATAGCTAACTAACACAAAATTGTTCATCATTGTTCACAAGCTAAGAGGAATCATTGTTCACATTTGCCTACGCAGGAGCCTCTTAAAAACACTTACCTTAAATGAATGACTCTAATGGAAATAATTCAGGTGGGTACTTGAAAAAAATGTATTGTGTACATGGAAACCTTTGAGAAAATATCCTATTATGATGGCAACTGCTTGTTTCACTTTTATCCTGGAAACATACAAAATTTATCTCTCTTTCTCTTCCCCAGTCCCTTGATTTACCAATATATTAACAGAAAAGAATGTTTCTTACTTCAGATATTTAATAACAAATAAAAATACTCAGATTCGAAACATCAATTTATGCTACTCATTATTTGTAAAAGTGAAATAGATATGCATATGCAAGATGAAAGGGAAAAATTACTGAATTAAGGATTATGTATATTTCTGTTACCTGTTCTCACTTTCTATATCTCTTAAAGATCGTTTTCCTTATTTCTCACTCTAAATGCCACAACTCTAGAATCTATAGGATGATGTGATGATCTTCATATCAGTATCTCATCTTCTCTTGGGCTGCATACTCTTATGGCTATAGAATCTCCAAATTAATATATCCAAATAGATCCCCGCCCTTCCTAACCATTCCCTCTTCTATTCCATTTTCACCTCTCTTCTCTGTTCTTATCTTTTATCATCTTTCACCTTTGTTCTCCCTGTTGACTTCCTGCTTGTAGACACTTAGGCCACCAGCCATCATTAATCACACTAACTACAAATTACCCGTCCAAACACCAAATACCATCATGTCACTGATCATCTCAGAACCAAGTCCAAACTCCTTAGCAATGAATATAGTTATTCTAGCTTGTCTTTTCTTAATTCTTTCATACTTATCAAGATTACACCCAAAGTATACTACCAGTTTGGTTGCATTGGATTAGTACATCTTTTAAAGTCGTATAGGTGTGTGTGTGTGTGTGTGTGTGTGTGTGTGTGTGTGTGTGTGTGTATTTTTTTTTTCCTTTTCATGAAGACTTCACAAATACTTGGTTGTAGAATACCTGATACAGATACCTTATTTACTCTTTTTTGTGTTTGGAACCATAGGTTTTTATGAAAACTAGTTTCTTTTGAAATGTGGAACATGTTTATAAAAGAATTTAAAGTGCAAAAGGAAGAGTATATACAAAATAAGAATGGAAAGAGGGAGATTCATGAAATGTATTAGATTACAGGACATACTTTATTCAGCACACCTACAGTCCTTTGAAAACAACTGCAACTGCAAGTTCTAGTTAAAAATGAAAAATTGAGCAAAATTAGCTGTCCACATTTCCTAAAACCATGATATAGTGTTTAATAAAAAAAAAAAAAAAACCAAAAAATGAAAAAAAACATATAAACTTCTTCAGGGTTCTTCCCTCCCCCAACATGACAGCAGCAGAGTGTAAGGTACTTCTGTGTGGCTCCGTGAGCTGTTCTGAACCAGCAGGCAGGTTCTGGATAAGTAGAAGTGGCATTTAAATCCACCAGCATCCAGATGGTCCAAGATAAGGTAGTCAGAGGTCTGAATCTCCTTGACACCAGTTTACAAAGAGATGCATAATGACCCAATGACGATTACAGTTTATGCTAATAGTATATTTGAAATGTATAAAGAAATCTAGGCTTTTTAAGGCTGTCAGTAGAAAACATTTTATGATATGAATAACTGTGCCTCCTTTTACTTATGCTTTCAAGATTTTTGTATAGGCTCCTGTGTACATGCACACATATATATCGTTGTTTATTGGTGGCTTATAAGAATTCCCCACACAAGCATTTATGTTAATAATTCAACTAAATAATTCTCATTTGATGAATCTGAACAAAGATCCCTTGAAGTTGATTTGATTAATACCCAAATTAATTATTATAATTAACTAAAGAAAACATAGATAAGCACATTAATACAGTTGAAAGACAGTAAGAATCTGGAAGGTGATAAAACTTATTGTGGAATTTGTTTAAATTCAGGTTTTTAATCTTTCCTATTAAGATGAAATTCTTAAACTTCCCACATTTCACCATAGCAAAAAGAAAGGGAGAAAATTGCTTTATGTCTCAAGTTCAAACCTTTGTTTCTTTATTTCATTGTACATTGTCTTTATGTACTGGTGATAGAAGCCCTTAGCAGGTTCCTAATCCTCAGTGTCTTGCCTTATACACCATATTAGTGCTACATTGTGGGGACACTGAATTTTTATATGCTTGGGGATGAAACAACTACAATGATAATTTTTCAATACTATTATCTCTCCACTGATAGAGAGGATAATCACATTTATATCCTCTTTCCTTATATGTTCAGTCTGTTCTAGACATGCATGTCTTTTTTATACATGGCAAAATAATTGACTCAACAGCTGCATAGAGATAATAAAAAAGGTATCTAAGAAAAAAAGGGTCATCCCTAATTCTTTAGGAAGTTGATTTTAAGTTATGTGTTAATGTAGTTTGTTGAAATGATTGTTTTATATTCAAGGAAAAGTTCAGATCATTTTAGCAGTATTATACATTAAAATTGATTTTTTTTGAGTTTCCCATTATTGTTTATTTATTGCCAACATTTAGAAAAGAGTTTACTGCTTCATATTAAGAGATTATCTTTGGTTTTAATTGTTTTATATTTTAGCCTCTGAACCATCTTTAGCTCTAAACTATCCCTGATCTCAGATGAAAGAAACCACCTGAAGGCATTTTTGTCAATTTAGTGCTGGGATCAGTCCGCACCTTTTTATTTATTTTTTTAAATATTTATTTAATTTTGAAAGAGAGCATGCACGCAAGAGACAGCAGGGAGGGGCAGAGAGAGAGAGAGGGAGACAGAATCCAAAGCTTGCTACAGGCTCTGAGCTGTCAGCACAGAGCCTGATACAGGCTCAAACCCATGAACAGGGAGATCATGACCTGAAGATGCGTAACCGACTGAGCCACATAGGTGACCCAGAGCACACCTTTTTAAAGAGTTGTATCTACCAGTAAGCAAAATCAATACATGAAAATTTTCATGTAATCAAAAGGTTATTTATTCTCTTTGCAGAATCATTTGCACTTTGGAAATTAATTTGTATAATTTCTTTGTGTATCCTGCCACACTGTTGCATTTAAGGTATTATTCTATTGCAAACCATTTTTTTTTCATACTTTCTCAGGAAATTATCCACTATAAATCCAACAAGTGGTTTATCTAAAAGTAGATTTTCATTCATTCATTCACACATAAGTATATTGATGAAACTCCCAAGGGTATAATTTTGCAAACTTGATGGGTGCCCTGATAATTACATTTAATTTGCCACAGACAGCTAAAATTTGATTCTTAACTCTTTTTGACCACACTAAAATTGAGTGTTGTATCATAAAAGAGCACATCAATGGTGTCTTAAAAATTGTTTTTGGCATTTTTTGCAGTTGAAACAATGAGAAGAAAGTAATTTGTATCTCTCTGAGGCTTATTTATGGTCCCATTCTCTTCATTCAGCTACTTGTTTTTTTCTTTCTTGTCACTCTTTATGTTGTAATTTATAGTTATCAGTCATCAATTTAATAGATGTTTGTTGTGTTCCAGCTATGCATTATGCATTAATCTGGGGACTGGATTTACAATGATATGCCTGGATTTAAGGAATTACATAGTTGGCACATATGCAAGTAAAAGGTAATTATAATACAGTGTGATAAAAGCAATAATTACAGTATGAATGGAATGATATGGGAGACAAAAGAGGGATTGAGTAATTACTCTGGCTCGAGTTGTTTCAGTATGGAAAAGATGATGTTGAATTAGTTTTTTGCATATAAACAACTTATTATTGTTCTTGCTTTTTGTTCATTTTTTTCTTTAGGTTTTTTCATTGTGGTAAAATGAACATAACAAAACTTTACCATTGTAACAAAAATTTTAACCGTTTTTAAGTATACTCTGAAATGGTATTAAATACATCCTAACATTGTGCAACCATCACCATCATCTGTTTTCATAATTCTTTGCAAACTCTATTCCCATTAAACAATAACCTGTCATTCTGCTTCGCCACCTACCATATCTTGGTAACCACCATTCTGCTGTCTGTCTCTGATTTTTGACTGACTACCCTAAGTACCTCACATAAGTGGAATCATATATTTACTTTTTGTGACTGGCGTATTTCACTTAGCGTAATGTGCTCAGAATTCATCCCTGTTATAGCATATGTCAGAATTTTCTTCCTTTTTAGGGCTGAAAAATATTCCATTGTGTGTGTATGTATGTGTGTGTGTATACATATCACATTTTGCTTATCTGTTTATCTGTCCATGCACAATTGTATTGCTGCCACATTTTAGCTATTGTGAATAATGCTGCTATAAACATGAGTATACAAATACCTCTTTTTGAGACCTTGTTTTCAAATCTTTTGGATATATATCCAAAAGTGGAATTGCTGGATCATATGGTAATTCTGTTTAATTTTTTGAGGAACACCATGATGTATTACACAGCATCTGTACCATCCACCAACAATGCAAAAGCGTTCCAATATCTCCATATCCTTGCCAACACTTGTAATTTTCTGGGGTTTTTAATACTACCCATCCTAATGGGTATGAGGCAATATCTCATTGTAGTTTTGATTTGTGTTTTTTTTTTTAATGTTTGTTTATTTTGAGAGAGAGTGCAAGAGAATGAGTGGGGCGGTGGGCAGTGAGAGAGGGAGAGAGAATCCCAGGTAGGCTCTGTGATCACTGTAGAGCCTGACTTGGGCTTGATGTCATGACTGTGAGATCATGACCTGAGCTGAAATCAAGAGTAGGACACCTAACCAACTGAGCCACTCAGGCACCCCAATTTGTGTTTAAATTTGATATTTTGGTTAATTTTCCTTACACCAGTGTTTCTCAGAGTGTGTTCCAAGGATTAAATGACCAAAATTAACCAGAATGTTTGTTAACAATGTAATTTCTTATGCTTCCAAACTTTTATTCAAGTTATGGTATTCTATGAAAATTGTACACTTTAAACTCTTCAGGTGATTTTTTAGCACAATAAATTTTGCCACAGAATCTAGTGAAAATTATTTTCTCTTTCATCAAGATTACTGTCATCTTTATAATCACATTGTTTATTATCATCATGTCTAAATTGTGTTAATGAGAACATACATTTAGATTACACTGGTGTATTGCATACCCCAAACAGCATGGTTTTCTTAGAGATTAGTGAGCCACAGATTCTGGGATTGGTGGGTACTTTATAGATGAAAGTAGTCACTCACTACTCTCTCTGCATATATTTGCCCATGATTTACATCCAGTCCAAGTGCCTCCTCTGTGAAGCCATCCATGGATGACTTTAGCAAGGCAGAGCTGATGTTTCCTCCTGTTGTATCATCACCGGACAAAGCTTTGCCCTTGTACATACCTATATTGCAAATCTTGTTGCCAAGGCTGCCCTCAACTCCTTGCGGATAAAACTGTTCTAATTAGCTTTAATTTTTTGCCTAAGACAGTGCCTTATACCTAATATATAAAAATATGTTCTTTAAAACTCATTTGAAGTGGAATTTTAAGAAATCTTAGAACAGTAAGTTAACCAAGCAGGCGTGATAATTTTGTCCACCCAAAGGGTTAAAGATTAAAAATTATGTAAATCTTCTCAGGTTGAAAAATATTAGAACTTGAATTTTGTGAATAAAACAGAAAAAATCTGTAGTGATACAGAAAAGATGATATAACAAGGGTCTATGTAAGAAAAGATGTATTTTTTTCAGAATTCTTTTGCAGGGATAAATTCTTTTAATAGGTAGAAAATAGAAATATAAAGATATGTTTAATTTTTCCCTTTGACATTTCATATAGAATTTTAGTTTTCAAATAAAATAAGGATAATTAAGTGTTGGAAAATAATCTGAAGATAAGATATTAATACAGGGTAGTGTATAGGGTACAATTTCAAAACAAATGCTAAATTTATGGGGTTTTTTGTGTGTGAAAGTTTTTCAATTATATAATACTGATGGAATTTGTTTTTGAGATAACATTTTGGGACCCTTACTAAGCAGGAAATTAGGAAGAGTAATTACGGAGTACAGTTTTCCTTGGAAAACTATATAGTTGATCTCATCGATGGCTGTTTTCTTTAAAGAATAGTCCAATCTTGGAGCCCACAGAGTCTCCCATAGATGATGCACACTAATTCCACAAACAAACCAGAACTGCTTTAACATGTTTTCCCTCTTGGTCTCTCAGGTAATTAGCTGTAGGTAGAATCAATAGTTGTTTCCCTAACACAGAGTATACCATTGCAGTGATAATGAAATAATCCTTTTCATTATATATTTACTAAACTACTCTTCCAATTTGGTGCATTAGTTCAAGGACCAGATAATCCAAAAATAATAATCTTCAATGAGAAACCATATAATCTATAATGCCCATTAAAAAGTGAAAATTTCATACATGGCCATAAATAATAAGGAATACATTTACTGAATATTAACATTCACAATACTAGTTGCATGTTCTAAAGATTTATGACAATCTGATGGCAGGCACATGATTGCAGTAAGCTAACAATTGACCATGTGCTTCAAAATAATGAGCCAAGCCTTTTCCAGAAAGCCTAGAGAAAACAGAGCTTGCCCAGAGAAAATAGGCCTGCCCAGAGAGCCTGACAATGAGGAAGTGAAATGCGGGTGATGGCAGTAAGGTAATCTTCACCTGACTCATTATCCAGGTGTGAAAATCACTATGAAAAGTACCATTAAAAATCAATGCATATTGGCCTTTTACTCAAAAATCTTCCTCCTGAAAAACATCTGAAGGTTTTTTCAACTTGACATTATAAAAAGAAAAGGAAAAGAAAGGAATTTTTTTTTTTTTTTTTTTTTTTTTTTGAGTTAAAGAAAGTTCTCATAGGTGCCTTTATGTGAAAATTTAGGACTGCTTTGGGCCATCCCAGAAATGTTTGCATTTCAGAATATAAACTTTACTCTCAGAAGTGCTGATATACTCTTCTTTATTTTTTCCTTTGCTCACCCTCAATAGTCCTGAACTTACACCTAGTACATGGGGCTTCTGGGGATGCTCCCAGTTTTTCTCCTCTGAGTATGATATATAGAAAAAAGAGAAAATAAAATTACTCAAATTTTGCCAATGTATTGAAAGGTTATGGACTAAAATGATCTGTCAGACCATTCTTTAGACTTCAAAGGTCAAATTGAGAGGTTAGCAATTCTAAAGTTTTACTTCATTAACTATTTTTTTCTGGCAAAGTGCTGGAAAATTTTGTTCCCTGGGGTTAATCCTCTGTCAGAGAACACAGCCAACCCCCTATAATCGGCCAGAGTTGTATTGAATGTTCTTCCTTCATAGCCAGCAAGTGAGTGGTGGATGATTGCCAGTTTTGATCTATTAAACATTTTGATTGTCCTCCCGTCAGTTTTCTGCCTAAGATTGTGCAGCCATTCTATGCACTCAGAGGTGACTTTTTTTGACAGATGGACAGGCAGAGGCTGAAGGTAGCCTGACAGCACCTGTGATTCTATTGTGTGTCAGAATCAACCTGCAGATTGGCACCAGATGAAGGCAAATGTGGGCCACAACTCACCCGCTAGAGTGTCCTGATATCACTCTGCTTTGGTTCATTTGTTATTTCGTTTCGCTGGCTTTGGTTGTTTCTAATTTTGACCTTCTGTGACTGGAGTGCAGGGAGGAGCTCTGTCTTTGGGGTCCTAAAATCTTAAAGGAACTGAACTCTGTGGGACAGTGGGAAGTCAGCCACATAGGCATTCAGGAGATATGTGTAAATCAGTTTACACAGTGTTTGGGTCCATCAGAGAGTTTTTCACTTACTTAAATTACCTTATGAAACTTAAAACAGCCACTGACTGCTAACCAAACATACCATGCTTGTAATAAGTATAACATTTATTTTTAAGATTATCATGAATAAAATAATTTTAAGAAAGGACTAGATGTAATCTGTTGGTTCTCATGCTGGGTAAAGGAATCTGGATGTTTGGAGTTAGGCACAATGCAGATAGGCTCTGCTCCCACATCTGTGCCTGTCCCCTCTGCTCACCAGTCGCTTCCCAGAAAGAACTTCATTATAAATTCAGGCATTGTGTAAATTTCTGTCATGTTTTGAGATCTGAAGAGAACACAGCCTCACCTACACAGGCTGGAAGTTGCAAGGAGAAGCACAGCAGGAGCGCAGGGTCCTCTGTCTCTCAGTGTCCTGCAGGAAAGCATGCTTGCCCTGCAGAAGAGCTAGCTGGACATACTGTGCTTCAGTATAGTTTTCACAGGATGTGGTAGTGAACCCACCTGTTACTCTGTCCAGGTCTCCTCATACATGCCTTCCAAGTTAGTGCTCCCCATCACCAGCTTCAAAGTGCTTTTGCTTCTGATGGCCCAAACCTGAGGCCTGTTTTTATCACAGCCCTCTGGCTACCAGAGTGGTTTTGCCAGATGCACAAGGAGCAAACAAAGCACAACTGTCAGGTTGTAATTTCCCACTGCTCAACCAGGCCACCGTTAGCTAATGATGAACAACTTTGAAAGTGTGAAAGCCCACGTCTTTTGTCTTTGTGCAGGGCGCATGTGAGGAGTCACGTAGACTCCCTGTTCCCTTGTGGGACCCCGCTGAACCTACTATTCTCCAGGCTTTGTCTGGAATCACATCCTGGCTCCTCTTCATCTTCCACACCTAGTTTCCCTCACTTCTTTATGTGCTTCTCCAGGAGGACTTCTTTAGTAAATCCTTAATCCATGTCAGGATCTGATTCTAGACAACTTGACCAAAAATCTGGGTCACATATGAAAGCTGCCTTATTACACTTAACACATTTGTTTGATCAGTAGTCTATCTGGATTTGGTGTTGGTCATTTTCAATTGTGAGATAGGAGCTGTTGGAGACTTGGGGAATGCATGAGAGGTTAGGTAGATACATTAATTATCTGTTACTGAAACAAATTACTCCAAAGTTTGATAGTTTACATAATACACATTTATAATCTGACAGTTTCTTTGTGCCAGGAATTCTGACACAACTAAGCTGGGGCTTCTTCAGTATCTCTCATCTGTAATTAAGGTATTTGCCAGGTTGTAATTATCTCAGGATTTAACTAGGGTGGATCTACTTCCAAGTTCACTATGTGGTTGTTGACAGGATTTAGTCCATTGTGGGTTGATGGATTTATTTTCTTGCTAGGTATTCTTGAGCCCTCAGCTCCTTGCCACAAAAGCCTCTTCATCAGGGCAGCTTGCTTCAGCAAAGTGGAAAAGAAAACAAAACAAAACAGAAGGCAAGGGAGAATAAGAGAGACTTTGAGCAAGGGAGAGAGAGCACACTAGAAAGGGTGGAGTCACAGTCTTTTGTAACCTAATCATGGAAGTGATATTTCATTAGTTCTGTCACTCTCTTGGTTAGAAGCAAGTCCCTGTGTGTAGTCCACACTTAGAGGAAGGAGACTGCACAAGGGCATGCTTATAGGAAGTAGGAGTCACCTGTAGCTGCATCCTTCTAGGCAATCTGACAAAGCTGTCTCGGGTCATCTTTGCAGATTCTTGCTTGTCACTTCAGTTTCCTCTCATTAAAACTTTATACCTCAGTGATCATATTCACATCTAAATTCTATGGAGTTATTTTATATAAAGAAGAAGCACGTATTTACACATAAATACCCCTCAAATGTCAGCATAAGGGAGAAATACAATGGTTTCATCCTTGGAATACCTCAAAAAAAAAAAAATGGTTAAAATTCTGTCATGACAAATCATGCAGGTTAGAAACTCAAAAATCTCTGCTGGCACTCAGTTGGCATTTCTTTTGACACTTTCTGAAATGATGCTTAGATAATTTGCTCCTTTGCTCAATCTGTCTTGACAACTGGAAGGTATTTTATGCTGGTCTTATATGAAAGGCTGTGTGTCCACTTCAGTGGCTCCAAAATGAATCAGCTCAACTCCCGGATATGAATGATTCATTGGATCTTATCTCCCTCATGCTGGCTGCCTTGGCTCTCAATTTGCTAATATAATGATTTCCTAAATACTGAGTCCAGATGTTCCCTTGGGATAAGCAAGGCAGAGGAATACAGGTATGTGAAAAGACAAAGTTTGTTTGATTTTTTAATTTCAAATAATTGTGGTTATGGCTTATAGTCATACTGTGCTAAAGCCTTTAATGCAGTAGCACAGACAACCCCTTTTCTCTCTACCTGCATGAATATGTGCATAGATAGATAGATAGAGAGATGCATTTATATCACTGCATTGTATAAGTAATATGTTCTGGTCAGCAGAGCTGCCACGACAGCCATTATCTTGAAGTTGATTGGCCTTACACTGTGCAAAATTTCAAAAAAGATTGAGAAGTCCCCGCCTCTACTAGTTAGTAAGAAAACCAACTGGCATTAAATAAAAAGTAGTGATCCTGTGCCAGATCAAGTAGATTTTTTATGCTTGCAAACTCTGGAGTGAGCTGTAACTACTGACAGGGGCTATGACCTTGTTTTAATATCATGTTCGCATGAAGGTTATCTCTTTGATTTCCAGAAATTTTTATTCAATGCACAATTGATTTTAAGATGAATCATCATTATATTTAATCATTATTAAAATATATATGTATGTGTGTGTGTGTGTGTGTATGTTTGTGTGTGTGTATGTTTGTGTGTGTTTATTTAAAAACCCTAATAGCTAAGGAAAAGGCTTGCTTTGTGCCAGAATGTTTAAAAAGCTCTAAAATCCCAGGGCACCATCAGCCAGACAGCCACTCAGATAGCTGAACAAAACGACGGAGCTATGCAATTCATATAAATACACACAGATGTGATGCTGGAAACCCATTATTTTTCTTGTGGGATGCTTTCTGTCTCAACAGCAATAAAATTTATACAATTGTTAAATCAAACAGATGTAGCTTACATTGTGTCTAAAGGCCACCAAATCTGGATTCTGTAAGAATTAGATAAGAGAGAAAGCTCTTGTGTCAAAACTGTAAACCCTACACTGGCTTCACAGCCCTTTATGCTACTATGAAGGGATAAATAGATGGTGAAAGTCAGATCTCTATCTACAGTTTAAACTTTCCAAAATGAAATGATGTGTTTGCTGAGCAAGAAACATGTAACACCTCTTAACCCAGTTAAGAAACTCTCAGGACTATGGGCAGAGACAGAGATTTTGGTAGTTGGGACACTAAGATATTAGGTGAGCTGACCAAAGCCTTTCAAAGACCAGGATTATTTTCTAAAATTTAACAAAATCTGATGCAACAAAATATTTTGATCTCTTTTTAAAAAATAGTATAAATCCAGCATTTAAAATAAAGTTACGCTTAAGAAGAAATTATCACCCATCATTTCAACACAAAGAAACACATTTTCACTTATAAATACATGGGTATATACACACACATATATGTATACATTAAATCCTTTGGAAAACCAAAATCAGACCGTACATACTGTTTGTAAACTGCTTAAACTTGAAAATATGTCACGAATACATTTCAGATTATGGTAGAAATTGTTAGTTACCTACAGTCTAGTTACCTAACATTCACTCCTTATTTTTTGCTAAACAGGATTTAGTGTGAAGCAGCAATGTATTTGCAAAATTTAAGAGGCTGGATGGCAATTGGTTCAAGCTGTTTACAATGATCCTATTCCCTAACTTTCTGCTTCTTTAACATGTAGGTTGAGCACATGGTCAGTTCAGACCAATAAGGTTTAAGAGAAGAGAGTTGGGGGGATTCCAGGAAACTTTGGATTTTCTGATTAAATAAGATAGATGCGATTATCTTGGTTCTTTCTCTTCCTCTCCCCCTATCTTTTGACTTGCCCCTAGACATGAGGGCTGATACTATAGTGGCTTCCTTGGAAGCGTGAGAGAAAGGCAAAGAGGATTATGGTGATAGTATCCCTGAACCTGGACCAACACTGCCTTCCTCTAAATTCCTGCATTTTATTTATTAATAGAAAGATAAACATAAATTATTAAAGCCGCCGTGATTGAGTTTTCTGTTTGCTAAATATCTCTTTCTAATATGCGTCAAAGATTTCCTTAAACATACTGCTGATGCTATGATTATAAAATATAGTTTATGTTGTTTGGAACAAGGCATTAAATATTAAATCTTATAGGGAAAACTTTATCCTACTTTCTGTCTTATTTTGATCACTCTGATCATTCTTACAATATAAAAAGAGGGTCATAATATGACTTAAATTTAACTAATTTTACAAATTACCTTTTTTATAAAATGCATTAACAGGTTTATCCAGCTCAAAATTAATACTATTTTCAATATATTTATTTTTTAACATCACTCTTAATTATATTAAGCAATATTGGTTTCTACTTTTCATAAGATATTTAGTGGACTTAGGGAAATATATTAAGAACATTATTAATTCAGGTGGCATATACATATGGCAAAAATCTTACATGTGGACTAGCACATGATTAAAGTTGGAACACTATGTTCTACTATATCACTTTTAATGGTTGTTTATCATACTCTAAATTGTTATATTCAGGGGTAATATTTAGAGCATTTAACTCCTGGTATGTTGTGGATACCAACCATCAACCATCAAATGACCATAAAGCAAGTAACAGAAATAGATGCCAATGTTAACAACTGGGGCGGTTGGAGTACCAGCTGCCTATCAGTCTCAAAGGCATCAACAGTGCATATAATCAGTTAACCTCTTAGTAAATATTTAAGTTGTGACCTGCCTAAATCTTTGCTAAATTTATTTGACAAATAAATGTTTGAATTGTTTCCTCAGGAAAAAGGATAAGTTAAATTTTGGGGAAATAAACAAATATTTTTAAGATTTTCATATCCTTTTTGCCTAATTATCCCCAGAATGTTTGTACCAATTATATTCTCACAAATACCATAGAAGAGTGGAATGTTTTATTCAATCTATCATGCTTTTTGTACCACTCAAAAAACAGAGATAGAATAATAAAATAATAATAATAATAATAATAATATAATTCCAATAAACATACACCTTAAACACACCTACACACATACTTATTTAGGCTTGTTTTTTTTAATACTCCCTAGTCATAATACTGTTCATTTTGTTTTATTCATATAATATGTCTTAACAGTCTTCCAATTTAATATAATTGATCTAGCCAATAATTTCAAAATTTTCAGTCTGTTTTAAATTATAAAAGTCATATGTGCACTTTCTAACAAATCAAATACTACTGAGATATAGAAATAAAATGGTGATAATTTCACCACCCCTCTCCAAATATAGCTTGCTTGCATTTATCATTATTAGTGTAAGTATTCCATAATTTTCTCCATGTTTAAACACAAGGGTGCCAGCATAAAGGTATGTATATGTAGAGACTTTCATTACTACTATCTTAGAAAAAATAGGTTTTTACAAATGCACAGTGTAATTTTTTTTCTGTCATGTATCATTTATATCCTTTCATGTCAATAGTAACATATATAACTCATTTTTAATAGCTGGGCAATATTTCACTATGTTAATATTTTATAGTTAATTCAAACATTACCCTGTTGGCATACATGCATCTTGTTTCAAAATCTTTTACTGCTACAATTTTTTTTTTTTTTTGAGAGAGGGCACAGAGCAAGGGGCACAGAGAGAGAGCAGGAGAGAGAGAAGTAGAACTCACACAAAGTGGGGCTCTTGCTCACCCAATGAGGGACTCAAACTCAAAAATGATGAGCTCATGACCTGAGCTGTAGTCAGATGCTTAACCAAATGAGCCACCTAGGCTATGTTTTGTTTTTGTTTTTTTTTAAACCAATGTGTTTTTGTTTGTTTGTTTGTTTTTTAAGTTCCTGTAGACATACACTTTTCTACTTGTGTTTGGTTGTTTTTTTCTCTACTATAGAAACCACCCCCCACACCATCTACAGCTACCAAAATAGGATTATTAAGTTAGGTTGTGTATATTTTTTAACTCAACAGTTGTGATAGAATATGTGAGATCACATTTCCCCACAAAATGTTCCAGTATACACATTTCCCCATTTAATACTGAATTTCATTAATCTCTTAACATTTTGCTAATCTGGTATGTTAAAAATGGCATTTTGCTGTGATTTATCTACCATGAGATTGAGAATACTACTTTAAAAAGTTTTATTTATTTGTTTTAAGAGAGAGTGAATGTGAGTGAAGGAGAGAGAGGGAGTCAGAGAGAGAGGGAGACAATCTGAAGCAGGCTCTGTGCTGACAGCAGCAAACCCAATGTGGAGCTTGAACTCACAAACTGTGAGGTCATGACCTGAGCTGAAGTCAGATGTGCAACCTACTGAGCATACAGATTCCCCACTGATTTTTTTTTTTTTTAAGTTTGTTTATTTTGAGAGAGAGAGAATCCCAAGCAGGTTCCACACTGTCAGTGCAGAGCGTGATGTGGGGCTGGAACTCAGAAACCATGAGATCATGACTTGAGCTGAAACCAAGAGTTGGATGTTTACCCAGTGGAACCACGCAAGCACCTGCTACCTTTTTTTTTTTTTTTTTTTTTTTTTTTTTTTAATAAATTTCAGTTCTCTTGTGAAGTTTTATCCTGGTTTTTAATTTATAGAGCTTTTTATAAGTATGTATGTCTGAGGAATATTAACTTTTGTTTGCAGTAAATGCTTCCAATTATTTCCTAGCCTATTGTCTTTTAGCTTTTCTCAGTGTATATTTTCATTTTTATCTGCCAACATTTTTCATGCAGTAAAATAGGGATATTTTTCATGTGGATCCTTAAACAATAGAGATTTTATTTTTATGTAAAATGTGTTAAGTATTTAACTGTATTTTCTTTAAATTGCATAGCTGATTATTCTATCTCAATTTATTAAGCAAATTATCATTTTCTGACTTAAAATAACACCTTGTTGGGGCGCCTGGGTGGCGCAGTCGGTTAAGCGTCCGACTTCAGCCAGGTCATGATCTCGCGGTCCGTGAGTTCGAGCCCCGCGTCGGGCTCTGGGCTGATGGCTCAGAGCCTGGAGCCTGTTTCCGATTCTGTGTCTCCCTCTCTCTCTGCCCCTCCCCCATTCATGCTCTGTCTCTCTCTGTCCCAAAAATAAATAAAACGTTGAAATAAAATAAAATAAAATAACGCCTTGTCAGTGGTGTGCTGCAGACACCAGTTATTTAATTTTCAGAGGTTTTACATGTTGATTATCATGACATTGGTACCTTAAAATTGACCATGATAGGAGTATTCTTGTATTCTTTTCACTGATATCCTTGGACCCATCTCAATATTTTCATTCATTCATTCAGACTCAGTATTTTGATTCATTTATTCCGTTTGCATAATGATATACAAATAATATACTTTTTATTTACAGTACATTTTCTCAGAATCTGGTATGATAAAAAGATTCTTGTTCTTTTGCAAATATCTGCTGTCATTTTTCTCAAATATTTACAATGTATTTGAAAATAATTTTGACATGTTGTCACTCTCAAATTGTCCAAAAAAAGAAAATTTTTATTGTGATAAAAAGTGTGTTAAATCAATATATTCATTTGGTAATAATAGATCTTTTCATTTTATTAAATTCTTTTGCTCATATTTTTTTTTCTCTTTATTTAGGGTATTGGCATTTTAAAGAAACATTTTTTATATCTTTAGGCTCACTGTAATAGGTCTATTTTGTTAAATGCTTTAAATTGTGAAACAGAAAAGAGTCCATTCCTATTTTGAAATAGCAAAATGGGTGAAAGCCTTGAGGAAATAAGTCTCCTTTTTTTTAATTTTACTTTTTATTTTTTTAAATTTACATCCAAATTAGTTAGCATATAGTGCAATAATGATTTCAGGAGTAGATTCCTTAATGCCCTTTACCCATTTAGTCCATCCCCCCTCCCACAACACCTCCAGCACCCCTCAGTTTGTTCTCCATATTTATGAGTCTCTGTTTTGTCCCACTCCCTCCCTGTTTTTATATTATTTTTGTTTCCCTTCCCTTATGTTCATCTGTTTTGTCTCTTAAAGTCCTCATATGAGTGAAGTCATATGATTTTTGTCTTTCTCTAACTAATTTCACTTAGCATAATACCCTCCAGTTCCATCCACGTTGTTGCAAATGGCAAGATTTCATTCTTTTTGATTGCTGAGTAATACTCCATTGTATATGTATACCACATCTTCTTTGTCCATTCATCCATCAATGGACATTTGGGCTCTTTCAATACTTTGGTTATTGTTGTTAGTGCTGCTGTAAACATGGGGGTGCAAGTGTCCCTTTGAAACAGCACACCTGTATCCTGTGGATAAATGCCTAGTAGTACAACAGCTGAGTCATAAGGTAGTTCTATTTTTAGTTTCTTGAGGAACCTCCATACTGCTTTCCAGAGTGGCTGCACCAGCTTGCGTTGCCACCAACAATGCAAAAGAGATCCTCTTTGTCCGCATCCTTACCAACATCTCTTGTTGCCTGACTTAATGTTAGTCATTCTGACAGGTGTGAGGTGGTATCTCATTGTGGTTTTGATTTGTATTTCCCTGATGATGAGTGATGTTGAGCATTTTCTCATGTGTTGGTTGGCCATCTCAGTGTCTTCCTTGGAGAAGTGTCTATTCATGTCTTTTGCCCATTTCTTCACTGGATTATTTGTGTTTTGGGTGTTGAGTTTGATAAGTTCTTTGTAGATTTTGGATACTAACCCTTTATCTGATATGTCGTTTGCAAATATCTTCTCCCATTCTGTTCGTTGCCTTTTAGTTTTGCTGATTGTTTCCTTGGCTGTGCAGAATCTTTTTATTTTGATGAGGTCCCAGTAGTTCATTTTTGCTTTTGTTTCCCTTGCTTCTGGAGACGTGTTGAGTAAGAAGTTGCTGCGGCCAAGATCAAAGAGATTTTTGCTTGCTTTCTCCTCGAGGATTTTGATGGCTTCCCATTTTACATTTAGGTCTTTCATCCATTTTGAGTTTATTTTTGTGTATGGTGTAAGAAAGTGGTCCAGGTTCATTCTTCTGCATGTTGCTGTCCAGTTTTCCCAGCACCACTTGCTGAAGAGACTGTCTTTATTCAATGGATATTCTTCCCTGCTTTGTCAAAGATGAGTTGGCCGTATGTTTGTGGGTCCATTTCTGGGTTCTCTATTCTGTTCCACTGATCTGAGTGTCTGTTCTTGTGCCACTACCATACTGTCTTTATGATTACAGCTTTGTAGTATAGCTTGAAGTCTGGAATTGTGATGCCTCCTGCTTCGGTTTTCTTTTTCAAGATTGCTTTGTCTATTTGGGGCCTTTTCTGGTTCCATGAAAATTTTAGGATTATTTGTTCTAGCTCTGTGAAGAATGCTGCTGTTTGATCCCCTTTGATAGGGATTGCATTGAATATGTAGATTGCTTTGGGTAGTATCAACATTTTAACAATATTTGTTCTTCCTATCAGGAGCATGGAATCTTCTTCCATTTCTTTGTGTCTTCTTCAACTTCTTTCATAAGCTTTCTATAATTTCCAGTGTATAGATTTTTCACCTCTTTGGTTAGATTTATTCCTAGGTATTTTATGGTTTTTTGTGCAATGGTAAATGGGATCGATCCCTTGATTTCTCTTACTGCCGCTTCATTTTTGGTGTATAGGAATGCAACCGATTTCTGTGTGTTGTTTTTATATCCTGCAACTTTGCTGAATTCATGAATCAATTCTAGCCATTTTTTGGTGGAATCTTTTGAGTTTTCCACATAGAGTATCATGTCATCTGCGAAGAGTGAAAGTTTGACCTCCTCCTGGCCGATTTGAATGCCTTTTATTTCTTTGTGTTGTCTGATGGCAGAGGCTAGGACTTCTAATACTATGTTGAATAATGGTGGTGAGATTGGACATCCCTGTCTTGTTCCTGACCTTAGGGGGAAAACTCTCAGTTTTTCCCATTGAGGATGATGTTAGCATTGGGTCCTTCATATATGGATTTTATGATCTTGAGGTATGCTCCTTCTATCCCTACTTTCTTGAGGGTTTTTATCAAGAAAGGATGCTGTATTTTGTCAAATGCTTTCTCTGCATCTATTGAGAGGATCATATGGTTCTTGTCCTTTCTTTTATTGATGTGATGAATCACATTAATTGTTTTGCATATATTGAACCAGCCCTGCATCCCAGGTATAAATCCCACTTGGTCGTGGTGAATAATTTTTTTAATGTATTGTTGGATCCGGTTGGCTAATATCTTGTTGAGGATTTTTGCATCCGTGTTCATCAGGGAAATTAGTCTATATTTCTCCTTTTTAGTGGTGTCTCTGGTTTTGGAATCAAGGTAATGCTGGGTTCATAGAAAGAGTTTGGAAGTTTTCCTTCCATTTCTATTTTTTGGAACAGCTTCAAGAGAATAGGTGTTAACTCTTCTTAAATGTTTGGTAGAATTCACCTGGAAAGCCATCTGGCCCTGGACTCTTGTTTTTTGTCATATTTTTGATGACTAATTCTGTTTCCTTACCGGTTATAGTTCAAATTTTCTATTTCTTCCTGTTTCAGTTTTGGTAGTGTATATGTTTCTAGGAATTTGTCCCTTTCTTCCAGATTACCCATTTTATTGGCATATGATTGCTCATAATATTCTCTTATTATAGTGTATAGTGTTTATTTTTGCTGTGTTGGTTGTGATCTCTCCTCTTTCATTCTTGATTTTATTTATTTGGGTCCTTTCCTTTTTCTATTTGATCAAACTGCCTAGGGGTTTACCAATTTTGTTAATTCTTTCACAGAACCAGCTTCTGGTTTCATTGTTCTACTGTTTTTTTGGTTTTGATAGCATTTATGTCTGCTCTGATCTTTATTATTTCCTGTCTTCTGCAGGTTTTGGGTTTTATTTGCCATTCTTTTTCCAGCTCAAGGCATAAGGTTAGGTTGTGTATCTGAGATCTTTCTTCATTCTTTAGGAAGGCCTGGATTGCTGTATACTTTCCTCTTATGACCGCCTTTGCTGCATCCCAGAGGTTTTGGGTTGTGGTGTTATCATTTTCACTGACTTCCATATACTTTTTAATTTCTTCTTTGCTTGGTTAGCCCATTCATTCTTTAGTAGGATGTTCTTCAGTTTCCAAGTATTTGTTACCTTTTCGAATTTTTTCTTGTGGTTGATTTCGAGTTTCATAGAGTTGTGGTCTGAAAATATGCACGGTATGATCTCGATCTTTTTGTACTTACTTAGGGCTGATTTGTGTCCCAGTATATGGTCTATTCTGGAGAATGTTCCATGTGCACTGGAGAAGAATGTATATTCTGCTGCTTTAGGATGAAATGTTCTGAATATATCTGTTAAGTTCATTTGGTCCAGTGTGTCATTCAAAGCCATTGTTTCCTTGTTGATTTTTTGATTAGATGATCTGTCCATTACTGTGAGTGGGGTGTTGAAGTCTCCTACTATTATGGTATTACTATTGATGAGTTAGTTTATGCTTGTGATTAATTGATTTATATATTTGTGTGTTTCCACATTTGGCACATAAATGTTTACAATTGTTAGGTCTTCTTGGTGGATAGACCCCTTGATTATGATATAATGCCCTTCTGCATCTCTTGATACAGTCTTTATTTTAAAGTCTAGATTGTCTGATATAAGTATGGCTACTCTGGCTTTCTTTTGTTGACCATTAGCATGATAGATGGTTCTCCATCCCCTTATTTTTAATCTGAAGGTGTCTTTAGGTCTAAAGTGGGTCTCTTGTAGACAGCATATAGATGGATCTTGTTTTCTTATCCTTTCTGTTACCCTATGTCTTTTGATCGGAGCATGGAGTCCATTGACGTTTAGAGTATGTACTGAAAGATATGAATTTATTGCCATTATGATGCTTGTAGAGTTGGAGTTTCTGGTGGTGTTCTCTGGTCCTTTCTAATCTTTGTTTATTTTGGTATTTATGTATATATATGTATATATATGTATATATATGTATATATATACACACATATATGTGTATATGTATATATACACACACACATATATATATATTTTTTTTTTTCAGCTTTTCTCCCCTCAGAAAGTCCCCCTTAAAATTTCTTGTAGGGCTGGTTTAGTGGTCAAAAACTTCTTTAATTTTTTTCTGGGAAACTTTTTATCTCTTCTTCTATTTTGAATGACAGCCTTGCTGGATAAAGAATTCTTGGCTGCATATTTTTCTGATTAAGCACACTGAATATAGCCTGCCACTCCTTTCTGCCCTGCCAAGTTTCTGTGGGTAGGTCTGCTGCAAACCTGATCTGTTTTCCGTTGTAGGTTAGGGACTTTTTTTCCCTTGCTGCTTTCATGATTCTCTCCTTGCCTGAGTATTTTGTGAATTTGACTATGATATGCCTTGTTGATGGTAAGTTTTTTTGAATCTAATGGGGGTCCTTTTTGCTTCCTGGATTTTTATGTCTGTGTCTTTCCCCAGGTTAGGAAAGTTTTCCACTATGATTTGCTCACATAACCCTTCTACCCCTATTTCTCTCTCTTCCTCTTCTGTGACCCCTATGATTCTGATGTTGTTCCTTTTTAATGAGTCACTGATTTCTCTAATTCTTAAATCATGCTCTTTTGCCTTAATCTCCCTCTTTTTTTTCTGCTTCATTATTCTCTATAAATTTGTCGTCTATATCACTGATTCTCTGTTCTGCCTCATCTATCCTTGCCGCTGCTGCATCCATCCGTGATTGCAGTTCAATTATAGCATTTTTAATTTCATTCTGGCTATTTTTTTACTTCTTTTGTCTCTGCAGAAAGGCATTCTAATCTGTGTTCGACTCCAGCTAGTATTCTTATTATTGTGATTCTACATTATGGTTCAGACTTCTTGCTTGTATCTGTGTTGGTTAAATGCCTGGCTCTTGTTTCTTCATGCTCTTTCTTTTGGGGTGAATTCCTTCATTTTGTCATTTTGAAGGGAGAAAAGGAATTAACGAGGAAGAAAAATTGAAATTAAAAAAAACTAAATTCAAAAAATAAAAATTAAAAACACATACACAAAAATTGAATAGATGATGCTAGATCCTAGGTCTGTTTTGGTCTGGGGTGTTGAAAATGGTTTGACAGAGGAAAAAAGGGGGGGGGAGAAAAAGAAAAAAATAGAAAAAAGAAAAAAAAGGAAATCTTTTGAGAATCTGAAAAATGAATACACTGAAGTAGACTAAAATGAGATGGGGTAAAATAGAATTTGAAAAAATATACAGAAAAGTAAAGAATATCGTAGAAAAAAATTAAAAATATTTTAATAAAAATTAAAAATAAATATGAATTTTTTTCTCTAAGAGAAAAGAAACGAAAAATAAAGATGAAAAAGAAAAAAATTGTTTGAAAATTTGAAAAAGTGAAAACACTGTAATAGACTAAAATAAAATGATGGAAGTAAAATAGAAGTTGAAAAAATTTACATAAAAGCAAAAATATAGTAATAAAAATTAAAATATTTTTAATAAAAATTGAAAATAAAAATGAATTTTTTCTCTTTCTGTACTCAAGAAAAAGAATTATAAAAGAGAAAAAGAAAACAAGAAAATTGAATAGATGAACCTGCTAACAGATTGAAGTAGGACTGAAATTGCTTCATTTTCCCCTAGAAGTCTGTCTTTGTAGCTCTTTATAGTCCATAAACTACGCCAGCGGTGAGACTTATGTTCTTGAAGAGCCAAGTTGGGTGGGGCTCAGTGTAACAGCTCCACTCTCCACTAGATGGTGCTGCTAGCCTACTGGGGTGGATTGTTGGGGGGCTCGTAGGTGCCTATGTGCATGTGAGGGAGTAATGAAAATGGCACCACCAAGCTACCCAGTCTGTTCTCCCGGATCAGCAATTGTGCACCCGTCCTCTGTCTTCAACTCTCATCCATTCCCTGCTTTTTCACTTTTCGTGACCAGGCCCCATGCAGTACCTCTCTCCTGAGTTTTGTCCCAGATGCGGCTGCCTTCCCTGGTCCCTTTCTTCTGAACAACTACGGCTTTGACCCGTTCTGCCCCTTCCACCCCTCTGCGGGAGGGTGTCACTGAGCAATGGCCGAATGAGCAGTGGCTGAATGAGCAATGGCCGATTGTCGTCTGCACCCGGGAACGCTTGCTGGGACCTGCTGCTGCCAGTGCCCCGAGACTGCAGCCAGGTGCCAGCCGCCCCAGAAAAAGTTTGCGAGACAGTGTAGCAGCAGCATTTCAGGGATTATGGAAAATCACAACCCACATCTGGCACCAGGCTTCACCCTTAACGACCTTGTTCCAGCACCAGCAAATGTGGCCGTTTTCTGGGGTCTGCTGGGACCAGGTGGCTTCAACAGTCTCTACCAAATGTCCTTCCAGCAGTGGAACCACTTTTCCTCGTGTGGCCCGAGAACCTCCCAGACCCCACTCTGTTCCTGGGGATTCGCCTTTCCCACCAGAGTACCACCAGCTATCGAGCTACAGAGTTGCAGCCTTTGTGCTCCACTTGTTTACAGTCTTAATGGAATTTAAACCCTCTCCTTTCTCCTTTCTCCCTTTTTAGTTTAGTCCCTGCGGCTGTTTCCAATTTTCCACTTCTCTCCAGCTGCTTTTGGGAAAGGGTGCTTTTTTCATATTCTCCCCCCACCCCCCGCCCCAGTCTCTGTCTTCTCTTTGCCCGCAAAAGTGGTTCCCTACCTTTTGTGGCTTCTCGCTCCCCATATTCACCTCTCTGTGCCGCGTACCTGCTGAATTCTGTGGTTCAGGTTGTGCAGATTATTGTGTGAATCCTCCAATCAGTTTTCTAGGTGTATAGGATGGTTTAGTGTGGTCTGGCTGTATTTCATGGACGTGAGCCACACAAAAAACTTCCATGCTGTTCCACCATCTTGGCTCCTCCCATAAGTCTCCTTTTTTATGAGATAGTTCTCTAATGTAATAAATTCGTTGGGAGACAGTTGTGAAGTAGATTATCTGCTACTTATCTGCCTACCTGTTTATTTAAATTCTGTCATTAATATGGCAAATACTGGGCACCTGGGTGGCTCAGTTGGTTAAACATCTGACTTTGACTCAGGTCACAATGTCGTGGTCTGTGAGTTCGAGCCCCGTGTCGGGCTCTGGGCTGATGGCTTGGAGCCTGGAGCCTGCTTCTGATTCTGTGTCTCCCTCTCTCTCTGTCCCTCCCCCGTTCATGCTCTCTCTCTCTCTCTCTCAAAAATAAATAAACGTTAAAAAAAATTTAAAAAAATATGGCAAATACTTGAACAAAATAATTGCCAATCTGGTACTTTTAAAGAAAGTGTGATGGTCTAAGCTGTTAGCCCTTATGGTAGGTCTCAGACATCCAGCTCACCCTTTGTTTCCTAGTTAACACAATGACTCTGTGCTATCAATAACATGAAACCGAAAACGTCAGAGTTTTTCTTTTTGTTCATTACAGTGTATGCAGGCAAGAGAAACTGATTTGGAGGAAATTGGGGGCATTTTTCTCATGCTTTTTAAAAGCTGCAAGGACAGAATTATACCTCTGATTTGTCCTTGAGAAATAAAGCTTAAATCTCTGTGCCTCAGTTTGCCATGAATATATAATGAAAATGACATGCAAATCCTAAAGGAAGGATAAAAGTGTGTGGGGAAAATGCATTTGACCTCTTTGGCACTAACTTTTTGATAAAATATTATAGTGAGAGAGAAACTGGAAGTTTGGTATAAATTTGAATCATTAAAATTTAAGGAGAGGAAAGAAAGAAATATGGAAAGTACCTGTAGCTATATGCATAATGAGTGAAAGTAAACCCTTTGTTCTTTATATAGCAGATAATGCAAGTGCTAATAAAACCAGAATAGCTGGTGGTGGGCTTTATTTTCACAGATGGGGCTTGGGTTATTATCTAGATTTAGTCATATTCATTTGATGTCTACTGGAAATCAGGAGAAAAGAGCACAACTGACTGACTGAAAATAGTGGACACAAATAGTAGGGATGGTTTTAGTTGATAATAAAACATTTTTGAGAGCCTTTCCAAGTTTTTTTCTTGTTTTTAATAAAGATTTAATTTGTGTGTGTGTGTGTGTGTCTACCTTACAAAATTGAAATAGAACCTTTTGTTAATCTTAGCCTTAGAGTCTTTTTATTTTTTTTAGCCTTAGAGTCTTTTGAAATTAGTATTAGATTAATATTACATTGTAAACTTGCCTAAGGGATATTGGGGTCAGGTCTTGCTGAGGCCTAGCCCTGGGGGGCTGAATTCTTATACCTAATGAATATGCAACACCAATTAGTCCATATTTCCTAACATATTACCTCATAACATGTGGGCGAATTTATGAAGGTATATGTGCCTTTGTTGTAGAGAATTAATAGCTGTTTCTTTCATAAGAAACCAATGAGATTGTTATTATTTCTATTATTTGTAATAGTAGTAATGGCAATATTATTAGTAGAAATAGCAAATTATATATTTCTATAATCTTATCTAGAGAATATGCTGTTTTGCTTATTCAAAAATACTTTTTAAAAAATGTTTAAATTTTATTTAAATCCAAGTTAGTTAACATAGAGTGTAATAATGATTTCAGGAGTAGAATCATCACTTACATATAATACCCAGTAGTTATCCCAACACGTACCCTCCTTAATGCCCATCACCCATTTAGCCCCCCCCTCATCCAACACCCCTCCACCAACCCTCAGTTTGTTCTCTGTATTTAAGAGTCAGAAATTCTTAACTGGCTTCTAAGGAAGACCAGGCTGATGGTCTACAGGAATCTATGCCCAGAAGTTAAATTCTGTCATGAACTGACATATCTTTCAGGGCCAGACTGGGAGCTCTTTTGACCTATAAATATAGACTCTGCTGAGAGTACAGAGGGTCCCAATTTCTATCAATGTTTTGCAGAATGTAGACACCTTTTTCTAAGCAGAGAGAGAGTACCAAGTAGACCGTATGTATGGGTTCTTTAGAGCCTAACTGGCTCGGTTCAAATCCAGATGCCACACTACCTTCTCTGGCTTCCCACTCTGCTTCTTCCCTGGCATGATCTCCTACCTCTCCCTGAGGCTCACTGCAGGTCAGCAATGCTGACCTTCTCTTGATACCTTTAATGTGCCAAGCCAATCTAATGAACTCCCATCCCAGGAACTTTGAACTTGCTATTTAATTTCCTGGAATGTTCTTTCCCTAGATATTCTTAGGACTCAGGTTGTTAAGGTCTCTGTAGATGGCACCTTCTCTGGGAGGCTTTGTCTGAGCACCCTGGGTAAATATTACTCCATAATTTTCTGCCTTCTTACCCTTCACCTATTTTTGACACTTTATTAGAAAAGAAATAAATGATGAAGAGAGTTTTTAATTACCTGGATCTTAGTATGTATTTTAATAATTACTGTTTAATAAATATTTGTTGAATGAGTCAGTAACTGTTAATATTCCATTCCCTCCTCCACACCCTCATCTTCCGGACTGAGACTGGAAAAACGAAGCTGAGAAAATGTAGCTTGTTTGAGTTGTCAATTACACAGCTCCATAATCCTGTATCTGTTCTTAGTTTACAAGTCCTGGTATCACTTGGCATTTTTGATAGTCCCTTCATGGTTAAAAACTTATTTCCTTGGTTGATTTCTATTGACACTATTTCTTTGATGACAAATATATACCCAGTCTATTTTATCAGTTTCTTCTCTTATATCTACCCTCCGAATGTTAGTATTCCACAGAGCTTCATTCTCTATAATGACTCTTATGCTTTTCCTGAAAAATACTGGCCTGAATTTTAAATACCACATTTTGCTAATAGTGCCTAGTCTTGTCTTTATTTTCAGATATTCCATACAACTTTCCTGGATATCATTTCTACCTAGATGTTACACAAGCTGCTCAAATTCATTTGGCTTTATCTGAGATAGTTATATTCCCCACCAATCTGCTCTTTTTCAGGTGTTCTCTAACTCTTTAGGAAATGAAGACTCACATCCATAAAGTCTCTCTAGCCAGAAACCTGAAGGACAGGATAGATCACTTATCTTTAAAAAAGAGCAGAGGGAGAATGGAGAGGAGAAGAGAGAGAGAAAAAAAAATGAAAGAAAAAACACATGCAAAGAAAGGATAAACACTTACACAGGGAATATAAACATAATAATGAAATGACCATCTGTATATTTATAATCCATGCAGAGGTATAGAATATTAACCTTACTCAGAAGCTTACCTAGAGGTAACCATTCTACTGAATGTGTAAATCATTCTTTTGCTTTGGGTTGTAATCAACACCTGTCTACATCTCCCAAAGAGAAAATTATTCACTTTGTCTATGCTAATGTATAGAAATGAAGTCATACAACTATATACTCTTCACTGGCTTTATTTTTCCTTTAGATATTATGTTTTGTTTGTTTATTTTGAGTGAGAGAGAACATGAGCAGGGGAGGGACAGAGAGAGGAGAGAGAGAGAATCCCAAGCATCCTTCTTCCTGCTGTAACTCAGAGCCTCAAGCAGGGCTTGAACTCACAAACTGTGAGATCCTGACCTGAACCAAAGTCAAGAGTTGGACACTTAACCGAGTCACTACCCATGGCACTCCTCTATATTACATTTCTCAGACCCACACATATAAATACATATAGCTGTGGTTAATTCAATTTCACTGTTGTTTAATATACCATGGCAAGAATACACAATAACTTATTTATCACTTATATTCATAATGGATATTTGAGTCATCCCCCATTTCTTTGTTTGTTCTGCTATTAAATGAATGATGTTGTTGGGGCGCTTGGTTGGCTCAGTCAGTTAAGCGTCTGACTTTGGCTCAGGTCCTGATCTCGTGGTTTGTGAGTTTGAGCCCCATGTCGGACTCTATGCTGACAGCTCAGAGCGTGCAGTGTGCTTCCGCTTTTGTCTCCCTATCTCTCTGCTCCTCTCCTGTTTCACACTCTGTCTCTCTCTCTCAAAAATAAACATTAAAAAAAAAAATGATGTTGCTTACAAACATTCTGATATGTCACATGATGATGCACAGTGCAAGATTTTCTTTAATGTGTATGTCTAGTAGCAGAATTGCTGGCCTACAGAACACACACATACTCAGCTTTGTTATGAATTCCCAAAATTATTTCTCAAATGTTTTATCTATATACACTTGAACCTGCACAGGAAGGTTGCTGTTGTTTCAATTTCCTGCCAGAAATTGGTAATACCTAATTTTTCAGTTATTACTAACTGAATTTAGTGGATGTGAAATTTGTTGGATTGTCTCACTGTGGGTTTAATATATGTTTATTTGATTAATTGACTGGAACACAGTTTTATATAATAAAGAATTTTAAACTTGTCTTTTCACTTTCTTTACATGATGTCTCTTGATTAAGAAAAAAATCTTAATTTAAGGTAACTAAATTTATATTCCTTTCTCTTACGGTGAAGGATATTTGGCTCATATGCAGTTTGTTGGCAGTTATGAATAAAGCTGTTACAATTTCTGTGTACAGGCTTTTGTATGAACATAAGTTTTCTGTGGAACGCATACTCAGCAGTGGGATTGCTGGGTTATACATTAAGTACATGTTTAACTTTGTAAGGAGCTGTTGAACAGTTTTCTAGAGTGACTACTCCAGTTTACATTGCTACCATCAATGTATGAGTGCTTCAATCACTGCATATCCTTTCTAGCACTTGGAATGGTCTTTGTTGTTTTCTGAGTGTGTGTTTAGCCATTGTAATAAGTGAGTGGTGACATGTCTGATTTTAATTTTCATTTCCCTAATGATTAATGATGTTGAACATCTTTTCATATACTTGTTTACCATCCATGTATCTTTTTTTTTGGGGGGGGGTGAAGTGTGTGCATATCTTTTGCCATTTTTAAAAATTGGCTTTTTTTGTTCTTATTACAGAATTTGGAGAGTTCCTCGTGTATTCTGGATACAAGTCCTTTCTTAGACATGTATTTTACAAATACTTTCTCCTAATCCGTAGTTTGTTTTTAATCCTCTTAAAGTATTTTTCAAAGAGCAGACATCTTTATTTTAATGAAGACTCATGTATCACTTTTTTTCTTTTATGGATCATACATACATATATATATAGTATCTATGAAAACTTTGCCTAAGCCAAGATCCAATATATCCTTCTATGTTTTCTTCTACAAGTTCTATCAATATACATATACAAGATCTATGATCCATTTTGAATTAATTTTTGCATAAGGTATAAAAAATGAAAAAATGCACTGAAGTTGAATTTACTGGTATCAATTGATATATAGTATTTACTTAGTATCCTTTTAATGTCCTGATCTCCCATTTTTCTTTCCTGATATTAGTAATGAATCTGTTTCTTGTTATCTTTTTTCCTTGGTCAGTCAGGTTAGATGTTTATGAAGTCATGGATCTTTTCAAGGAACCAGTTGTTGTTTCATTGATTTTTATACATAGCTTTTGCTCTTTTCAGTTTTATTAATTTCTGCACTTAGTTTTTTTCCCTTTTATATGCTCAAGATGGAATTCTTTCTTCTTTTTGTAATTTTCTAAATAGAAGCTTATTTAATTGATTTGATTTGTGTAGTTTCTTTTCTGAAATTGGAATTTAAAGCTGTAATCTTCTACATACTGCTTTAGCTGGCCAAACAGTTTTGCAATGATATGATTTCTTTTTCTTTCCATATTTTTTTTGAAAAATTTCCCCAACAACAGCTTCTTTGACCACTGGGTTATTTATGTATGTGTCATTAGATTTCAAATATTTGAGGTTTTCTAGTTCTTTCTGTTAACAAATTTTAGTTTAATTGCAGTGTATTCACAGATCATACTTTGTATAATTTCATTTTTAAAAAAATATACTGGGTTTGTTTTATTCCCAGAAAATGATGTATTTTGAATGTTTATGTGCACTTAAATGTTCCATAAATGTCAGTTAGTGCAAATTGATTAATAGTGTTGTTCAGGTCTTCAATATTGTTGCTTATTTCATTTATAATGTACTATTGATTACTTTGAAAGAAGAGTTGAAATATTTAGCAATAATTATGGGTTAGTGTTTTTCTTCTATTAGTTCTACCAGTTTTTACATTATGATTTTGATACTCTGTTTTTATGTACCTAAAAATTTACATTGTTATGTCTTCTGGGGGAATTTTAGTTTTTTTGTCATTATGTAATTTCCCTCTTTATCTTAGTAATATTCCTTTATTTTTTCTTTGAAGTCTAGTTAATCTAATATTAATATAACCTTTAAGCTTTGCTTCAATTTGTGTTATCATTACCTAGACATTTATCTCATTTAGGATTTACTTAGCTTCTTGAATGTTCATATTCATATCATTTACTTGTCATAATGTTACTATATGTGTGTAGGTTTTATTCTCTTCCACTGTTCCTTTGGTCTGTTCTTGTGCCAATACCAATTTGTTTTAATTACTTAATAGGCCTTGATATCTGATAGTTTAAGTTCTATAAATTTACTCCTGTCAAAGATAAAGCTATACTTGGCTCCTCATATATGTGTGTGTGTGATTATATACATGTATACAAATATAACTATGTAACATATATGTAAATTCACAGACACAATAATGGACAAAATTTGCTGAGATAATTAGTTTTTTTAGTTTTTTCTTTGCCATGTGGTATTTGTTGAATAGTCAGTGAAACGTTAAAAATGTGAAGAGTAAAAGTTTCTAATGATAAAATTCAGTTAATTCTCGTTTATTGTTTGTACTCTGTGGTTCCTGTGTAAAGAGTCTTTGTTTATTCCATCATGAAGGTATTCTCCTAAATGTTTCTCTAAAATTTTATGTTTTGGATTTTATGTTTACATATAAATCCATTTAAAATTAGTTTCTTTGTAAGGCAGTGGTTCTCAGTGAGGATGATTTTACTCCCTGGAGACATTTGGCACTATCTGGAGACTTTTGGGGTGGTTATACCTGGGGAGAGGATGTTATAGGCATCTACTTTGGCAGAGGCCAGGCGAACATCTTAAAATATACAGGAAAAATCTCTACAACAAAGAATATATTATCTTAAATTACAAGTGAGGTAAAGATAGATGGTCTTTTCTTTTTTTCATACAAATATTTGCATATGCATGGATCCTTTCCTGAACTCACTTATTCTATTTCATTGATATAAATTCCTATCTTTTTACAATTTTGAATACTACGAGTTATTTCTTGAAATCAAGTAGTGTAGGCACTATGATTTTGTTTTTGCTATTGTTTCAATGACCTTAACTATTCTGTTTAAAATTTTGTATACACTTAGAATCAGCTTCTCCAAAATAGCATGTTAGAATTTTTACTTTTATTGTATTGAATCTAGAAATCTATTTGGAGAAAACTGACATCTTAACAATATTATGTCTGCTGATCTATACACATTATGTATGTGTACTTTAATTTCTGTAAGCGGTGTCCTGTGGTTAGAGAGCAGAACTCTTGTTTGTCTTCAAATTTATTCCTAAGTATTTTATGTTTTCAACACTTTTATAAATGCTTTATTTTAAAATGGTTTGTTTCTAGTGTATGCACACATACAATACTTTTCATAATTTAACGTCTTCATTAACTTGCTAAATTCACTTTTTAGATGTTGTAATTTTTTTGTAGATTGCTTTGGATTTACTATGTGTACATTCGTGTCTGCTGAAAACGGAAGCTGTTTTATGTCTTCATTCTCCAGGTGTATGGCTTTTCTTTCTTTCTTTCTTTCTTTTTTCCACATTGTGAGAACTGTGCTCTCCTCCCTCCCCCCCCCCCACCATATGATAGTGAATGGGAGTGGGGAGAACAAGCATCCTTACCTCATTGTCAGTTAAGATTGCCATTTTTAAAAGTGAGGCTACCTGTAGGATTTTTGCAGGTTACCTTTATCAGCTTTTATTTTAAAAGGGTGTTAAATTTTATCAAATGTTTTTCTGTAGTTTTTGAAGTGACCATTGGATTTTTTTCCCATTTTCTGTTAGTATTGTGAAGCATATTGATTGTCTTTTAAATACAAACCATCTTTGTATTCTCAAGATAAACCCCACTCTGTCAAGCTGCAATCTTTCTTATGCGTTCCTGGAATTATTTTGCTAATATTTTGTTAAACAATTTGTAGTTCTATTCACAGACACAAAATTGGTCTATGTGGTCTGTAGTATATGTGAAATGTTGAACTCATAAAATGTGCTACGAGATGTTCCTTCTCTATTTGTGACTGAATATTTTTGTAGCATTTTTGTGTAAATGTAATGATTATTTTTCTCTGTATTTTTATCTGAGCATCTAATTTTTTGACATTTCTGAATTCAGCTATCAATTCTTATACACCTGTAAATTCTTAAGGTTTTCTTCACATACTATCAAGCCATTTTTAAGTAATGACAGTTTTATTCCTTATTTAACTTACTTTTGTTTTTGTTGGTTCATTGGTTAGCATTTAGAGAAATGTTGAATAGAAATGGTGATATCTAGCACCATTTTTTCTTGCCTTTATAATGAATGTTCTCAGTGTTTCAAAATAGGTATAATTTTTGCTACTGTCATTTTTTTCACAATCAATTGGTATAATTTCAGGAAGTTCCTGGTTCATTATAGTATTAAGATTTTAAATTAATGAACATATATTAAATTTTATCTGTTAAATTTTCATCTGTCTACATAGTCATATTTATTGTTTTTACTGGAGACTGTTAATGTAGAAAAATAATTGATTTTCTAATGTTAAGTAAACCTTGCAAAACTATGAGACTTTCTGCTACACCTGCCTGAAAAGATTAAAGTATCCTGTCCCCTGTCCTCCCCCCCAAAAGTATAAATCTGGGCAAAATGGTTAGAAACAACAATTTCAGCCCTCTGAAAATTATTTAAAAGCAAAAAAAAAAAAATTATAATCTTTTATCATGAAAAGCTACTATGAATAGCAGGACACTGTAGTCTTTTTGCCTAGACTTTCTTCCATTCCTTTCCTGTCTGTATTGTTCCCAGGACAGGGCTGGCTGTTAGATTCAGCAGTTTTGCTCCCAGAGTTAATAGATTTGATTTGGTGCAGAGGGTGAAACACCATGCTAGTAGTTTTCTGGTGAAAGTGGCAAACTCAGTAGAAAACAAATAGGAGAAATCCACTGTTGTGCTGTACTGATTTTATGGAACTGGTTATGGGAGTGGGACAACAACCAGAAACTTGTGGGGGGAGGAATTCAATATGTGAGAGAGCCACACAAAAGGTAGCTAAATTCTCCACATATCTATAGCTGACTAAGAATTAATGTACATGTACAGAGCATATCAGTGACAGGCCCACAGAAAGTGAACATTAAAGTGGATGTTTGAACTTTAAGTGTGCTCACAAACCCACACACAGGTCCAGTGACATAGGGGTCAAAGCATTATAGGCTCAAAATTTTTGACAAGATCATTTCAAATAATTGGCTGATAACTTCTCTATGTGGACACGAGAGCAACCACTAGAAAACCAAACAAAGTAAAGTAAAAATGATAAAACACGAACAATACCTCAGTGATTGCACACCATGAGGAAGATATAATTTTAAGTCGGACAAGTTAAAACCTTCAGAAGAAACAAATTAAGAATTGCTAAAACATATTATCTAAATTTTTCATTTTTCAGTACAAAATGTAGAAACATGGGAAGAAAAAGGAAACTGAGACCCATACTTAGAAGAAAAAAAAAAAAGCAGGCAATAGTAACTGATTCTCAGTAGGCCCAGATGTCAGTTTAGCAGACACATAGTCCAGTGTAGCTATTATGAAAAAGGTTTTAAGAATTCTAGGACAGGGGCGCCTGGGTGGCGCAGTCGGTTAAGCGTCCGACTTCAGCTCAGGTCACAATCTCGCGGTCCGTGAGTTTGAGCGCCGCGTCAGGCTCTGGGCTGATGGCTCAGAGCCTGGAGCCTGTTTCCGATTCTGTGTCTCCCTCTCTCTCTGCCCCTCACCCGTTCATGCTCTGTCTCTCTCTGTCCCAAAAATAAATAAACGTTGAAAAAAAAATTAAAAAAAAAAAAGAATTCTAGGACAATATAAGAACAGTGTCTCAAAAACAAGAATCTTTTTTTAATGTTTACTTATTTATTTTTTAGAGAGAGAGAGCGTGCACACAATGAGGGGAGGGGCAGAGAGAGAGGGAGACAGAATCCTAGGAGGTTCTGTGCTGTCAGCACAGAGCCCGATGTGGAGCTTGAACTCGAAACTGTGAAATCATGACCTAAGCTAAAACTAAGAGTCGGATACTCAACCCACTGAGTCACCCAGGTGCCCCAAAATAATAATCTTAATAAATACAGACTATAAAAGGGAATCAAATGGGAAATTTAGAGTTGGAAATATAATAACCAAAATTAAAATTTCACTAGATGACAAGGATGTGGAGCAACAGGAACTCTCATTCATTGCTGGTGGGAATGCAAAATGGTACAGCCATTGGGAAGGCAGTTTGATAGTTTCTTGAAAAATTAAACATACTACTACCATATGATCCAGCAATCATTCTTCTCGGTATTTACCCAAATGAATTGAAAACTTATGTCCACACATAAGCATATGGATGTTTATAGCAGCTTTATTCACAGTTGCCAAAACTTAGAAGTAACCAAGATATCCGTCAGTAGGAGTATAGGTAAATGAACTGTGGTACATTCATACAATGGAGTATTGTTTAGCACAAGGAAGAAATGAGCTATCAAGCTGTGAAAAGACATAAAGGGACCTTAAATGTATACTGTTAAGTGAAAGAAGTCAATCTGAAAAGGCTAGATACAGTATGATCCAACTTATGACATTCTGAAAAAGGCAAAACTTTGGAGACAGTAAAAAGGTCAGTGGATGTTAGGAGAAATGAATAAGCAGTGCACAGATCATTTTTAGGGCAGTGAAACTATTATATATGATACTACAATGATAGATACATGTCATCAACATTTGTAAACTAGGATTATTTAACACCAAGATGAATCCCAATGTAAACTATAGATTTTTAATGATTATGCTGGGGCATTGTAGAGTCATTATTTGTAACACATGTACTGCTCTGGTGCCAGAGTATGGGGAAGGTTGTACATGTGTGGGAGCTGGTGTTATGTGGGAACCCTCTGTACTTTCTGCTCAGTTTTTCTGTGATCCTAAAACTATTCTAGCAAATAAAGTTTTTTTATTAAAATAAAACTTAATGAAAGTATAAAGAAATCATTAAATGGGCTCAAAGTAGAACTTAACATGGTTAGAAGACTCAATAAAGATCAATAAGGATTATCCAGTTGTATAACAGAAAAACGGATTTTATACATATACATAAACATACATATATATACATACATATGTGTGTACATATGTACATATATTATACATAAAACAATAATAGTACTAAGGAAGGAGGAAAAATACTTATATTAGAGAAAAGTTACTGCATTTTGTCTGAAATAGATTGTTACTAGTTAAGATGCATATTGTAACTCTTAGAGCAGCCACTACAAAACTTTATCTCTGTCCAGCTCAGCCATGTTTCTAGCTAGTTGCCAGCAGTGGGAAAGGGATGTGTCATACTAGCCTTCTTCTACCCCTACCTTAAGTTTCCATTCCTCTCTTTTCTTTCTCTGGCTCCTTCAAAGCAGAGGCTGTAATCTCATGGTGGTCTACTAGAAGTACTCTTCTGGCTTGGCAAATGTTTAAGCTGACTTTTTCTCTTAGAGAGCCCCTTGCCTGGATGCTCTGAAGACAAGCCCTCTACCCAATCATGGGAGATCTCCACACTGAACCTTCTTTGATGTGTGCAAATATATTTATTCTTAATCCCTCTGTATAATGTATAATTCTAAATTCTTTCTTTTCTGGTCTTTCTCCTCCAGGCAGTGTTCTTGGACAAAAAAAATCTAAAACCACTTTATAACCAGACTTCACCTTCACCTTTTGTAGTGGAAGTAGTTGGAACTGTTATCCTGAGAATTGTACTAAAACTGAGACAATCAAACTCCCATTAAGGCATTTTGTTGTATTAGTCTTGCCAGACTGAACTTGATCTCAAACTTTGTTAGAGTATATGTATTGACATATTTGTACATAATGTACATAATGTTTGGTTGTCTTAGTAGTAATTCCCTTGATATGTGCCTTTGACAGATGTGCTAATCTATGTAAAACAAGTCAGTACCAGCCTCCTTTAACAGGTAGTTCTGGATGACTTAGCCTTATAAGAAAATATTGTTGGTCATTCTTCCCTCATTCCTGCTTTGCTCCATTCCAGTATTTGCTTAACTTTTGACCTCTAATTTCTACTTCTGTTTGGGGCCCTCCCTACCGTCATCTTTTGGCTAAAAGAGAGATACAGTTTTTTTTTTCTTTTACCATTTTTTGATACTTTTTGCAAAGCATGATTTCCCACCAATCCTATGTCTTTACTGGGTTTAGATATATAGTGGGGTAATTGCCCTACCGAGACTTCTGTATTTGCATGCTAGAACTCTAACACCAATTTTGGCTTTGTTTTGGTATTCCCAGACATGCCCTAGACTCATGGGGAAGTGCAGATAAAACTGAATTAGTCATCTAAAATTTGGCACAAGCAAAGAGTCTCTACTCCCTGATCTAAAACCTCAGTGATCATTTTTATGCTTGATAAGGATGGACTCAGAGAAAAAGCTTTTGATTAGGTTGTAACTTTTGATAGCATAAGAATTAGAGGATAGTCTGCTTCAATGGAAGTAAATACAGTTGATCCTTGAACGATGCGGGTTTGAACTGCGTGGTTCCCACTCATGTGGATGAATAAATATAGTACAGTATTGTAAATGTATTTTCTCGTATGATTTTCTCAGATTTTCTCTTCTCTAGCTTACTTTATTGTAAGAATGCAATATGTAGTTCATATAACATACAATTTATGTGTTAATTGACTGTTTATGTTTGACTGAGCCACCCAGGTGCCCCTAATTGACTGGTTATGTAATTGGTAAGGCTTCTGGTCAGTAGTAGGCTACTAGTAGTGAAGTTTTGAGGGAGTCAAAAATTATACACGGATTTTTGGCTGCATGGGGGCCAGCACTCCTAACCCTTGTGTTGTTCAAGAGTCAGCAATATTGTAGAAATAATTTTAGAGATGATTTATCATGGATAAAAAAGGGAGATTAAAAAAATATATACCTATGCATCCGTTATTTCTAAGCATACACTTATATTTACTCTGATTAAAAATAAAGGCAACTTCTTAATATATGACTAATTATCAAGTCCCTGTGGACCTGTATTAGGCACTTAGCATATGTTGGGAAATTGTATGAATTGTCCATAAGGCATTGAAACTGTACATGTTTGCCTATACTGTTGATTTCTCACATTTGTCACTTATCTTTTCAAAATTACTGAGTAACCTGATGGCTCATTTATGAAACTAAAATATGGCTACTGGGAGGATATTCAAAGTGTACCCATAGCCCTTTAAGGTCATAAGTTTTAACTTAATAGAGTTATCCAAATAACACACAAAAAAATTAGATTCAACACAATTCTATATTACTTTCTTGGCTCCATTTTTTTCCTTTTTTTAGTTTTTCATATGTCATGTAGCTATACTCAGAGTGCAGTTAGGTAAACTGTTGGTCACAGAGCTTAGAAAACTTCCTAAGTCATTTAAGCCCTTATCAGTTTGCAGCATCAAAAGTTTACAAGTGTCTCACTCTCCAAAATGTTTAAATAAGGAGAATTCACAGATTAACATTGAAATTTGTTGCAGCAGTCCTCTCTATTGTCATACATTTATCTTATAATCAGTTTGTTAAGTGCCAGACAGCATGTTCCCCTTTCCCCACGTGATGGTACTTAGGATTCCACTATAAACTAACGGCCATGTTCATCTACACATTCAGAGAAACTGCAAACATCATCTTACTTCTTCTGACTCATTTGTAGAAATAAGCCACAAAATGCAATACTTACTTCCAGAGAATTTTAGTTAGTCAACTATTCAGAATGCACTTATCAACTAGACTGCTTGAAGTAGGAACCGTAATTATTGTTATCATGCCACATAGGAGGATAGCTTTGATAGATGGTTGGTAATTGTCTGTTTAATTGTATCATGATTTACATTGTAGACTTGACCAAGGGACAAGTGAGTTCTCTAAAAATATAATAATTGTCCTACTTTTTCAAGCACCTATCATTTTCTCATTCAATAAAAATCATCTCAATATTTATGTATGTGCTTACTTGAGGATAAAACTTAGAAACAAATAGTCATAGGTTTTACTTAATATGTAAGGTAATAATCAGCCTAACTAAACTAAGTAAATAAGTTTTGAATCACTTTGACTTAATAGGGTGATATAATTGGACTGTGGATATAATGATGGTTAACATAGATCATTTCTGATAAAACCTCTATCAATTAGAAACAAATAAACTGAACTCTTAATTAAATATTTTAGGAATAGTGTAGGCCCTCATTTAATCCTGTCTGGAGACAGGAACAAAAGACAAAAGTTCCTAAACAAACCAGAAGTGAAAATTTTGGATTAAAGGTACTTCCAAGAAACTAACAGCACTCTCGCCTACCCTATGCTAATTTCATGACAACAGTCATTACTAAAATGATAAGTTTTAGGAAGAGAATGACAATATTATTTTTAAAATTAAAAAGCTAAATTGAGTACTTACTATGTTCCAGGAATCGTGTTAAGATCTTTCTAAGAATTATCTAATAGACTATAGGAACAAAGCTGTGAAACCTAAAGAGAAATTCAGCAAATTTTCCAAGGCCGACAGTTGGTAAATTTTGGAGTGGAGTAGCACTACCTGATACTAAACTTGTATTCCTAGTGACTATATAATAATGTAGCCTCAAAGGAAAAAAAATATAATCACTGTAGTCTACACACCAAGGCAAAGTGGATGAGTCCTCTTTAGATATGTTTTATCCAGGGATAATTTTCATGCCAAGTAAGCAATTAAATAGACAAGATTTCTGCCAAAACCTGATAGCTAAATGTGTTTTCTTATTTACCATTGTCTTTCATGTTCAAAAAACAAGTCTATTAATGGTGCTGGTAACTGTGGGTATGAATGTGACCAAAGATTCCACCTAACAACAGTGTCTTCCTGAAGTCCTTTCTTGGAGGTTTGGATTCATGGTGACTATTTGCTGACCATTGAATATGATTATCTAACAGTGAAAAGGAAGGAAGCAAAAACAAATGATAGAACTATCCAAAATTAAGCCCACCTATCATCCCTGCAAAGTGGGGAAAATTATTGGACTGAAGATACATTATCAGGCGCTAATTATTTTTTTATTTTTTTAAATGTTTTATTTATCTTTGAGAGTGAGAGACAGAGTGTGAGTGGGGCAGGGGCAGAGAGAGAGGGAGACAGAATCTGAAGCAGGCTCCAGGCTCCAAGCTGTCAGCACAGAGCCCGATGTGGGGGTCGAACCCACGAACTGTGAGATCATAACCTGAGCTGAAGTCTGATCCTCAACTGACGAGCCACCCAGGCACCCCTATCAGGTGCTAATTATTAAGCTATTTGAAGAAATTTGGTTAAATTGGGCTGGCACATTCCAGAAACAAAAATTCTGGATGAAAATAAAAATCATTTATATTTTTATATAAAATATTTTAGAAATTTATTTAAGACTTCTAGTACAGAAAAGATAGTATCTACTCATTTTCACTGCTCTTCTCTGCTAATCACAACTGTAAACCTTGGAAATGCTAAGGACAGCCAAGGGGGAACTCTGCAGTGTGGTGAGAAGAAGGTGGGTTGTTTGGGACTAGAGGAACAACACAACAACAGGATGTCTTGCATATGATCACCCAACAGAGCAAGGCCACCCAGACCTGACACTTCATGACCCTTATCTGATCAACAGAAGCCAGCTCAGGTAGGCTCATATCTCCCATTGATCAGTCAGGTTTTGCGTACAGTGTCAGGAGGGCCCAGTATCATTATCAAGCACGATCATTTAGAAGTCTCCCTAAAAATGAGAAGCCAAGAGAAGCATTTCCTATTTTCATGAGGCCTTAGACTTCCCTTTCACTGAGAGATACTGAGGCAGCCAGGCAGAACCAGCAGGGACTCAATCACAACAAGAGTCCCAGGGCAGATGTTTCTTTCTCCCTAAATCTTTTCTACACTGCCATAAACAGTGGGGCAGGGGTGGGAAGGAATTGAACTAGCAAAAAGAGGACACAGGAGAAACAGATATGAACATGGTCAGGGTGATATGCCTACAATGTCAATAAATGCCAAATATTTCCATCAAACCACCAGAAATTAGGAAAAAGACATGGAATAAATTCTTCCTCAGCCCTCAGATGGAACCAACTCTGCCAAGGCCCTTGTCTCAGACTTGCAGCCTTCAAACTTGTGAAAAATAAATTTCTGTTGTTTAAGTCAACTAGTTTGTGGTACCTATTACAGCTGACCTTGCAAACTAATATATCATCTGATACTGAAGACCATGCTATGTGAATGTTGGGAACATTAAAACATTTAAGTGGAAGTGAGTTTTCCACACTTCATTCAAAGTAGTAAAATACTAAATTAAATATATATACTATTATACCCAAAATAACTACCAAAAATACTACACAAAGAGATACACTCAAAAACATTATATATAAATTAAGATGGAATCCTATGAAATAATTGAAGTAGCCTCTATGTAGATAAGGGAAAAGAAAAAGAGAAATGAGAATCAAAGGAAACAAATAGAAAATAAATAATAAAAATTAAAATAAAATAAAACTCAATTATAAACATAACATTACTTAGACTAAATGGTCTTAATGGTCTTAATATACCAGTCAAAAGACATAGAATGGCAGTTGATAAAAAAAAGTGACCCACCTATATGCTGCTTACAAAAAACTCGCTTCAATGATATGATACAATTGAAAATAAAAGTATGACAAAGCTATGCCATGCAGATATCAATAAAAACAATAAAAAAGGGGCTGTATTAGTATTTTCTAAACTGAAATTCAGAGTGAAGAAAATTATCAGAATCAAAGAGGGACATTACATAATGATGAAAGAATCAATCCATCAATGCATCAGTATGCAGCAAACAACAAAGTCTCAGAATATATGGATGAAACTGTTAGAACCAAAAGACGAAGTAGATTCATCCACATTTGTAGTTGCAACTTTAACACCTCCCTTTACAAATTATGGTAAATACAAATTCACGGTCTTTATTAAATAGGGATTTTTTTTTTTTAAATGAGAAAATCTAAGTAGAAAGAATTTGCTTATGTATATCACAAATCTTTAGCACCCCCCCCCTTTTTTTTTTCTGTCTTCCTGGAATAAAATTGGTCAAGATCCAGGAGTAAAAGAATTAAGTGTGTGGATGACTGTTTAAATGTTTCTGTGAAGTTGAGACAGTGGAATGACCACTCAATGATCAGGTATTTCACTCTGCCAGATATACATATGGTAAACTATATTCTAGTTATGAAGTCTTTACAATAAGCCACTATTATCAAACAAGTTCATCAGATCTACAGATTATTCTAAGACACCAAGAAGTATAACACAGAACCAACATATTTTTCTGTAAATAACTTAGAAACTTTTTTCAAATGCAGTTCAGACTTTTAACCGAAGTGAAAAGTGGTTTGACTATTTGACGAACTGTGGCGAAAAAAAAAGTAAATAAAAACCATCTGGTCCTCTGACAGAATATTTACATTTCCACAATATCAACAAGGAAATAGGCAGTCCATAAATGTGGAGTTAGTGTCATCTGTGTCTAAATGTATAGATTGGTATTCCTGTAAGTATTTTCATGGAAGCAGTATAGTGTCTCTTTTAAAATTATTATTTATTGTTATTATTGTCATTTATTTAAAGATAATACATAGGTCTAAACAGAGCAAAAAGGGGAAAATCACCTTGAAATAAATAATAGTTTCTTTGGGCTTCTATGATTTGTGCAGATACTAGCTTTAGTAAATGATTGATGCTGGGTGTATAGATTGGTCTCATTCTTTATGGTTATTGAATTTTCTTAATGACACTCCTGTGCTTTAATAGACACCTCTAGGCACTCAACAAATACTTATTGACTGGCCCCAAGTCACTGTTATTCATTCATTCTCCTGTTAGAATATATTTGCTTCTTTTCCCCATCTTATCTGGGATCTTTTAATACAGTCATTCTCACTTCCGCATTGTTCTTCCTAGAAACAAAACAAAACAAACAAACAAAAAAACAAATATACTCTTACCATATGCATATGCAAATACTTAAAAGAGTTAAAGAAGGAAAATAATGGACATTTGGACCAGAATTGTTGAAATAGGTTCATTACCAGGATTCTGCCACTAATATAACAAGAAAACAAAATAGGAACATTTTATTTAGCTTTCATCAGTCTGACATAAGTATACTTTCTAGATACTTTTTGGTTTTAATAAAAAGAAAAAAACAGGGGCACCTGTGTGGCTCAGTCGGTTAAGCCTCCCACTCTTGATTTCTGCTTAGGTCATGATCTCATGGTTTGTGAGTTCAAGCCCTGCGTCAGGCTCTGTGCTACCAGTGCGGCATCTGCTTGGGATTTTCTCTCTCCCTCTCTGCCTCTCTCTCTGCTTCAAAATAAATAAATACACTTTCAAAAATATGTGCACTTTAAAAAATAATAATAAACCTTCTAACTTGGGGAAAAAATCATTAAAATTTAAAGGTCCACACTCATCTTCTGCTTGAGGACAGTCTTTATAGTGTTTAATCTTGGATATAATAGGATACTCAAGAGTACTGTTTGGAAAGCATGCCCTTAGATGGGCTGAAATTTGTGATTCAGTGGACATAGTACTATTAGTTTGATAGAGTTTCATCATCTCAAAATGAAGGTTTACTATCTTAATATGAAATTATTTCAATAATATCAGGCTTTTTAATATTAGGTTTTGTTTTTACCAATTTGGGGGGTATGAAGGAGTTTCCTGAGGAGAGCAACCCAAAAACACCTAGTTTCTAGTCTTCCAGGCCAAAGAAGTCTTATTTTCTAGTTCTAGATATTTAAGCAGGTTTATGAGTCAACATGAAGACTATCAGTCTCTCTCATGACAGGAAATTCCTTGGCCCTAAATAGAATGAGTCTCGTGTCTAGGAAGAAGACTAGATGGTAAGGAACAGAGAGTTTCTGGACAGGATTATCAGCCTTGTAAGGACTGCTTTGAATCCTGTCTAAAAGTTATAGAAAAGGGAGAGATTGCAGACCTTCACCCATTTGTGCAATTTAGATTTCCAATAAGTCAGGGATGGCTGTGATCTCCTTCGTGGTAAGGATTGGTATCCAGAATTCCTCACAAGTTGTTCATGAGCTTATTAGGAAGGGAGCACTGAAGATATGGATTCTGTTAGTTAATGTTTTCTTCTGAATAGCATTGATTTTTGTTTTAGTGAGTTTTATTGGCTTAACTCCAAACTATGCTGTCATTGTCAGCAGCTGAAACTTCTTTCTTCTTTCAAACATCCACCTGTCGCTTTTCACTGGGTACCTTTGATTTATCCTTGCACATGCACAGTTCTGTGATCATCCAAAGATTTGGAGGAATTTATACATAGATTTGGGAGCTTTCTCTTCTGTGATTCATTCCTAAGATTTACCCTTTCATTTTTCGAATATGTTAGAAGGCTTTATCACAACATCCAATTTCTCTAGACAGTAAATGGTGGATTTAAGTTTAAGTTCCAGTTTCCTTTAAGTGAAAAATCTTGTAACTCTATTTGTCCCCAGTGGAGTTCTAGTTGTTTCTAGTATTCAATTTTCTCCATGTTGTTAATGTTTTCTCTAGGGTTTATAATTTATATGTTTGGATGGCTAATCTTATTTCAGTTGCTCTACTCTTACCTTTTACTGTCCTTGTAATATGCTAAAATATACCAAACCTTCCTAGTTTTGAGTTTTGGCCATGACAAAGACATAATTTTCAGTGTTTGAAAAACTATTTCTTCAATGATATATTTTAATTGTTTACCTTTTTAAAAAACACTTTTTTTATTTGCAATTCTTAAAAACTCATTCTTTTGAAAGTACTTATCTGATAATAGGCACGTCAAAACTATTCCTGAATTTATTTCCCTATTCCCCGTTTCTAGCCACATATCATTTTTTCCCCCTGTGGCTCTCTGATGGCAGTGGCATTACAAAACAAGGATTATTCAAAGTCTTATGGTCCATATATCAATTTTTGCCTGTTTTAAATAGTGTTTTTTAAAGAGAAGTTTTAGGTTTATAGCAAAATTGAGAGGAAGTTACAGAGATTTCTATGTGTACTCGGCCCCCACATATGCCCAGTCTCCCCCATTATCGGCATTCTTTATCAGAGAGTAGTATATTTGTTACAATTGATGAACCTATATTGATGCAGCATAATCATCCAAAGTCCATAGTTTAAGGTTCACTGTTGGTGGTGTACATTCTATGGGTTTGCACAAATATATAATGACATGTACCCACCACTGTAGAATTGTACACAATAGTTTCCCTACCCTAAAAATCCTTTCTGCTCTGCCTACTCATCCATCCCTTCCCATAATCTCTGGCAGTTACTGATCTTTTAGTGTCTCTGTAGTTTTGCCTTTTCCAGAATGTCATATAGTTAGAAACATATAGTACATGGTCTTGTTTAGATACCAAGGAGAACTGGTATCTAAACCATATGGTAAGAGAATGTTTAGTTTTATAAGAAACCACCAAACCATCTTCCAAAGTGGCTGTACCAGCAGTGAATTCTCACTAGCAGTGATTTGTATTCTCACTAGCAGTGAATGAAAGTTCCTATTATTCTGTATCCTTGCCAGAATTTAGTGTTGTCAGTGCTCTAGATTTTGGCCATTCTAATAGGTGGTAGTGGCATCTCACTTGCGTTTTAATTTGCCTTTGCCTGATTATATATGATTTGGAAACATCTTTTCATATGCTTTATTTTTTACATTGCAAAATTAGTGTCAAACACTTCAAGAGAAAGGCTTAGAGATTTTATTTCTAGTTAGTCTTCAAAAATGTCAAAAAAGAAAATTTAAGTGCAAATATTTTCCATTTTGTAACATGTAGTTATATATAAAATTATGAAGCAAAAGAAGATACATTGAAGAAAAAATAAAATATGGCTGAATTTTTGACATATTTAGTTTGCTTACAATCAGTATAATATTAAGTTAATTGCTAAGATAGGAAATAGTGCTTTTCACTCACTATGTATACCACCCTAGTTAATCTATGTGCTGGTTGAGTATAATTTCTAAGCATGATTGTTGATCTATGAATTCAAGCATGCTGTAATAGACTGTAATAGATGCTGAAATGTACCATGGAAATACTCATTTTGGACACTTCTTCCAGTACAGGTGTAACTTCTACTTCTTAATATGACTCTGTGAAATTATCATTATTTTAGTGATCTTTAGAATGTGACAGTTTACCCTATGGTACATATATTCCCACCAAGGTGTCTGCCACATAGTTGTGAAGGAAGGTAGAGGACACATGGGTGTTTCACAATTTAAGAAAAAAGATTCATAAGTGGTAGACCCTTCCTACTGTGGTAAAACACTGAAAATCACTCTTTAAAAACACTGAAAAGATAGAGGAATGAGAATACCAAAAGTGAAGAATGATTAAAAATGAATGTAAGAATATTATATTCTCTTATTATATTCTTTTTTATTTCTACCTGGATTTAAGAATCTTGTAACTACTTTTTTGATTTTGCTTTTCACCTTTACTTGGATCTTTTCATTTGTAAATTTCTTTAAGTAACTGTGCCAAATTGAGAGGGGAAAAATGTGTGTGTGTGTGTGTGTGTGTGTGTGAGAGAGAGAGAGAGAGAGACAAAGAATTAAAAATACATTTTATGATAAATGTAATTTGTCCATTAAAAAGTGGATAAATGACTGAGAAATAGAGAATTGATAATTCAGTTGCCAAGCTGTACTCCTACACTGAGAAGATGAATTGTTCAAAACAGCCAGCTATATCACACAATTCTCACCTATTTCATTCTTCTCTTCTGATAGTGGCTAATTCCAGATATGAACCCAAGCCTTGGGAATTCATTAGGTTTACGATAACAAGAAGCTGTGACCTTCTAACTCTTCTCAGAGTTGTCTTGCTTCTATTATAGATGCAAAATACTTTTTATCTTTTAAAAAAAACTTAAACATTTCCATCACTTCAAAGTAAAACCCTTTTTACCAAATTCTTCGTCTTCCCACCACAATCTCTTGGCAATTACCAATCTGCCTTCTGTCTCCATGAAGTTATCAATATTGGATATTTCATATAAACAGAATTTTACAGCATGTGAGCTTTTGTGTATGATGTTTTTCGATTATTGTGTATATTTTTGAGGCTCATTCAGATTGGATCACATCTCACTACTTCATTTTTCATGGTTGAATAATTGTGTAAACAAAATTTGTTTATCCGTTCATCTGTTGCTGGACATTTGGGCTGTTTCTACCTTTTGGCTATTGTGAATAGTACTGCTGTAAATATATGGGTATATGTACTTACTTGATTATCCATTTTTGCTTCTTTTGGGTATATATCTAATGGATATAATACTTCTTTTGGATATGTATCTAATTCTATGTTTAACTGTTAGATAGATAATGGATATAATGCTTCTTTTGGATATATACCTAATTCTATGCTTAACTGTTCAAGGAACCAATAAACTTCCATATTGACTGAACCTTTCTACATTCTCATCAACAATGTACAACACTTGTAATTTATGTACATTCCTGCCAACGCTTTTTACTTTTTTTTTTTTTTTGTAATGTAGTCATTCTAGTGAACATAAAATAATACTTGGTTTTGGTTTTGATATACATTTCTCTAATGGATAATGATGTGATAGATCTTTTTAATGTACTTGTTGACCATTTGTATATATTCTTTTGAGAAGCACTATTCAAGACCTTTGCCCATTTTTTTAATTGCGTCCTTTTGTGGTTGAATAGTAAGAGTTCTTTATATGTTCTGAATACTAGTTACATGATTTTTCAGTTACACGATTTCCATATATTTTCTACTTTGTAGTTGTCTTTCTACTTTTTTAATGTCCATTAGTGCAGTTTGTTTTTTCCATGAAATCCAGATTACCTGTTGGTTGGTTTGTGCTTTTGATATCGAAGAATTCATTACTAAATCCAAGTCATGAAGACTCACGACTATGTTTTCTTCTAAGAATGTTATAGTGTTAGCTCTTATATCTGTCATTGATCTGTTTTGAGTTATTTTTTTAATATAGTGAGAGGTAGGCATCCAACTTTTCATTCTTTTCATTTTTCTTTCATGAAGACATTTAGTTTCAGTACCATATGTTGAAGAGACTGTTCTTTCTCCATTAATAGTCCTTTGGCATCAGAGTAATGCTGGTCTCAAATAATTAGTTAGGAGGTGTTCCCTCTTATTTTTTTGAAGAGTTTGAGAAGGATTGATGGTAATTCTTTAAATATTTGGTATATTCACTAATGAAACCATATGCTCCTAGACTTTTTTTTTTTTAAGTTTTTGTTTATTTTGAGATAGAGCAGGGGAGGGGCAGAGACGGGGAAAGAGAAGATCCCAAGCAGACTCCTCACTGTCAGTGCAGAGCTTGACAGGGGGCTTGAACTCACAAATTGCGAGATCATGACCTAGGCTGAAATCAAGAGTCAGAGCTTAACCAACTGAGCTACCCAGGTGCCCCTAGACTTTTTTTCTTGAGTAGTTTTGATTACTAAGTCAAGGCTTTCCTTATTATGTCTGTTGAGATTTTCTACTTTTTCTTGAGTTAATTTGGGTAATTTTTGTTCCTAGAGCTTTGTTTTATCTAGATTATCTAATTTCTTGGCCAATAATTGTTCATAAGTTTTTCTTATAAACTTTTTTCATTTTTGTAAGGTTGGTACTAACATTTCCACTTTCATTGTATCAGGAGACCTGCCCCACATGAAATACTACAGAGAGACCTTCATGTTGAAATGAAAGGACACTATCTAGATAGTAACTTGAAGCCCTATAAAGACATAAAAATCCCTGGTAAAAGTAACTACATGGTATATATAAAAGCTAGTATTACTTCATTTTTAGTTTGTTATTCTCCTTTTTATTTCCTGTATGATTTAAAGACATGCATAAAAACAGTTATAGATCTATGTTACTGGATACACAATATATAAAAATACAATTTGTGAAGACCGTCTGGGTGGCTCAATTGGTTAAGCATCTGAATCTTGGTTTTGGCTCAGGTCATGATCTCACGGTTCATGAGTTTGAGCTCTGCGCTGTCAGTGCAGAGCCTGCTTGGGATTCTCTCTCTCTCCCTCTGTCCCTCCCCTGCTCGTGCTCTAACTCTCAAAATAAATTATATATATACATATACATATATGTATATATATATTTAAGTGTTATATATAATATATATATATTTATGTTTTATGTATTTGTGTGTGTGTATATAATATATTTAAGTGTTATATATAATATATATATATATATATATATTTGTGTTTTATGTGTTTGTGTGTGTGTGTGTGTATATATATATATATATATATATATATATATATATATATATATTGAGGGAACAGCTATATCGGAGCAGTTTTTGAATACTCTTGAAGCTTAAGTTGGTATTAATACAAACTAGATTGTTGTAAATTTAGGATGCTCATTGTAATCCTAGGATAACCCATGAGAAAATATCTTTAAAATATGCAAAAAAGAAAATTAGAATGAACTAAGAACAAATAGCACTACCAAAATACAAACAAACCCAAAACAGCTAAACACAAAATATAATAATAATGGAGGAAATAAAAAATAAAAAAAATATGTAGGACATAAACAATTTAAAAGTAGCAGAAATAGGTCCTTACTTCAAATGTAAATGAATTAAGTCCTCTAAGCATCAGGCAGAGATTGGCAGGATGGCTAAAAAGATATGATCTAAGTATATACTATCGACAGACTGATAGATCCAAATATAAAAGTAGGTTGAAAGTGAAGGGCAGACAGGGCTCCTGGGTGGCTCAGTCCAGTGAATCTGGCTCTTGATTTTGGCTCAGGTCATAATCTCAAGATCCTGAGTAGCCTGCATCAGTCTCTGTGCTGATGGTGCAGAGCCAGCTTGGAATTCTCTCTCTCTCTCTCTCTCTCTCTCTCTCTTTCTCTTTCTCTTTCTCTTTCTCTTTCTCTTTATCTCTCTCTCTCTCTCTGCCTCTCCCCCACTCATGAGCACACCCTCTCTCTCTCAAAATTGATAAGTTAAAAAAAAATGAAAGGGCAGAAAAAAGAGAATCATGGAAATCGTAAACAAAGGGGAGCTGGGATGGTTATACTAATATGGACAAAGTAGATTTTAAGTCCAAAAAAAATATTAGAGAGGCACCTGGGTGGCTCAGTCAGTAAGTACCTGACTTGGGCTCAAGTCATGATCTCATGGTTCATAAATTTGAGCCCCACACTGGTTTTTCTGTCAGCACAGAGCCTACTTCAGACCCTCCATCCCCTCTCTCTCTGCCTCTTCCCCACTTCCTCTCTCTTTCTCTCCCTCAAAAATAAGTAAGCATTAAAATATATATATGTATACATATATATTTTTAATGCTTATATATATGTATACATATATATATATATATATATATATTAGAAACAAAGGAGGGCATTAAATATTGATGAAATGTTAATTCATCAAGAAGATATAACCATCATAAACATACATAACACTAAAGAACAGAGCCACCAAACATAATAAACACTGATAGCATTAGAGAAATAGTTCTACACACATACACACAAAAATCCTAACTCTGTGAGGTGATGATGGATGCATTACCTTATTGTGGTAATAATTTCAGAATATATACATGTATCAAATCATTGCATTGTATATCTTAAACTTACACCATGTTATATGTCACTTGTATCTCTATACACCTGAGGGGAAAGAATAAACCAACTACATCTAACAGACATAAGTAAAATAATACATCCAACAAGAATAGAACAATATATACCAAGTGCACACAGAATCTTCGCGAAGATAAAACCATGTTAGGCCACAAAACAAGTCTAAATAAGTTAGAAAAGATTGAAATTATACAAAGTATCTTCTCTGATGATAAAGGTTGAAATTATAAACCAAGCTAAAAATCAGAGACAGAAGGAAAACGTAAAAATCTATAAACATGTGAAAGTCAAACAGCATACTCTTAACAATGGGTCAGAGAGGAAATCACAAAAGTAATTTGAAAATTACTTACAGAATAAAAATTAAAAGATATCCTACTAAAATTTATGGCATACAGTGAAGGTTGTGTTTGGAGGGGAATTTATAGTAGTAAATTTATATCTTAAAAAAATATCTCCAATAAATAGCCTAACTTTATACCTTAATTACAAAGAGAAAAGCCATCTACACCCACAGCTAGCGGAAGGAAGGAAATAGTAAAGATTAGAGTGGAGATAAATGAAATAGAAAAAATAGAAAAACAGGGAGAATCAGTGAAAACAAAAATTGTTTATTTGAAAAGATAAAATTTGCAAATTTTTGGCTAGATTGACAAAGCAAGAGAAAACAAAATATTGTTAATATTCTATCTTACATTTGTAGAGATATGAAAATAAATATAGGAAAAAATTCATTCTAGCATTGTAGTTTGTTATTCTGTTTCAAGATACAGTATTTAAAGGTTTTGAATTAGTTCTGTAATGTTAAAGAAAATGTTAAATTTTCCTTCCCTCAGGAAGGAAATACTAGTTTTTTGTTTTGTTTTGTTTTGTTTTTAGTTTTTCTATATATATAAAAGAAAAAGTATATATAGCAAGAAAGCTTACACAAGTTACCACCATGTCATTTTTATGTGTAGATCTTCTGGTTTCTTCTATAAATGAAGATTAGAGAATGAATTTGTATAGAAGGAGTTTACAGAACACATTATGATTCTTTCTCTGATTCAGCTGTTTTCCTTCTTTATTATATATACCACATATGTGCAAAACTTAAGAAAGAAGTTTACTTATTAAAAGAATCAGGAGGCTTGTTCCTATTCTTTAACAGTCACTCATTTTTCATTCTTTTTGTTTGGGGGTAGTGACACAACCAACAAAGCCCACCAGTTAAAAGACAGACTGAGGAATGTAGATTGGTCCCTATGATAATTTACTTTAGTTTATTTCCTATTCAAAGTCTTGTATCCATAGTCTAAAATAATATAAAGTACATATATTCAGAGCAAAATAAAAATTACACTTTTTTTTTAATATTAGAGGCAAAGTTGGGCCAACATGATAGTGTTTTTGAACAGTTTTTTTGTTTTGTATCCTCCCATACTATGGAACAAATAAATCCTCTTGTGCTCTAATATCTAAAAATTTAATTACAAAATTTATGAAATCTTGATTTGATATTATTTTTTAATGCAATTTTTTTATAGAAGGGTCAACATTATACTTCCTCAAAATACGATAGATGTTAATTGAGTAGTGATTTTTAAAAAGTATTTATATTACAGTTATGGCTCTTACTAGAATCATATTCCCTTTTTTGAAAAACTAATGCATTACAAATTTTTCATGACTTAGAGAGTAGAAGTTATGTATACTATCAATGTTATCAAGAAACATATTTTAATGTGGGAATCTGCCCTCCATATTTTAAATCCCAAAACAAATTTTAACTAAACAAGTCTAGTTAACTCTAAATATCATAGAGCTTTATTATCTACAAAACCTTGTTGGATTAATTCCTTTTTGTACCTAATAATTTTCCAAAGTAATGAGTTCAAATATGGTATGTAAAGTAAGATAGCTTTTATCTTAAAAAATCTCCACTCAGGTGTAATGTGCTTGAAAATGACTGAGTTTAATTTGAGGTATGAGATCTCCCAAGATCCTGCTTCTCAAATCTACACTGATACTATGTATCTTTCAGTATCCTTGGGAAAAGAATGTAAGATAAAGAATATTGAAGTGTTTTGTATGCCATAAAGCACTCTGCCCACAAACATCATGTTTAAGGGAGATTCTGAAATTTGGGAAACATAAGTAGCTGTTTGTGATTTTATAGAAATAAATCACATTCTTTTAGCTTTTATATTTCCAAACTGAAAAACTGGTTTTTTAGACTGTACTTTTAGAATTTTCAGTCAAAACAAGATTTATTAGTGCCCACTATCTGCTGAGCATGAACTTCACTGCTTGTTTACAATGCACAGAAAAACGTAGCAGGATTTTTTCTTCTTTTCTAACCCCTTTTCACTTATTTAGTGCTACTCAGATTGTTCAGCTGAAACTCTGCTCTTGGTTGAGTATTCTGAATATGAGCCTAGGGGAGAAACAATGGGAAGAGGCATGCCCCAGTTTGAGGAGAAAATAAATAGTCCATCTCATTGTCCTTCAGAAGAGCAATGAATAGAACTGCCCACAGTATTTTAAGTGTGATTGTCCATTATAAGGAAAAGATTCTATTTCTAAATATTTTATCCAACATTCTTCCCTTGGGCTTTTTATGGTACCTTTTTTTTCCTTACTGAAGTACAGTGAACAAATTTCTGCTCAAATACCTTAGCTTTCAAATTTTGACTCTTAGCCGAGTCAAATCAATAAGTTAATACACCAACATGAAATAAAGGAATAAAAATATCATGAGTAGACGAAAATTGAGTCTATAGCGAAATACAGGATTTTTTTTTTTTTCAGGATAGGAGTACAGTGCTATAAACATCACAACTTCCACCCCCATCCCTTACCATCCCTTACCATCCCTCACCATTTGTCACCTAGCATTTTATAGCCAGTAACCAGCACACGTTTAGCCTCTACTAAGTATAGTGAAGCTACAAAATGGTATGTAGGTCAGACAAACCATTCAGTATACCTGTATCTCCAGTAGTGTGGAGTTTCTTTAATCATGCATCCTTGAGGGTGGTTTTAATAAATGACTAATTTCTCTCTTCACAAAAAGCATGGATGATATGACAATTTGAAGAGGGATTTAAGAGATAATGTAAATCACCTGGAGGGGTGCCTGGGTGGCTCAGTTGGTTAAGCATCTGACACTTCATTTTGGCTTGGGTCATGATCTCATGGTTTGTGAGTTTGAGCCCTGCATAGGTCTCTGCACTGACAGTGTGGAGCCTGCTTGGGATTCTCCCTCTGCCTCCCCCCACCCAAAATAGATAAATAAACTTTTAAAAATAAATAAATCACCTGGAAATCCACATTAGTGGTTAACTATTTTCTCATAATTTATCATAGTCACTAAGAATATACTATGTATATAAAAACACTGATAGAAACTCAGCCCATTTTGTAGTTCTTGAATTTCTGAAATTACTTTTGATCTGCTGAGGAAGAGCTAACTCACTGTAGCATGGCTCTGCCTTATGGGTTCTGTTTTGGTTTGCTCCATTCATTCATTCTTCATACGTTCTCTTAGAGTTCAGTAGGTATGAGCATAGAAAACAGGGAAATAAATGTAAATATCATATTCCATCTCCATACCTGTGATTAGATAAATAAAACAAGTTTGCCCAGAAAATGAGTTGTCTGACAATTTAGTTGTCTCAATACCAAAATTTACTTATTAAAATTATTTCTAATTCTCAACAGTTTAAAAAAAGATAACATAAAACATTCAACTTCATATAAATGCTAATATCTTTTGTTTCCTCCACATCTTTGCATTTTTTGCTTTTGACATTCAACTTTAAACTTTGGAGCCATTCTTTTCTTGGTCAAATCATTTTTAAAAGGAGAAGGCAGTATTATAAAATCAATGAGTAACTCTAAATTGAATGAGTAGTTTGACAGTGCAAGTCAAGATTGCTAGCAAAATGCACCATTTGAAATAGAAGAAATTTAAGTCCTGTCATTCTTTTCTTCTCCCATTTCCAGGAATAGGTCACTAACTCTTGAACCTCTTGCAAAGAGTTTGCTCATTTACTGTACTCAAAACAAACAAAAAATAAATAAAGGAGTTAGCCTTTTATGTACCTCTTTGGAAAAAATGGATAGATGAATGGGTCCACATTTTCAAAAGATAGCCTCTACTGAATTGTAAGGCTTTCAGTTTCTTGTTTTGAGAGTGTTCCTTCTGGAATTCTGCAAATATAAGCCTATATAGTATTGTAAAATAATTACATTCACAGTCACTCATTCTTCCTGTTACTAGCAAACTTGGATGTATTAGAGAAACTCAGCATATGAAACACTCATTAACAAACTGACATTTTGTCAGGCATTTTAATTCAAATCCCTCCTACCTGCCTAATCACCAGGTGGCAGTGTAGTAGCACTCATCCATATCTGTCTTTGAAAAGCCTCAATAAAAGAGACATTGCAGTATCTTCACATAGCATAGGCAGAATTATTCGGGTTTTAATTTTTTTAAGTAAGCTCTAAGCCGAACATGGGGCTTGAACTCACGACCCCACAAGTCCCATGCTCTACCAACTCAGTCAGCCAGGCACTCCCCAGAGTTTTAATTTTTTCTTTTTTTAAGTGTTACTCTCTCTCAATATTAAAATAGCCCTGCATACATTTTCCTAAAATGCCTTTTTCTTTGAGTACTATGTAGATAGTTTCCTTGTCTAATTTTCTAAACTGGAAAAACTGAATATGTATCATCTAACTGTTTTTTGTTGTCTTACAGTTTTAAGTAAGAACTTTTTATATATCATAGTAGGAAGTAAATTATGTATGTTGTTTTCAACCAGCACTTTCAACAATTGGATTAAGGCAGGGTTGCCCACAGCTTCAACAGAAGCATATGCTAGCATACTACAAACCTCTAAGACAAGCATTCTGACATTTCATTTTTCCTTATCTAAATTTCTCCAGCTGTCATTATGCCATCTGAGACAAGTTTTTAGTCTACAGTACTATTCCACTCTATCAAGGCTTTTGTATTTGCACAATGTCCATTCAGCAGTTTCACCGGGACAAAAGAACCAATTTCAACATTTGGTTTCAGATACCCAGGATTTATTATGTGTTTAAAGTGTGTCTGGATTCTTCTTTTTTGCAGATGGAAATTCAGACATCCCAGTTATGTCATCTGATCCAGTGTCAGCTAGCAAGTATAGAACAAAACCTACAACTTAAAACATTTAATGTTTTCTCTTTGACTTTAGTGTCGTGTCATCCTCAAATACTATTGATGGACTGGAACAAGTTTAGGAATGTCTCCCAAACCCTGCATATAATCTTTTCCTATATTTCGAGATAGTGGTGGAGGAGATTGTGTTTACCTCTGGAGGGACTCTGTAGATACTATTTAGGAGGCAGAGGAAAGGGCCTGTGTAGGAGCTGTGGTTAAGCTACAAGAACCTTTTGTTAAAGTTGACTATACAAAACCTTTGGAAAACAAAAAGAAAGGGAATTACTGTATGATCTGAAGAATCATTGGCTGTCATAGAAGACGAATTGAAAAATATTCAGACTTTGACCTGGGCATCCTTTCTTCTATAGCCAGTCTACCACCAGTAGGCTTTCAACAGTTAGAATTTTTTAACCTAAATAAAATTGATCCAACCCCACGGCTAAGCTACAAAACAATGTAGTTGTAATTCATATCAGGCTATTAGCAACTACTTTTTACTTATGTATAACTTTACTAAGTTTATATTAGAGCATTTTGTAAAACACATTAAAATTAAGTTAGAAGGGACAAGGCCCTAAATTAGGAATCTAAGATTTCATATTTTAATTCAGTCTCTATAATGCAGTTTGTTACTCAGCCTTGAGGAGCTCTTTGTTTGCACTAAAATTCCAAATATTAGGGATAAAGCTCAACTGTACACCCTTGTAGCCAAAGTTGCATGTAACTCTCTTTGGAAAAAAGCAGATAGGTGAAGGTTCCAACTTTTCAAAAGATAACCTCTGTTAAATTATAAGCCATTTCAGTTTTTTGGTTTTAAGGATGTTCCTTCTGATATTCTTCAAAAATAAGCCTGTACAGTTTTATAAAATAATTACACAATATTCATTCAACCTATGCAGTACATGTTAAAATGGAAATCTGTTTGTCATTCTGAAAGAGAAATATTTTTGTCTATAGCTACAAGGTGAAAAGTGTTGTGAAAAATAATTTTAAGATATTAGAAGTTAAATGTCGCAGTTTTTATAACTAGTAATGTTACAGAACCTGGTCTGGATTACCTGGTGGAAAAACCAAGCAGCACTCGGAGATCTTGGAAGGCAGGAGGTTTATTTCACACCGACAGGCTCAGAGGAGATCATTCTCCAGAGGTCTAAGTCCTGAGCGTAAGCAGAGGGAACAATTTATAGTCTGTTACTTCCGCATTCTGCATTAGTAGTAATTTGGTGTGCAAGTGGCAAGCAGGGTAGGAAGAAGAACCTGGAAGGGGAGTCTTCACTCTGGGCTGGAATTTCCCCATTAGTCCTGTCAGTAATCTTGTAACAGATTTTTCCCTATCATTCGCCCCTTTGATGCCTCTTTAAACAGATCTAGGCATCTAAAGATGCCTCTTTAAACAGATCAAAGGGCATCATCTTTATTTGTTATGAGCTGGTCCTTTCTCTTAGTCCCCTGACTTTGGTTGTGATTATTCTCAACTGGTTTACAAAGTAACAGCATACTTCTCTGAGGAAGATGTAGGTGCCCCCTTTCTCGGCAGTGAGGAGGTCAAGTGCCCATCTGTTCTGGAGGGCAACTCCTTTCAGGTAACTTATTTGGCTCTGCAAGGACACTAGGGAGTTGGTGCCATAGAAAAGCCTATGCCTCCTATGCTTATCCCTATCCTTGTGGCTATTCCTGCCCCTAGGAGGACAGGTAGCAACACCACTTGTTTAGCCTGGGCCTTAGGGCTGAAAGTTTACAAATGGGGCCCAGATTAGAGGCAACCAATACCAACAAAACATCCTATCCATAAGAGGAAAGTGAGTGCGAACAGCAACCTCTCACTGTTTCCCCAGCTTTCTTGGGCAATCTCTGCCAATCCAATGACAAGGAGTAAGGACAGTTTATTTATTTTATCTGACCTGTGATTCCTCAGGCTTCTGCCATGCATAGAGCAGCCAGCTTCTGGGATGTGGTGGAGCAAGGCTGACGATCAGACTTGGGTCAGTCTTCAAAATCTGGGGCTCCTCGGGATTGGCCCTTTTGACTCTGGAGTAGTGGACCTATGGAGTGATGTCTATGATCTTGAGGGCAGTAGGGGTGGTCAGAATAATGGTATGAGGCCCAATCCACTGTGGTTTGAGAGGGTCTTTTTTTTTCCCAATCTTTGACCCAGACTGAGTCCCCTGGTGATAAGGGGTGTACACGGGATCCTAAAGAGATTGGGGTGCTCTCTATGGTATATTGTTGTAACTCATTTAGGAAGGCCCTAAACTTGAAGTTGTTCTCTTATTTCCTTATCCTCTATTTGGTGTAGGTTCCCTGGGAGGCTCCCTAGACATGGAAGTGGCCTCCCCTATGTTAGTTTAAAAGGGGAGAAACCTTGAGTTCCCGGTGTGTAATGGACACACAGGAGGGCCAGGGGCAGCAGATTGGGCCACAGGATGTCTGTTTCCTGACAGAACTTGGCTAAGGTTCCCTTGAGGGTGCGATTCATCCATCTACTTTCCCTGAACTTTGAAGCCGGTAAGCAGTCTGCCACAAATACAAGCCCGTTATTGCTGTGAATTGTGGCCAGTAAGCCAAATCGGGGGACAGTTTCTTTATTGAATTCTTGGTGGGGGTCACAGCACAGATAAGGGAGGGAGCTATGTCTACCTCCTTATTAGTTGCTATCTTGGTCACTGTGTTTGTTAGATGATTCCCTGTAGGGTTGTGCTGTAGGGTTGTCTCCCTTCTGGTGTTCTTTGCAGTTCTGCAAACTGTTCTTTGCAGAACTGCAACTTTTTTTTGGAAGCTAGACAGGCTTGAGGAACTTTAGTATCCTCCTTGTTTTTGATGGTCTTCCCCACTGTGGTGAGGAGGTCCCTTTCTTTGTAGATTGCCCCATGTATGTGTACAGTAGTAAAGGCATACCAGGAGTCAGTGTAGATGTTGACTTGCTTGTCTTTGCTAATGGTGAGGACTCGGATTAAGGCATGTCATTCAGCCCGTTGTGCTGACCATCCCACAGGTAGGGCATTGGCCTCTAGAACTTCGTCTGTGGTTGTCACTGCATACCCTGCCTTTTGAATGCCTTCTGTGATGAAACTGCTACCATCACTGAGGTCTGAGTTTCTAGGGCCTGGTCACACAGATCTGGGTGACTTGCGAATACTTTATCAGTCGCCTCAGAACAGTCATGATCTGGTTTCCCTTCCTCAGAAGGTAGGAACGTTGTGGAGTTCAGTGTCTGCACTGTTTCAAGAGTGACTGTGGATTCTCGCAGAGAAGCCCCTGATATTGTGCTAGCCAAGAGTTGGAGGGGTAGTGGTGTCCTTGAGGGCTCATGAGAGACCAAACAGCATGAGGGACCTTGACATTTAGTTCTTATACCAGGGTGAGTTTATCTGCTTCCTTAATGAGCAGAACTGTGGCCGCTAATGCCCTAAGGCATGATGGCCATCCTGCTGCCACTGGGTCCAGACTCTTTAATGGGTATGCTCCTGGCCGTTGCCAAGGGCCAACAGTCTGTGTGAGAACCCCAAGGGTGACCTTTTCCTTCTCAAGCACAAAGAGATTAAAAGGCTTTTCTATATCGGCAAGGGCTGGTGCCTGCCCCAAGGTGGCCTTTATCTCTAGGAAGGCAGCTTCGGCCTCCTCTGTCCAGATACCCCAGGACCGGGTTCTTGATTTGGTCCTACCCAAGGGATTTTAGAGGGGTCTTGCTGTTGCCGAGAATCTGGGGTTCCAGATTTGGCAGAATCCCACAGCCTCCTGGAATTCTTGTAGCTCTCTCTTAGTTTAGAACTGGGGTACGGAGGTGATGACCTTTATTTCTCTCCAGCCCTAGTGCTCTTTTACCTTGGGTGAGGAGGAAGCCTAAGTATTGGACTTGCTGTTGGCAGATCTGTGCCTTTTTCCATGAGACCTGACACCCTGAGTCCGACAGGAGTTGGAGGGGGGCCCTTGTGGGCTCTGTGCAATGTGGCCTATCTTGGAAAGCCGGAGAAGTCTCCAGCCAGTGCCTCTCCAAAGAGGGTAGGCAAATTTTTAAACCCTTGTGGGAGGCGCGTCCAAGTCAGTTGTATCTGACGCCCTGTGTCTGGTTTGGTCCATTTGAAGGCAAACAAGGGTTGGATCTGGGGGCCACGCGAAAGCAGAAGAAGGCATCCTTTAAGTTTAGGCAGGTAAACCAGCTGGCAGAGCCTGGGATCTGGCTGAGGAGGGTGTATGGGTTTGGGCCCACTAGGTGCAAGGAGACAGTCACTTTGTTGATAGTTTGTAGGTCTTGAACTGGCCGGTACCCTCCTCCTGGCTTCTTGACTGGCAAGAGCAGGGTGTTCTTGGATGCCTGATCTTGCCTCTTGTGGGAGGGGATATTGCCACTGTCTCTGTGGTTGAGCCCCTGGGATTAACTCTACAATGACAGGGGCCCAGTTATGGGCAAGTCCAGGAGGGTTGTCCTCAACCCATACAGTGAGGAAGGCAGTCCTGAATTCTGGTGGGCCACTTGGTTGGACCTGGTATTTGGGCCCTCAGCTTTGAGAGTACATCCTGGCTGAGGAGAGGAATAGGGCTTTCAGGTAGGTAGAGGAACTCATGCTGTACTCTATGGTCCCCAAGTTCACATAAAAGTCATAGTTTGGCCCCCCTACTTTCATTTTGACCATGGGCTTATGGGGGCCAAGAAGAAGTGAGCCTGGTCCCCCCTCAATCTGAATCTATAACTGCTAGGCTTATGAGGTCTTTTTTGCAGGGTTCTTTTGCATATCGGCTGGGTTTCTGGGACTTTCCCTGGTTGGGACATTTATTCTAACAATGTCCTTTCTCCTTGCAGTAGGCACATTAATCCTTTGCTAAGGAGGTTCTGGGCCTCCTCCTTTTGGCAGCTGGACTTATCCTGTCCTTTTGTCATGGCTCTCTTGTGCCTCAGGATCAAACAGGGTATAAGCCTCACATAGCCTCTCATAATAATCCCTGGGGGATTTCCCTTGCTGGTGAGCATATTCATGGCTTCTTACCCTCTGCTCAGATCCCCTGGAGGAGAGCTTCTTGGTACCGGTGGGTGTGGACCGGCATCTGGAGAGCACCTGCACCTGGCTGATGGCGCAGTCTGCCTGCTGGTCCGGGGGAGAGAGAGGATCTGCTGAGTCTGAAGGTGGCAGAGTATCAGGAACTGGGGGATTAGGTGCTGACAGTCTTGGGGAAACATATGGCAGGGGCACCATTGGTCCTTCCTCCGGATCACTGGTGAGAATTTGTGGGGGTCAGGACTTCTGTACCCTAGCCTGTCTCTGTTCATTGCAGGTAAATCGCACCCAAGGGGGAAGGGTTTGGGTAATCCCTAACCAGAAGTTGATATACGGGACTGATCAGGGTGACCTGGGTCCCCAGTGACAACACTCCGGATACAGCAGACCATTGGGACATCTAAGGTTCACTTCGAGGGCCATCCTATACCAAAAGTGGGACATTCCAACTTACATACTATCCTTAACTTGCCAGGGGTCATTTTAATTCCATAGTCTCCCCAAAACCCCATTTTTGCACTGTCCTGACCCCATAATGTTCCTGTGAGATGGAGTCGCAAAGAGACAGAGGGGTAGAGGAGCCCCCTCTAATGAGGAGACCAGTCAGATGCCTGTTTGGCCATGTCCTGAAGGTACTTAGGTGATGCTTAGCTGTAGTGGTCTCAGCTTTGTGACTTAAGATCAGAAACTGTTCCAATGCCGTCATAGACTGTGTGCCATTCACCATGGAATCGCAGACGGGTGCACTCAGACTCCAGGTGCTTTTGGGGACCTTACGGGGTGCCTGCCTGTGGAGCCCCAGAATCGAACTTGGCAGGCAAACCAGACCGAGTTGCACATTCACACTCACATACACACCAGAGGTTATTACATTCCCTCCCACAGAATTCCTACCTGTGAGATCTCTGAAGTCTGAGGCGACAGAGCGGGAGACTGCCGAATATCAGGCAGGGCATGCCTTCTCCGTTGCAGTTCCTCATTCTGTCACTGCCTTGCTGTTTTCCCAAACTAGTGGCAACAATGGGCTTGTGCGGTTAGGGAACCAAATGTTATGGAACCTGGTCTGGATCACCTGGTGGAAGAACCAAGCAGCACTTGGAGATCTTGGAAGGCGGGAGGTTTATTTCACACTGGCAGGCTCAGAGGAGATCACTCTCCAGAGGTCTCAGTCCCAAGTGCAAGCATGGGGGACAATTTATAGTCGGTTACTTCTGCATTCCGCATTAGTAGTTATTTGGTGCCCATGGCAAGCAGGGTAGGAAAAAGAACCCAGAAGGGGAGTCTTCGGTTGGGGACTGGAATTTCCCTATCAGTCCTGTCAGCCATCTTGTAACAGATTTTTCCCTATCAGTAAAATTTCATACAGATTTATTTCTAATTATTTATTTCCATAGCTGCAAAAACATTCTTTTTAATGCAAATTTTATACAAATTATTTAAAAATAAATAGTAAGCTATATCATAAGTAATGACTTTACGTGGATTTTTTTCTTACTCTGAATATAAATTGAACAACAAACATTCTAGAGATTTTATAATTTGAGAGCTAGAAGGGTCTTTGGAGATATCCCAAGAAAACATATTTAGTTTATATATGAGGAAACTGAGACCCAGTGAAGTTAAGGGACTTATCTAAAATGATACAAATAATTAGTGGTGAAATTAGATTTAGATTCAGATCAGCTCAGTCAAGTGCCTCCTGTGAAATTTTCCAACTTTTTTATAGAAAAAAATTGATTTCTTCACATTTTGTATATTTTTTTAAGGTTCATGTATTTATTTTGAGAGAGAGAGCATGAGCATGAATAGGGGAACAGCAGAGAGAGAGGGAGAGAGAGAATGCCAAGCAAGCTCTGCGCTGAGACTTGATCTCACAAACCGTGGGATCATCCCACAAACCATAGGATCATGACCAGAGACAAAACCAAGAGTTGGATGTACAACTGACTGAGCCACCGACTGAGTATAGGTATACTTTTTAGTTGATTCCTAAAGCTTACTGTGTCAAATTCAAGGCAATATTTCTTAATTATTGTTTTCGTTAGGAAATGTTACTATCCTTGATCATTCTTGAGATCAAAGCAATTGACTAAGTAACAAATACAGATACAAATAGGCCTGGAATCACATCCCAGCCAAGTGTGTAACTAATTTCAGACAAATCACTTTACCAATCTCAACTTTAATTTCCTGATTTATACAATGAAAATAAGAATTTTGCCTTTCACCAGGCTTGTGGCAAGAATTAAATAACATGCACCTTAATTGTTTGCCTTTAGTAATAATAGTAATAATAATAATTATTATAGCATTTCTTATGTGACTGTTGTAAGGTTTCAGCAGACTTAAAGTAGGTATTAAAAAGATTTTATATTACTTTCCAAAACACAAATTCTATTTTGTAAAAGGCAGGAGGGGAAATGGAAATATAAATTGCAGCAGGAGGAGTTAACCTTGGCCCTCCTCTTCCATCCCCCTCAAATGAGGGTTGTTCATTCTTTTATTTCTGTATAGCACTGAATCAGGAGGTGATATCACATTCTTCTAGTTCATTCCTGACACTTTTGTGCAGCTATCACATACTTTACCTTTCACATCTATTATCAGAAGACCTCATAATTACTCCCCAACATTTACTGAGGATGTGGATACCAGTTTCTGGTCCATCGTTCTACCTTAGTTGGTGCTATCAATGGACATTATTTAAAGTTCCAAGTGTACAGCCTATCTAGGATCCCAGCCCTTGAAAATCACTCAGAGAATACTGTATGTCATAGAAGTTTTCCCAAAGGAAAGAAAATAAAAATAATGAGATGTTCAATTGAGGGCATAAATATAGTAACTAACCTTGAATAGATATATAGGTAGATAATGTTTAGATAAAATATTCAAATAATAATAGTATTATTGTTTAATTTTATTAATAATTTATTAATGTGAAATATCCAAATTATGCCATGGCCAATGTAATCATATGATATAGATAGACATAACCATGATGAAATGAGCAGGTTCAGTTTATATATGCAAAACTTTGATGATAGAAAAAAAGGTGGAATACAGTGAATTATCTGGATATTAGGTAAATGGTGTCTCCGATCTAACTTGATGGCTAAATTAAACTCTATTAAGAAATTATTCATTATAATGTAATTTTTATAGTTATAATTTTAATATATTTTAATGTTTATTTACTTTGAGAGAGCACAAGCAGGGGAGGTGCAGAGAGAGAGGGAAAGAAAGAGTTCCAAGCAAACTCTGCACCATCAGTGCAGAGACCAGTGTGAGGCTCAAACTCATGAACTGTGAGATCATGACCTGAGCCGAAATCCAGAGTCAGCCAACTGAGCCACTCAGGCCTGATTATTATTTTAATTAGACAAACAGTTGGGAAACAAAACATTAAAAATATATCTCTTTTATTAAAAAAAAAAAAAAAAGAGCAGGCTGCCTGGATGGCTCAGTCAGTTAAGTGTCTGACTTTGGCTTAGGTCATGATCTTGCAGTTTATGAGTTTGAGCCATGTAACAGGCTCTCTGCTGCCAGGGCAGAGCCCGCTTCAGATCCTCTGTCTCCCTCTCTCTCTCTGCCCCTCCCCCCATCTTGTGATGTGCTCGCTCGCTCTCTCTCAAAAATAAAAATATTTTTCAAATAAATAAATGAGCTAATGAATATTATTATATACATTTGTGGCCTATACCGTTCTATCTCAGTTTGCTTGTTTTGCTGCCTGCTGAATTAAGCAGTTAAATGCATCAGTGGCAATTATTCTTGCATCTGCATTATACCATGTGTTAGAATGCCTCATACAAGTGATTAAAACCTTCAGATAAATAAAAGATTCAAAATCATGGACCTCTAATATATAGCTAGTAAGAATGATCTTGCTTCAGTTAAGAGTTCTCAGTTGAATTAAAATCATAGCAGCTGTTGTAGGATACAGCTTTACTTGCTGGCCAGAGAGCAGGATGGACAGTTCTGCCACATTTGGGTTGCAGCCATTGAACCATAATGACTGTAGAGCCCTTTCTATGGCCCCACCTGGACAGGGAAGCAATTTGTAGCCCTGCCCAACTGCTGAATACAGCATCCCATCCCACTGGCTAGAAAGCCTGACCAGAGCATGCGGGCAGCCAGAGAGCCCATCACACTGCAGCACCTGAGCAAGGAATCAAGCCAGATATTCTTTTCCACTGTTCCCAGACAGTGGCATGCCTCTTGATCTCAGAGCATGAGCAGTGGCCTAACCCAAATAGAGACACTGATAGCAGGCCCCAACTGCCAAAGGATGCGACCACCTGAATCATCCAGAACTTGAAGCTAAACTGGAGTCTGGAGGAGGGGACAGCTTACTCAGATGTTCAAATACCATTGCAAGGAATTAAGGATCACAAAGAATCAAATAGACATGACACTAACAAAGGAAACTAATACAGTTCTTGTGGTAACCAAAAGAAATCAGGAGTAGCTATGCTTACATCAGATGAAATAGACTATAAGAGAAAAATGCTCAAAAGGGACAAAGAAGGTCATTGTGTAATGATAAAGGAGTCAATCCATCAAGAAGATACAATTCTAAGTATGTACTCAACATCAGAGCACCTAATATATAAAGTAAATAAGGAAAAATAAACAGTAATAAAAGTTGGGGAGTTAATACCCTACTCTCAACAGTGGATAGATCATTTAGACACAGAATCAATATGAAACAATGCTATAGACCAAATGGGCCTAACATATATACAGAACATTTAATCCAACAGCAGAAGAATGGACATTATTCTCAAATACATGTGGGACATTTTCTATGATAGGTCATATGTTAGGGCATGAAATAAGTCTTAACAAATTCAAAAATTTAGAAATTATATCATGTATCTTCTCTAACCACAATGGTGGGAAACTAGAAATCAGTAACTGGAGTAAACCTGGAAAATTCACAAATACATGGAAAGTAAGCAACACACTTCTTAAAGGATCAAAAAAGAAATCAAAAGGGGAAAAAATATCTTGAGACAAACTAAAATGGAAACACAACATACCCAAACTTAAACATATGGCAAAAGCAGTTCTCAGAGGAAAGGATCTAGCAATAAGTGCATACACTGATAAATAAGAAAAATCTCAAATAAGTGACCTAATCTCATACCTTAAGGAACTAGAAAAAGAATGAACTAATCCCAAGTTAGCAGAAGGAAGGAAATAATAGAGTAGGACAAATAAATAAGGTAGAGAACAGAAAAAAAACCCAGAAAATATTTACAAAATTGAGTTGGTTCTTTGAAAAAATAAAATTGACAAACCTTTAGTAAGACTAACCAAGAAAAAGAAAGAGTACCCAAATCATAAATGCAAGTGGAGACATTACAACTAATACCACACATATACGAAGAGTCAGAAGAGATTACTGTGAACAACTATATACCAACAATTTAATGATCTAGAAGAAATAGACAAATTCCTAGAAACATATAACCTACCAAGACTTATCATAAAAAATAGAAAATTTAAACACACTAATAATGAGTAAGGAGAGTGAATCAGTGATCAAGAAACTCTCAATGAGGAAAAGTCTAGAACCAGATGGTTACAATGGTGAATTTTTCCAGACCTTTAGAGAAAAATTAAAGACAATCCTTTTCAAACTCTTCCCAAAAAATAGAAGAGGAGGGAACACTTCCAAACTCATCTAAGACCAGCATTACCCTGATACCAAAGCCAGATAAATATACTACAAGAGAAGGGAGCTACAGGCCAACATTTCTGGTGAATATAGATGCAGAAATTCTCAACAAAAATACTAGCAAACACAATTCAGCAGCACACTGAAAAGATCATACACCATGATCAAGTGGGATTCATCCCTGGGATGCAAAGATGTTTCAACATATGTAAATCAATAAACATTATACATTAATAGAATGAAAGATTAAAATCATATAATCATCTCTTGATGGAAAAAAGCAGTTGATAAAATTCAACATCCATTTGTGATAAAAATTCTCAAAAACACCCTGATAGATAACATATCTTAACATAATAAAGGTCATATATAACAAGCCCACAGATAACATCATACTCCATGGTGAAAGGTCAAAGCTTTTCCTCTAAGATCAGAAACAAGACTCTCACCACCTTTATTCATCATAGTACTGGGAGTTCTAACCAGAGTAATTGGGCAAGAAAAGGAATAAAAGGCATCAGAATTGGAAAGGAAAAAGTAAATTTACCTGTTTGCAGATGACATGATTTTATATATGGAAAATCCTTAACACTCTACCAAAAAACTTACAGATCTTATCAATGACTTCAGTGTACTTACAGGACACAAAATCTACTTGTAAAAATTAGTAACATTTCTATACATTAAATACCAATAATTTGAAGGAGAGACAAGACAATGTCATTTATGGTAACATCAAATACAGTGAAATACTTAGAAATAAATTTAACCAAGGAGATGAAAGATTTGTACACTGAAAGCTTTAAGACATTGATGAAAGAATTGAAGAAGACAGGAATAAATGAAAAGATACTCATGTTCATGGATTGGAAGAATTGATGTTAAAATGTTCATACTACCCAAAGCCATCTATAGATTCAGTGCAATTTCTGTCAAGATTCCAATGGATTTTTTGTTTGTTTTTACAGAAATAGACAAAGCAATCCTAAATTCTTACAGAACAAAAGCTGCAAATAGCCAAAACAATCCTGAGAAAGAAAAAAGCTGGAGGCATTACACTCGCTGATTTCAAACTGTATTACAAAGCTATAGTAATCCAAAACAGTATAATATTGGCTTAAAAACAGACATATAGATCAATAGAACAGAATAGAGAGCTCAGAAATAAACCCATGCATTTATGGTGAGTTGATTTATGACAGAGGAACCAGGTATATACGATGGGCAAAAGGCAATCTCTTCAATAAATGGTGCTAGGAAAACTGGAAAACTAGATGCAATGGAATGAAACTTATCTACACCATTGACAAAAATTAACTCAAAATGTATTAAAGACTTAAATGTAAGACTTGAATCAGTTAACCTCCTAGGAAAAAATAGGGAAAAAGCTCATTTATATTGGTCTTGGCAATGATTTTTTGGAAATGACAAAGAACAAGCAGCAAATGCAAAAATAAACAAGTGAAATTACATCCAACTAAAACGCTTCTGCACTGCAAAACAGATGGTCAACAAAATGAAAAGCAACCTATGGAATGGGAGAAAAAATCACCTCTCTGGTAAGGAGTTAATATCCACAATATTTAAGAATTCCTATAGCTCAATAACAATAGCAAAAGTAATCTAATTAAAGAATGGGCAAAGGACCTGAATGGACTTGTTTGCAAAGAAAATAGTCAGATGGCTGATAGGTACCTGAAGAGGTGCTCGACTTCCATAATCCTCAGGGAAATGCAAATCAAAACCACAATGAGATATCACCTCACACCTGTTAAGATAATTAATATCACAAAGATGATAGGTAAGTGTTGGCGAAGATGTGGAGAAAAAACCCTTGTGAACTGTTGGTGAGAATGTAAATTGATGCAGCCATTATGGAAAACAGAATGGATATTCTTCAAATATTTGAAATCCAACTACCATATGATCTAGCAATTCCACTGGTATATGTCCAAAGGAAACAAAATCACTCTCTCAGATATCTGAACCTTCATGTTCATTGCTACATTATTTATAATAGAAATGGAAGTAACCTAAATATCTGTACACAAATGAATAGGTAAAATGTGATATCTACTTATGTATACATAATGTGATATGTAATGTCCACATATATATGGTATAGAGATGTGTGTATTTGTGTGTGTGTGTGTGTGTATATGTGTGTGTGTGTGTATATATATATATATATATATATATATATATATGAGAAATATTCAGCTATAAAAAGGAAGGAAATCCTACCATTTGTGACAAAATGGGTGAACCTTGAGGGCATTATGCTAAGTGAAATGTTAGACAAGATAAATACTGTGTGATTTCACCTAAATATGGAATCTTAAAAAACCTAACTCATACAGACAGAGAACAGATTGGTGGTTGCCAGAGGTGGGGAGCTAGGGGTTGGGGAAATGGGTGAAGGTGATCAAAAAGTAGAAACTTGTGTTATAAGGTAAATAAGTTCTAGGGGATATAGAGTGCAGTATGGTGACTATAGTAAATAATACTGTATTAAATATTTGAAAGTTGCTAAGAGTAGATCTTAAAAGTTCTCATCACAAGAGGGGTGCCTGGGTGGCTCATTTGGTTGAGCCGCTGCCTCTTGATTTTGGCTGAGGTTATGATCCCAGGATTGTGGGATTGAGCCCTACATCAGGCTCCGCACCGAGCATAGAGCCTGCTTGATATTTTCTCTCTGCCCCTCTCACCTGCTCACACTCTTTTTCTCTCTAAAATAAAATTAAAAAAAATTTTAAAGACATTTTTAACTATGTGTGGTAATGAATGTTAATTAAACTATTGAGGGAAATACAAATACTTCACAATATATACTTAATCAAGTCATTGGTACGCTTTAGGCTTATACGATGTTACATGTCAATTTTATCTCGGTAAAGCTGGGAGAAAAAGAAAAAGGGCATCAGGTATAGGGTGTCCAACCTAAGTTAGATGAGTTAGGCAGAGAAGGCCTCTAAGGCCTTACTGAGGTATGACCAAAATACTAAAAAAGAGTGTACTCAAAGGTTTGGAAAAGAGTGTTGCAGGAAGAGGGAGAAATAACTTCCAAAGCCCGAATTTTGAGGAAATTAAACAGTAAAGTTTAATAACAAAGCTAATATGGGGCAAATTATGAATAAGAACAGAGGACATAACTTATATAGACAAATAGATCTGGGATGTATTCCCATTACCTGAAATATGATGTTGAACAAAATTGTTGAACTCTCTGCACCTCAGTTGCTTCATTAGCAAAATGCAGATAACTGCCTAGTAAAGTTTTTCCAATTATTAAATGAAGTTATATATGCAAAGAACCTTGTTCATAAAAGTTCTCAGTAACTTTTTATTCCATATTTTATTGAAATTGCTTAACCAAATGTTGACATATTACTCCTTTAATTCATGAGATGTTGTTCCAAAGTAAAATTGAGAGAAAGAGAGGAAGGGAAATTGATTTGTGTCCTTATGGAGAGGAATTAGACTATTTTGTATAATCTAGTAGGAGAAAATAAAATTTTACCTTCCAAAAGAAAACAAATTCTGAATATTTCTGTCTTAATTTTTTTGTAATAGCTTATTGATGAATACATAGAGAATGGTAATATTAAAGAAACATTACATACGAGATCATCTGTTACTACTGCAATCTATTTCTTTATGTATTAGACAACTCCGGTTCTTGCTCACTTCAGTCAGATTTTGAGGAAAATTTTTAGATTCAGGAGACCTTTTAATTAACTAGTGAATATCTAAATATAGGAGTGAGCAGATCCTCAACATTGTATAGAGAATAAGAAAAACACAGGAGGGATTGAAGGAAAGAGAAATACCACATAGTGGTTGCTAGGGAATAAACATGGAGAAATGTATTGCCTTCATAAATATATCTTAACTGGGGTCAGGAAATAAAGTGCTAATCAAATGCTAATTTGATTTAGTACCAAACAGAGGTAATTACAGTGGAGAGAGAGAATGTGTGTGTGTGTGTGTGTGTGTGTGTGTGTGTGTGCACGCGTGCACACTGGCGAAGGGGGCTTAGTTCTCCAACAAAACTGTTTCTGGTTAAAGCAGGGGTTCTTATTAATAAAATTGCTGACAGGGAAAAAATTCATTATATGACGTAAGAGAAATTGTATTTTTTCTTCAAGGGAAAATGAATTTTAAATGTAATGTAAAAACAATAATTTAAAAGATTCTAATTTCCAAAATGCTTAAGTGACTTGTTGAATTTTCTGCAGTGTAACTTTTTTAGATGAGTGCTAATATATGTACATGTCAATTATTTATTTTAGAAGATCAACATTTTTCTTTAATATTGATTTCTATTTCATTTCTTCCAGAGCTATTACAACTAATTGGTAGGTAACATGAGTTGTCAAACAGAGAATTTTCTCATGCTAATAGTTTGAAGTGGTGGATGGTGGTATACTACTCACAGAACACTGATTTTATTTGTGTGGTCTTGTTTTAGAGAAAAGGAGGGGCCATAACTTATTTTTAAGATAAAACACAGGCCAAAGAAAAAGTAAATGAGATAATAAAAGATACAATAAGTGCACATGTGTGGAAAGGTTGAGAAAGAGACAATAAGAAATAAATGGGGAAAGAAAAGCTGTCCTCTATTACTCACCTGAATTTCGTATTTACTGACTAATAGCTTATCAATGTGAGAGAGGCTTGAGGTTTCCACTTTTATCCTGCTTGGTCCCATTTGTCTCAGTTCAAATTTCAGCCTCCTCAGTGTTCTCCATTTAACTTCTTTTAACTAAAACAGAAAAAAAAAATTCTCTATCAAAGACTTTTCATTCACAGCCATAAATTTAGCCCTGGGACTCTCAATTTTCATTGCTTTCTTTCATTTTTGTTTTGAACACCATCCTATGAAAACTGTAATGAAAATAATCATGTATGTGCCTGCTTGTCACATGACCATGCAATAATTGTGACAGCAAATCTTTGGAAAGAGAGATTATTAAACTGATAAAGTGGTCATCTCAGTGGAAAAATTGTTCTAGCACCTATTCTTTTCACAGAAATGTTATTACAAATGGGAAAACAAATTAACTGACCATGACAGTATAATGAAAATGAATTGACTTAAGTATATATCCTTTGTGTGCTGTGTATTATTGTCTTAAGTCTGCTTCATGAAATTTTTTTAACAAATACAGTCTTGTCAGCCAGGGCCAAAGACTTCTCCATTTACGGAAAGTGTGATCATGTTAAAATGTCTTACTAATTTTACCCCTTCCTCATTTTTACTATAATCCAATGTCTTATAGATCATAAAGATGGAGTAGAAAAAACAAATGTATTTAGAAAACCTATAAAGGATTTAAATGAGGGGGCATATATAGAAGGAATAAAATTTAGAAATAAGAATTGTTACTAGAGACAAAATAACCTCAGTAAATGTTAATCACAATTTATACATATTGCTTTATTTATTTACTTAAACATTGTCTAACCGCCCCCCCCAATATAAAGTCCATGTATCAGCTTTAATTTTGCTGTACTGTTGTACTCTCAGCATATACAGTACTTTCAATAAATAATCTATTAAATGCATACACGTTTATGCTTTAGAAATAAATGGCAAAAGCCCTGGCTCCTTGGGTTTGGGGTACATATATTAATGTTTATTGGAGTGGGTGGTAAACATATACAGTTTTACCTGTCTTGAGAACCAGTTTGTTTCTGAAATCAGAAAGTTAAACTTCACCAATTGTAAATTTGGTGAGCTAAAGTGGATTTAATTTTTACATACAAAAAGGCAAAAACAGATAGGGAAGTGGACAATCATAGGATATATCATGACTTTATTTTGATTAGAAGTGCTCTTTTTGCTTAACATCTCTAGATAATTATGTAGACTTTCACATTTATTGTGTATTAGTAGGAAAAGCTACAGCTTGTCATCTCCCATCCATTGTGCTAAAACCCAGAACTCCAGAGGCCTGCATGTCTCTGGTCTTTCCCACTCTCTCAGGTAGTTCAACCATCCCACCTTTAAATGTGTGGAATCTACTCAATATTTTCATCTCCACGGCTGGTCCAAAACACCATTACATTTCTCCTGCATAACCACAGCAACCTCCTTCCTTCTGTTTTTGCCCTCCCCCCACAATCCTTCCTCCACATAGCATCCTGTATGATCATTTTTTATCAGTCCAACCATGCTATCACCCTGTTTCAAAGAGGCAGGTGATTTCCAGTTTCACTTAGAATAAAATTCAAACCTCTTACTTGGCCTATGAAACTATGAAATCTGCATCTCTCTTAGCTCAAAACCACAAACTGTAGCACCCTGTATTCTAGTGATAGTGGTCTTTTCTCTATTCTGCAAGAACACAAAGTTTTTTCCCATCCCAGGTCCTTGGCACATGGTACACCCCTTGCCCATGTACTCTACTCCCAGATGTTCACATACCTGGCCACTTAGCATTCATACTCCCATCCTGTGAAAAGTCTTACTTGACAGTATAGCTAAAGAAGCCTCTGATCCCCATTTATTCTCTGTTCCAGGGGTTGGCAAACTGTGGCTCCCAGTTCAGCTGCCTGTTTTAGAAAATATAGGTTCATTAAAACACAGCTATGCTTTTGTGTATGACTGCTTTTGTACTACATCAGAGTAGAATGACTTTGGGAACCAAGTTGATGAACCATAGTGACACAGACCAAAAAGCCCACAAAACCTAAAATACTTGTTTTTGGGTCCTGAGGTAAAGACCTGACTGAAGAGACTCATTTTGGAGATGTTACACGAAAGAGAAATAACCTTTGTTAGTGCAAATGATTGGAGGCTTTATGTTATCACAACCCAACTTAGCCAGTATAAATTGACACAAGGAATATGTAGAATATATTGTAGATAAAAATAGAATGGTTTTTAGATCAATGAAATAAGTCTTTATGTAGAGGTATTTCCATGTTACAGCGTGGGGTGTTCAATGTATCTTTACTAACTGTTCTCAAACATCTCTTATGATTGGGAACAGATGGCTGCAATGATTTTCAGATGATGTTCTGTAATCCTGGAAACATTGAGCAATCTTTAATCATCTTGAAATTCTTAAGAAATAATTTGTTATTTATTGGGACAAAATGAGCTACAAGGTATTTTTTAAGAATGACTTAGCATAGAAAGTACCCATGATTAAAGAATCAAGTAAGACCAACTGCAATTCAAGTATTCTAATTTCAACTGCATTTTCTTTCCTATCAATATGTAAAGATCTATGTCCTGCAAAACTATAAATTCTGAATATTAAGCAGTTACTGAATAAAAGATCAGAGACAAAAGCAGTACAGTGTTACAACATTCAAATAAGTGTATATAAAGTTGAAATTGTAATCTGAGGTAAAAATATTTAGTAAAAGTCATTAAATTTGGCTCACTAATATCTTAATAGTTACTCTTTTGACAGACATATATATCTAGTACTATTAAAAGTCATAAGATTATTCCTTTTATTTAATATGTGGAGTTAATTTAAAATAGAAAGAAAGGATATATGAACTTTACACTCAAAGTTCTTAATTACACTGCATTATTTGGGGCTAGTTGTTACAGTGTGTCTATATCATATCCATGGCTATTATCTGTAAAAGGTTTTACAAAATTTAGATCACACATTATAGTCAGCTTCATATCATGGATTTTTTTGTCATTATGAGTGATTTATATTTCTAAAATTTTTTAATGTTCATTTATTTTGGAGAGAGACAGAGACAGAATGTGAGTGGGTTAGGGGCAGAGAGAGAGGGAGACACAGAATCTGAAGCAGGCTCCAGGCTCTGTGCTGTCAGCACAGAGCCTGACAAGGGGATCAAACTCATGAGCTGTGAGATCATGACCTGAGCTGAAGTCGGATGCTCAACCGACTCAGCCACCCAGTCACCCCTATTTATTTTTTTTAATACAACTTACTGTGAAATTAGCTAACATAGAGTGTGTACTGTGTGCTCTTGGTTTTGGGGATAGATTCCCATGGTTCATCTCTTACATACAACACCTAGTGCTCATCCCAACAGGTGCCCTCCTCAATTGTTTACTTATTTTTGAGAGAGAGTGAGAGAGAGAGACAGAGTGCAAGTGGGGAAGGGGCAAAGAGAGAGGGAGACACAGAATCTGAAGTAGGCTCCAGCCTCTGAGCTATCAGCACAGAACCTGATGTGGGGCTCGAACTCATGAGCCATGAGATCATGACCTGAGCCAAAGCTGAACACTTACCCGACTGAGCCACTCCGGCACCGTGAGTGATATTCTTAGAAAATCTATTTTATTAATAAAATAATTGTGGAAAAACAGATTTACTGAAACTTGCCCTATTTTAGACAATTTTGTTTATGCACTTTGTTATTAAAAGTGCTGTTAAAAGAAATCCATCCCTTTTTGAAATTATGCAAATGTTATTTGTATTATAAACATTATTGAATGATTAGATTGCTGATGCATATCAACAAGTTGCTTTCCACATAGTTTGCATCAAATTTTTACTGTCTTGATAAATATGCATCAAAGTGCTATCTTAATATAGGCTCACTAGAGGGGTGGCTGGGTGGCTCAGTTGTTTGAGCATCCGACTTTGGCTCAGGTCACGATCTCACGGTTTGTGAGTTCGAGCCCCATGTGGGGGCTCAAAGCCTAGAGCTTGCTTCACATTCTTTGTCTCCCTCTCTCCCTGCCGCTCCCCCACTCATGCTCTGTGTCTGTCAAAAATAAATAAACATTGGGGCGCCTGGGTGGCTCAGTCGGTTAAGCGTCCGACTTCGGCTCAGGTCACGATCTTGCGGTCCGGGAGTTCGAGCCCCGCGTCGGGCTCTGTGCTGACTGCTCAGAGCCCAGAGCCTGCTTCCGATTCTGTGTCTCCCTCTCTCTCTGACCCTCCCCCATTCATGCTCTGTCTCTCTCTGTCTCAAAAATAAATAAACGTTAAAAAAAAATTAAAATAAATAAATAAATAAACATTAAAATTTTTTTTAAAAATACATGCTCACTAGAAATGTTACCTTTTTGTTTTGCTTTTTATTTTTGTAGCAAATAAATCTCTTTATTGTTTTAATGTATACTCTTTCATATTTTATGGCATTCATCAAATACTTAAGCTTTATTTGTAATAAAGTCTTATTCTTGGTTTCTATTCTGTCTCATTGGTTCATACTATCCCACAATAATTTATATAATGCGGATCCTCTTTTCTTAACATATTTGGATTATTTCTCTATTAATAGTAATCAAATGATAATGGTAGCTGAAGTTTCTGGAGTTCTTAGTGTGTGTTAGCCACTCTGCTAAGCAGACCAATCTGTTTATGTCTCTATGCAATGCTTATCATTGGTTGTGGCTGTTTGCTGAGTTTCTGCTATAAGGTATTACTTTTCAGTTTTCTTCAAATGTCTTCTCATTATGGGAAGCAGAGGTTGTGACTGTCTGGAATATGATCTTCTGATGATAGAAAGGAGTAGGGGAGAGTTGGCAGAAACTTGTCATGCCCCTGTAGTCTTTGCTTTAAAGTGGAAGCTAGTCAGTCTGTCATATGATATACTGCAAGTCACATAGCTAAATCCAACATCAGTGGAGCAGAGACAACACGGAGGATGTGAACATTTGCAGACGATTTTAAAATTTACCATACTCACAATGCTTCTTTTGTTACTCTGTGGTCTTTGTGAGTTCATTGCTTGATCCTAATCAGTGATGCCTTTGGATTGAAATCAAGAAGTTCTGTCCTTGAGAGGATTTTCAGAGAGAAATCAGGGAGGGTTTTATAATAACTTATTTATTATATAGATAATAAAAGCATGGAGGAATTTAATGCAAACATTGCTAATGCTAATGGATTTCTTAAGTTTCTGTGGCAGGAGAATCTTCATCTAGTGTAGAGACTCAATGTTTCATATAATAATGACTTTAAAATGATAGAGGAAATCCTATAACAAATGTAATAGCAGTTTACATTTGATTACAGTGGTCTGATTGATAGTAAATAAAAATGATTTTACTGTCCATGTATTTCCTTTCCATAGTGGTGGCTTTTTGATGCCTGATACACATGTATGTCTTTACTTCAGAAACAGGTATACACAGGTATGGTTTTATATAGCCAGTTATGTCTCTTCTTTCATCTTATGAAACCTAAGGCTATCTGCTCATTTTGGCAACCAATTATGTAGCATTTCATGTGAATCACATTATGCAGCTACTTGCAACTATTATGAAGATTACTGAACAAATATGCAAAGTTAGTCAGTCATAGTAAAGTAAGAAATCCACAGGTTATCAGTGACTGTGAAGGAGACCAAATAGTTTAGTTCATGGTAGCAGTTGTCTTTTTGCATGGACTCTTTTATCTTTGTCATGTATTAGCTAGATGAAACTTAGGTTAGGTCTTAAGGATATGCTATTGTTTACCAAGTGAAGAAGAAGTTTTAGGCATTCCAATCAAAGGGAAAGTACAGGGACACCTGGGTGGCTCAGTCAGTTAAGCATCCAACTCTTGGCTTCAGCTCAGGTCAGGATTTTGATCTCGTGGTTCATGAGTTCAAGCCCCTGCATCAGGCTCCGCGCTGACAGTGTGGAGGTTCTCTCCCTCCCTCTCTCTCTCTGCCACTCCCCCACATGTACTCCCTTTCTCTCAAAATAAATAAATAAAAAGAAAAGGGAAAGCACATGACACAAAAGTTAACAAGGTCTTGCAATTAATGGTATGCTTCCACAATAGTGCAGTTTATAGTGTCATAAGGAACTGAAGGAAAATGTATAATCTGAAGGGCACTCATTTAAACCATATCCACATGGTTTCTGGGTTCTAGATTCTTAGAAGATTCAGCCTACTTTTTTAAAAGAAATGTCACAAAGTTGATTGAACCAAAACAATAATTTGTTTAACATTTCACATTAATTTTTGTCCTGCTATATTCCCTGAGAATACAATTTTATATATAAAAGAATATAATGGAATTGTGTTTTCAGGTAGTGCAATTTTCTGGGTGCCTACCTTCTAAAATGTTTTCTTTCTCAGATGTTTGGAATTTCATGGAGATGCCCTAGGCATGGGTATATATGGAAAGGTTAGTAAATTGGTTTCAGTGTCCAAGCCTTTCTTCCATCAGGGCAGTTCTACTTGTAATCAGCTGATGTTCCACCAAAGACTTATTTGAGAAAAATGATGACAGTGCTAAAAGCCAGAATATCATTGTGCTAGATTCTTTCTGGCACACAAGAGAGAAGGAGGGGCACAGTTGTGGCCTGCTTTCACCCTCTGTGAAATGATGCTGAGAGCTGAGATGAACAAAGCCAATTTCATCCGAATACTAAAATCCTGACAGTACTTCAGTGGCATTGGCATGAGGAAGGGAGAGGCAGTGTGCTGCCTCAGTACACACTTCAGTCTTGGAGCAACTCTCACATGCTCCACCAACACAGATTCTTAAATGACTTGGTAAGTCCCTTAGGAATCTGCATTAGGTTTAGAGACTACATTAGGCAGCAGCTGCTGGCTACAGCTGAATGATTACCTATTCAAATGGAACAGATTCTAGGGAGGGTGTGAAGGGAGGCCTTCCCTCACAGTGACTCTGCAAGGAAGATTCTTGAGGCATGGGAAGCCAGAAGGAGACCTTCAAACAATAAGGTTTTATGATGCTGCTGATGCTGCTTAGCCTTTCTAAAATCCTTCTTAGTAGACAGATGCAAAAAAAAAAAAAAAAAAAGCAATGAAAAGATGCTGAGGGGTAAATAAAAAACCTCTCCAACATCTAGAAATAATGTAAAGATGATAAAACTTCATTTTTTTTCAGCCTGGTTTGCTTTCCTACAAATTTTTGTGCTGATGAATGAATTTTGTTATCCTGTAAACTAGATAAAGAGGAAGTGAATATGTGAGCACACCATTCATCACAATGGACCTGATCTATAGAAAGTACTCAAGAGGGCGTTATGTGATTTTTCTAAGGACCCCTTTTACAAATGATTTAATTAAAATGAATGATTGCACAGCTGTCGCATAAAGCAGCATTTTGAAAAGTGCCCACTTCTGCCTAATCAGCGATTAAATATAGGTAAAGGGAAATGCCACTTTCCTCTTGCTGATCATATATTCACAGATACCTTTCACTGGAATAATTGTAGAGAGGTCTGTGTTGCTGTACCTGGTTCAAATATTACCATGGTGACAATGGAGAACAAAATTTTTGAAATACTCTTAGAGATAATATATATATTAAAAATATATATCACAAATCCTCATATGTAATTATTCTAACTGAAAAGAGAATTTTTCAAATTAGGTCACACAAAAAAGTACTTTATAGATCAAATACTTTTGGAGAATGCTAAATTAAACAAATTGGTTTCTACTGCATGAGGCTTTTGAGATTTTAGTTGTAAATTTCTAAGAGGAGAATATAGTAGAAAATTCCTCCTCTGATTCTCTTATATGTGTCTGTGTATGTGGGTATGTAAGTGTGTATAGAGGTATGTATAGAGTATGTAAAACATCTTGAGAAACACATGTGTTCCATAGAACATAGAGAAATGAGTGTTCTGTGGGTACTTGCTGTTTTTCTAACAATACTATGTGTATAGACATTCTCTAAAATGGAATTGCTTAATCAGATAATCTCCATGCCTTGTTGTCTTCAGTTATGATGATTGCAAACATGCAGTTGGTCACTTCTCAAATCATATTGATCATACAGTCTTCAAGTGTTACAATCAAGAAGCTACTCTGATAATCAGTTTAGTCATTGACAATTTTCCCAGAAACATGTATATAATTTCAGGGGTTTCCAGACCCCTTGAAACTTCTCGGAGTACAGAGAGGGAAAGAGATCCCATTCACAAACATTCTTTGGGAAAAAAAAAAAAAAAAAACGAGAATTATAGAATGAAAATATGGATGATTTTGAGAACCATTCAATGCAAAAATTAAGGGGTTGAACTTGGGACCCCTTTTTTGTGGTGAGAAGAAATAAACAGAACAAGTGATAAGGGGAATGAAGAAGGGAATCATGATTATATATTAATGAATAAAGAGAACCCCCAGGCTTTGAACACTCAACATATAAATATTCCATTTATAAACATCAGACACTTGAAATACCTGAATTGAAGGACTCAATCCCACCCATGGCAGAATGAATCGCATGAGTAGCTCTATCTTAAAGTGATCAAAGGGCAGATGCATAGTGGTTAGCATACAGACTCTGGAGTCTGACTGCATATCCCAGCTCCACCACTCACATCTTGTGAACTTGAGCAAATCATGTAGTCTACTAGTATCTCTGCTGCCTTGTTTGTAAAATGTGGGTAATAAAAGAATCTAGTCCATCAGGTTATGAAGTTCCAATGAGTTAATTTTTTAAAAAATAGAACAGTGTCAAGTATATTTAGATGGAAATATAGACAAATGAATAGACCTCAAGATCAGTAATTTTTGGCGATTATTTTGTTTTATATCTAGATTGTCTTGTTAAGTGGAAGAAGACCCCCTAACATGTTACTAGTGCCAGTAAAGACTATCTCATGTCAGTCTATCTGACCCTACCCTCAACATTACCAATGAAGGAGGATGTGTCCTCTTAATGCAAGGAATGCATTTTCTACAAGATACTATAAAAAAACAATTTTGTGAATAGATTGTACCATTAGCAAGAAACCTCAATAGACATTAGAGGCTAAATACCCTGTATGTCCTGCCTTGAAAATATTGCCATTTATAAAGTTATTTCTATGAGGAAAGCTATTCCTGTTATAAACTTGGTAACAATTTTGTATAATAACCTATGTATAAAATGAGGACATCTTGCAAAAAATTTATACTCACATGATGATTTGTTATTACGATTAAAATAGAGAATATTTGGATTTTGAGAATGCACATGTTCTCCTGAAAAGGACAAAAGGGAAAATAGAACATGTGTAGGGGGAAGGACTTTGATTCTAGGACTATGTATGGGGGAGCAGGGCTAGGAAGTCTCCCAACAGCTGGAAAACTTCTGGTCTAAGGTGTTTTAAACCATAATACATTCTTTTGCCCATTGTTTTTCAAATCATAATTTTGTTAACTTGTAGTTTCAGTGGAAGTCAGGAACGAAGAAAAAATTGGCTGATGGACTATGTTATCTGAAACTGGATGTGACTGTTAAAGATGTGCCAAAAAATGAAGGTTTTTACCTGGTTTTTATAGTTTCAGCATCTTTCCAATGGAATTTCATCAGACATAAATAAGCAGAAAAATACATAAAAGTTTTATTTTCAAAGAACTTTTCTTTTTGGCTCATGTGGCTAGCAATATTTGTTTTTATTTACAAGGAAAAAAGATATTAGTTTTCAACATAAGTGTCTAGGAATTGTGCTAAGAAGGCTAGCTCTCACCCCAGAGTGTCTGTGTTCATGTCCTTGTGCTATCATTTAACATCTGTGTGACCTTGGTGAAATTCCCTGACCATTCTGGATTGCTTTATCGATACAAAAGAGATAACAGTAGTTCATAGTGTTGCTATGAGTATTCAATGAGAACACACACTTTAAGCACTTAGAATAAAGCCTGGAAAATAACAATAAATGCTGGAAAAATTTTGACTGTTAGAATAGTGGGATTACCAAATTGTATATCAGCTGGAGTCCAAAGTGTTTGTTATTCTGTCTTTATAGTGTTTCTTTCCTCCTTACTGATGAGTTTAGCCTCATTTTCAATGAGGAAAGATTCCTTGTCACAGTATGAAGACATATAGTAGATATGATTCCCATAAAACGACCAGTGAACTGTTAACACAGCATTTTGAACTGTTAGTATTGCTTTCATTTACCAAAGTCGCTGCTCCCCGGTTTGCAATCATCATTGTGCAGCTTGCTGTAGAAGAGTGTTTAGCTTCAGTAAAGCACAGATATCACTTACACGCAGAACTAAGATGCCAGCTACATCTGAATACCTCCCTACACATTTCTGTTAGTGAACTGATAAAACCGGGATGTCAGATCATTCGTATAATTTAGATTTGAAATGTGATCCATAGAGAGGCTTCACAGATAGAAGTCTGATGTGGCTTATCTTAAGGAACTCTGAAATCTTTAGTTTGACCAGAAAATCATTAGATTCAAGTTCTGTCATATCATAGAACAGTGTAACACATAGGCACGATTCAACTCAGTAATAAGCAGAGAGGAGTGAAACCAGCCCTCAGAGTGCCTCCCTTAACAAGTGTCAGGCCTGAGATTGAGCCAGTAATTTGCTTAAACACAATCAGTTCTTGGAAAAGATGCACCAAGCAGAGACTTCCTGAATGTAATGCACTTCAGCAGTTGTCAAAAGTGCATTAGCACAATGGAAATGTCTGAGTTGCCATTAACACTGATGAGAGTGTTGTATTCAAATACCAAGTTCTTGGGGAGATTGGTGGGGGCAGGGAATGGGTGAAACAGGTGACGGGGATTAAGGAGTGCATTTGTGAGGAGCACCAGGTGTTCAGTGAACGTGTTGAACACCTGAAACTAATATTACACTGTATGTTAACTGGAATTTAAAACCTTAACCCAAATGCTTATATAATCAGTGAATTAACCAGCAGCAGACACTGTTAACTACTTTTGGCTGACTGCCACTGTTGGGAGACAGTTAACCATAGGGATCCTACCTCATCAGAAAGATCTGTGAATTAGTAAGTGCCATTAGAGTACTCGACCATGCCCAATGCTAAGGACTGTTTAGTATCACTGTGTTGACTAAGGAAGTACTAGGCTTGGACTAACAAAGAGCTTATTTTGGGGACATTAGTTAGAAATGATAGTTATCCATTCCTCTCCAGCTCCATGTCAGAAAGATGATAACATCCAAGTAGAGATTTAGAAGTTTAAAGCAGATGAGACTTTAAAAGAAAGAGAGTTAACATTAAGTGCTCTCATACTATGAGGAAACTCATAGTTTCCCCAAAAGGATAAGGTGTTTGCCTAAGAAAAACAATTATTTAACAAAATAGATAGACTAGATTTCAGGTATCCTGTTTGCCAGGCTGAGGTTGAAAACTTCATTTCTTCCTAGTTCCTTGCCTCTTTCAGTTTCCTCATTATTTTTTTTTCCTATCTTAATGTGTAATTCAAAGCAGCTGCATTTGCTAGGCTTCAACATCTCTAAGAAATTGCACACCGAGGATTTTTTTCTGCTATCCATCCTGCATCCTAGCATTTGTGACCATTCTTGTTGCTGCCGTCAGACACTGAACAGGGGGGAAAAAACCTCTCTGGGTTATCCAGATAAGGAGGAATAATCTGAGCAGAGTACTCATTACCCTGAGTAGTACACCGTTGACTTTTAGAAATTGTCTCCTTCTCTCTGCCTTTTGCTGGCATTGCTAGAAATGGCTCTTACTCCTTCAGCTGAAGCTTTCCTGCTTTAATCATAGATCACACCTAGAAACCTTCATATATTTAAAGTTATTTATCATCATTCTGGGAAAAGATCTAAGGAGATGTTGAAGGATTGTCTATTTTCCCTCCAAAATATATATATTCTAATCTTTTCTTAAATATTGCCCAGGTGGGCATTGGGGCCAATTCCTAACTCATAGCCTGAGTCTCTAAAAATTGAAATGCACCCTAATCCATGACTGTTCTTCTCTAATTTTTTAAAGGATATTATTAAAATTTTGAAAGTATTTCAAGCAAAAAGAATACTAATAAATATCTGAATACCCCATCTAAATTTACCAAATTTTGTTTGCCATATTTGCTTCATAGTTTTTGATAAAGTAAAATGACTCTGTCGAGGTTACAAACCCTTAGACGTTGTCCTTAACCAGTCCTATTCTTTTCCCTCCATATGCAGAGAAAATTCTGACTATGGTGTTTTATATATTCTACCCATGTACCTATATATGTGCATATATTAATAAAATATGTATTATTTGCATGTTTAAACTTCAAAATATTGTATCATTTTGTATTGGACATTGTGATGTACTTGTCAAACATGTTTTGCAATTCATCAATGTCAATAGATGAAACCTTAGTTCACTGGCCACTATACACTATTATATAAACGTCACAATCCATTCACATTCATTTATTTTTTATTCTGTTCATTGATGCTTAAGGTTTTTCATAATTACTCCTATTAAAAATAATGTTTTTAAAAGCCTTTTTGTTCGTTCCTCATGGTATACCTTCATGAGAGTTTCCTGAAGGTATAGACCCAGAAAGTGAGCCCTCTCATGAGATAATTGCTTAGAGTAATTTCTACTTCTATTTTAGCAGATCTTGACAGATTGCTCTTCAAAATGGTTGCAACATTTCAGATGCCCACAAGCATGTGATGAGAACTTTTTCTGCTACACACTTTCAACAACATTTGTTATTGTCAACATTTTGTTTTTACCAATCTGATGAATGTAAAATAATGCCTTCTTTTAATTTGCATTTTATGGATTGCTATTAAAATGAACATCTGTTCACATGTTTATTAGCCATTTGGGTTTTCACTTCGTAAAATGTTTGCTAATGTCCTTTATCTTTTTCAATTGAAATGTTTGCTTTTTTTCTTATTGCTTTTTAGTGGTACTTTATATATTCTGGATACCTATTCTGTGTTTATTAAATTTGTGGCAAGTGTCTATTGCCAAGTTTATGGTCTGTATTTTCACTTTTTTAGTGGTATTTTGATGTCCTGAGCACTTTGTGTTTCTTGGTTTATTTTGTTTTGTTTTTGTTTTTTTGTGTAGTCAAATGGAGCAATATTTTCTTTGTTGGGTTTGTACTTACTCATATTAGTTAATAAATCTCCAGTCGACATGTAAAAATTATCTATGGCATCTTTTTTTTTAAGAAAAATCAATGCAACATAGTCTTTCTTGTTCAGATCTTTAGTTGACCCAGAATTTATTTATTTATAATAGAAAGTATAGTTCTAATTTTATTTTTTATGTGAATAAATTAGTTTCTGCATTATTTATTAAATATTTAATTACTAATATATACTATTCCCCCTAGCATGTAGCAATTTTCCATAAATGTATTGCTTTATCTCTGGACTCTATTCTTATCCCTTGTTCTAATGTCTAATCCTGAAAATTACAACACTCTTTTGATTACCTTACAACCTCCCTAAGTAGAATGAATGCTTTTGAAGTCAGAGATTCCATCAGTTTTGTTCACTGATTTATTAGAAGCTCTTAACACAATGTTCAGTGCGTGAATTGTTTTCGGTGAACATTAGTGGAATGAGTATCTTTAGGTGTGTGTATAGTTTCCTTCACCAACTTTTTCTACAAAATTTGTCAAACTATACTAAGTCCTTTGTCTTTCTATGTAAGATTTTGTTCAACAATCCAGCTTCTGTGAAAAACGTTGGTAATTTGATGGGAAATGAATTGTATTTAAAAAAACACGGATATCTTTTCCATTTCCATGTTAGTGAGTATCCCCATCCATGAATGAGGACTCTGTCCCTATTTGGATCTTTTTATTCTGATTTCCATTAAAGGTTTATACTTTTTCTCCAGAAAGATCTTCCACATATTTGTTCCATATATATTTTGCTAATTCATTAAATGCTATATTAAGAATACATTTTTAACTTTTTTTAGACTGTGTAGGGTCAAATTAATTTCCTGTAGCAAACTTAATACATTTGGTACAAGCTACTAATGCTAATTACTACTGAGTGATTGAAGATTCTCTTGGATTTTCTATGTAGACAATCATATTTTAAGTCAAAAATGATATGTATATGCTTTTAAGATATTTTTATTCCCATTTTACTGTGTGGATTAACACATGTAGTAAAATGTTAAATAGAATCTAAAGAGACTGGTTATAAATTTCAACATTATGAAGTAATGTGCTATATACCTTTTATGTAACTTCTTGGATACTTAACAATTTTCAGACTTAATTCTTTTGTAATATAAATCGTAAGGGCTATACTTTGTTTCCTAAGTTCTACATTTTTTCTATACATTTTTTAACAATTTAGAAACTGAATTTTTTTCTAGCTGTTACATATTCTGAATTATTTTAAACTTAGAATATTGTTTTATTTCAAATAGATACAGGGGCTCTTCATTTAACTTTGGAAAAAAGTGGATACAAAGTTACACTCACAGATGCATGAACAGAGGCACGAACTGCATAGGGATATGGTGTTCAAATTTATACAGCCTGTGCTGACTTTTAAAAATTCTTGCACTTCCCTGTGGCAGTGGGCACATATTTTTCCTTACTGTAATCTTTTACTGTCTCTCTCTTGATGAGTCCTAGCTGCATGATTCTCTTTGAACACTCCATTATTCAATTCTAAAAAATCTTGACTCATGTCTGTGTGAATCTTATCTGAAAGACCTACACACGTCTGAAAGATAACCCATAACCATATAACTTCACCCAGTGCAGTCACAGTGTAAGCCTAGGAGCATGTTGCTCTGGTTTTTAGTTCTGTCTTCATCACTGCCTCCTTGAGATACACTTCAAGGTATCAGCTGTGCATTTGAGACAGGATTTACTGCATGTTAATTTTAATTTTGATGTGTCTGTTATAATAGGGTTTCAAATTCTTCCTATTAAACTATAGCTGGGATCAAACGTCTCCTATTCTGGTTTTATTCTTATTTGCCTTTCTGTTAACTGTAGAGCTTTCAAATCCAGCCCTTTGTATCTAGCATAGCTTACAGCACTTTCTAACTCTAGCTATGCCAAATAAGCCATTGTGGAATTCAAATGGCTTTATTGTATCCCTTTACCTCATAGTTACTGCCCCAATCTCTTCTCCTTTTTATCTAGTAAAACACTTGGTAAAAAGGTGGCAATACTTTTTTTTTTTTTTTCTTGCCTGCCTTACTTACCTCCTTAGCATACAGCCTTTTTGATTACGTAAAGATTTTTACAGATCTTGTCACTATCTAGCAAATGTGTTTCATTCTGGAAGTCAGCTCTGGTCTCAGTGTACTGGCTGCCGGCATTGTGCTGGAAAGAAGCTAGCTGTTTCTGGACTGGGAAAGGCCAGGGGCAGGGTAAGTGTGATTTCAAGCAAAGAAGGAATGTATGAGGTGTTTTTAAATCACTGCACAGTGTAGAGTTTACAGTTACCCAAGATAATACATTAGAACACATCAAAATAACTCATATTTGCTGAGGACAGGATGTTTTCATCAGCATACTGTATTACTTACCTCCCATGTGCCTCTTTTCTATTCTACTCTCCATTTCCAAATGATACTTACTGTATTAGCAAGAGTATGGGCTTCGGAGTTAGAATGGCAATCTTGCAAATTGCAGTTCTGGTTCTACCACTCACTAAAAAAGGCGACTCAAGATTTTAAAGGACCTTCTCTTACATGCATCATTCTGTCCTTTTATTGTCTCTCATATTCTAGGTGTTGCACTAGATGCCATAACAGTCACTGTCATAATCACTTGAAATGACCTGAGAGCTAAATATTATCATTCTTCCATAGAGCTGATAAAACTGAGTCTCTCAAACTCTTATTCTTATTTTACTCTGCTATAAACTATAATACTTTGTAATCACTTTATGTACTATTGTATAATTTATAGTTAACTTCAGAATAGGGAATACCATCTTCTAATAAGAAGTCACTTTTAAAAGATCAAATTATTCTCCAAGCCATAGTAATAAAATATAATAATTTCAAATATATGTGTTATTTTTAGTAATACCATTGGTCTATCATAACACAACTTTTATCTTAGCAGTTTTCAATAACTTGCTAGTATATTTCCTATTTGTTAAGATAATTAATGATCATATAATTTTGATCATATAATTTAGTGTAAAACAAGAACCAGTTTACCTTTTCCATGACATGATAATAAGCTTTTTCTTTTTTTTTTTTTTTTTTTTAAATTTTTTTTTTCAACGTTTATTTATTTTTGGGACAGAGAGAGACAGAGCATGAACGGGGGAGGGGCAGAGAGAGAGGGAGACACAGAATTGGAAACAGGCTCCAGGCTCTGAGCCATCAGCCCAGAGCCCGACGCGGGGCTCGAACTCACAGACCGCGAGATCGTGACCTGGCTGAAGTCGGACGCTTAACCGACTGCGCCACCCAGGCGCCCCAATAATAAGCTTTTTCAAAAGTAGAATTAGTGTATCAGTAGAGTCCATTCAGGAAGCAGAATAAAAGAACAGAGAACTTAGAAGTTCTTCCTGAGGATGAGTCCAGATCTCTTCAAAGAGACAGGTATGGCTACCACAGAACACACAGTGTGCTGAGGTGAAGAAACTTGTCAGGGATGGAGATGCTACTTAGAACTGGCCCACCAAAAGGGGAGACTGCTGCCTGAGAACATGGCTGGAACAATAGGTCAAATGATTTCCCAGAGAGTATGGCTGGAACTGGTTTGTGTAGGTCACTGGGCTCCCTTGCTGGATAATAAATACAGAAGATTAAGACCTAAAAGTGGAGTGCCTTTCTAGGACTAGCACCTCAAAGTGTCTCTTCAGCGGCCATGGTGGACAGTCTAGCATTGTACCAGCTGGCAAATGAGACATGTCTAAATGGTGTGGTTCTGGTATCACAAGTTGTTGACAAACTCCAAAGTATTGAGCACACTTGAAAATGAGTGTAATATGTTGATAACATATCAAGGATATTTTCATATGAGGGGCGCCTGGGTGGCTCAGTCAGTTGAATGTCCAACTTTGGCTCAAGTCATGATCTCACGGTTCATGAGTTCGAGCACCACGTCGGGCTCTGTGCTGACAGCTCAGAGCCTGGAGCCTGCTTCGGATTCTGTGTCTTCCTCTGTCTCTGCCTTCTCCCTGCACTCTCTCTCTGTCTCTCTCTCAAAAATAAACAAACATTAAAAAAATTTTTTTAAAGAATGTTTTCATGAGTTTTGCCTACATTTTTCTTTTACATTTGAATGATCATAATAGGTTTTTACAAGACTTTCTAGTGAAAGAGATTTTACTCTAAATTTAGAAAATCTTTTCAAAGAACATTGGAATTAAATTTCTTGAGGCATGAGTAGCTTTAACAAAGAGCAGATTCAAAACTTCAACCTGTAATTTGAAGATATTTAGCTTGTTATATCCTTACATTAAAAAAAAAATGGGCACATTTGTTTCTGTGGCCTTAGTTTTATCTCAACTAAGTTTTCTATGCCTTTAGAAGCATGTTCTTTAAAACTGACAGGAATACGCATCTTGACTATCCCATTTTTTAATGATTTCCAGACAATAGATTGAGAACTGGAACGTTGCTTTTGGTTGCTGAATGGATTTTCATTCCTGATTAAAGAAAAGAAAAAAAAGTGATATATGCCTCATACATTTTTGGAGTCTACAACTTTTTCTTAAGAATTTTCTAGGGCCCCCTTTTCAAGAGACAAATTTAGGAATTGGTACTCTTTGATCATGAGGTATGGGCAAGGATACTTGTTTAATACTCTGACACCTATGATAAGAAAATAGTTAAAATCACCAAACTTTAACCAATCTCATCTGACCTTACCAACCTCAAGAACTGTCTGTGTGACAATACAACGGCTGGTTTGCAGAGGAATCCATCTGCTATCTTTTCATTGGTCCTTCAAAGTCTACTTTATAAGCATTATTTATTTAGGCCATAGATCTGGACTCTTAAAATGTAGACATTTTAGGAACAAAAACACCAAGAAATCATCTCTTTATCCCCACCCCCCCCCCTTTTTCTTTGGCATAAATGTGATTTAAACATTTTCCTGATAGGGAAAACAAAGAGAAAGGATGAATATCCTGGCACCAATAGAGGGCTGGCAAATGAACACTGCACAATGGGTAAATGGTTTAAAAATTAAGGTGGGGGTGTAGGCGCTTGGGTGGCTCACTCAGTTAAGCGTCTGACTCTTGGTTTTGGCTTCAGGTTGTGATCTCACAAGTTCATGGGTTCTGGACCCTCATTGGGCTCCACGTTGACAGCACAGGGTCTCCTTGGGATTCTCTCTCTCTCCCTCTCTTTCTCTGCCCCTCCCCTGCTCTCTCTCTCTCTCTCTCTCTCTCTCTCTCTCAAGATAAAATAAATAAATTTAAAAAAAAAATTAGGGAAAGCAGGGCTCAAAAGACCAAAACAACTTGATGAGTTTATCTGTACTTGAGATACTTTTCCAAATCCCAAACACTTCTAGTAGCAGTTTAAAATAATAATGACAATGACCATTTATACTGCCCCTAAAAATATGTTTAAAAATTTAGAGAAATGAGCAAAGTTGAAACATAAAGATACTAATTTTTTCCTAAGATTGCTTAACCTGTCAGAAGTATGAAAATGATCTCTGAGCCAGTGGATGTGCTTTGTGCTTGCTTTATTCAATGTCTGTTTTAATGCTCCCTCTCTCTGAGGGCCTGCAATTTTATTTTAAAGAATTGGAAACACTTGGAATATTTTCATAGTTCCTTAGAAGAAATATGGGCTGTTGTTGTCTACTCAGTTTTTTCTGTTGAATCAAATGTTGCCTTTGTTTATGGGTTTTTGTTTTATTTTAATTTAATCATTTCAGGGAGACATAAGGGAGAAGGCTAGAAGTGATGGGTTAGAGATTAAAGACAGGATAGGATGGTAAAGGGAAGTGTACATTTAACATGATGATGACTGTTGGCTAGTGGCCTGTGCCATGCTTTTTACTCTTCAGCCACTTTTAACCACACTCCACCTTTTAGATCTGCCAACACTTAGGCCATTTCACTCATTGGTACACTGGACACCCTCAGCCACTGCCCTGTAGCCAAACTTGCATCCTCTGTCCAGAATTTTTCTTTGGTTATTTCTTTAAAACCCCAAGGTAGGGGCACCTGGGTGGCTCAGTTGGTTACACGTCCAACTTCAGCTCAGGTCATAATCTTACAGTTTGTGGGTTCAAGCCCCATGTTGGGCTGTGGGCTGACAGCTTGGAGCCTGGATCCTTCTTCGGATTCTATGTCTCTCTTTCTCTCTCTCTTTGCCCCTCCCCCACTCATGGTCTCTCTCTCTCTCTCTCTCTCTCTCTCTCTCTCTCAAAAATAAACATTAAATTTTTTTTTAATTAAAAAAAAAATAAAACCCAAGGTAACAATTAGCAAGTTCTTTACTGGGCTATATCAGAAAATACCTATGTTTCCTTGACCCCAAATCTGTATATTTTATATAGCCTTTGGAATCAATACTCAGTATTTATTTTGATTAAAAAAACAAAAAAGACTTTGGATGGAGGTATAGGATATGTTATAAATACACAAAGTTGGACACAGCTGTCCTAGGTCAAGCAGAGGCAACAATTACCCATTGCTTCTGTGTTCAGATTGTCTTAGTCAGCATCTTAAAATGTGTAAATGCGTGGGGAAAATGTCCTGGATGATTTAAACAGGGTAAATTATTCTCCAGATCCATAATTACAAAACTCAGTTTGAGAACATATTTTTGAAAGTTTTTTTTTTTTTTAACTCAGATTGCCATTTTTCTTGGGATGGATATTTAATGCATTTGTTGTTAGCTGTAGGAAACTCGCTAACCTCAGGGGGAAAAATCCTTAAAATAACCAAGATTTTTAGAAACTAGATAGAGAAGAAAGCAGACTTGATTGCTCAGTATAAGACTAAATAAAAAAATGATGTTATCAGCAATTAACTACAAAGCTTGATTCTAAAGAAAAAAAAATAGGAATCAAAGTGGAAACATTTTTAAAGAGATAAAAACACCACTGGTGGCTCCATGGGGTATGGAATTTCTAAGAGGCCATAATCAATTCACATTTTCTTGTATCTAGGCAATATTCATCTTTCAGTTATTTTATGAGGATGTGGGGGATACAAATGCTGAGAACATATATAACCACTGGAATAAGCCAGAATGACCCCAGAGCTTTCATCTCTCTCTTTTTCCTCCTTTTCCCTCATTGTGCTTTGCAAATAAGTTATCACCACAAGCCAAAAATGGAACTGAAACATCACAATGCAAGGTTTCATTAAAAATCACACAAAATCCAATTGCTTGCAGTAGTCATGACAAGACTTATGATTAACTGTTAAGTCACTCAAAAAAAAAAGGATGACCTAAAAAGAAATAAATGTGTTGGTGACAATCTTGGGGGAGAAAATGCCAAGTAAATAAACAAGCAGAATCTTTTTTCATTTCAGTTATAGCTGTTGCAAAGAAAATAATGCTTGTGTTAGAAAGAACCAATTTTTCTTATGAAAATTGAGGAAGTCTGCTGTTTAACAGAATTTACATGAGTTCTACCAATGCATTTCCACATGACCTCAGCATAAGGAAAGATGGGGATGGTCAAACATATGCCCAGTTACTTAGGAAGGCCCTCCATGTATCAGAGAAAACTACACAGAGGATGAAGATTTGTGTCCAGTATCAGGAAAAAGGAAAATACTATAGGCACTCCCTAGAAATTGGCTGAATGTCCTTAGATACATGATGGTTTTGGGGTAGGAATTGATACATAGGTCTGCAGTCAGATGCTTCCAGGCTAATTTATGATGATGGAAGTGTCACAGTGTTAGGATTTCTTTCATGTTCCAGGCCTACTCAGGTTTTTCCATCTGTCATTATGAAGACAGAGTTCTAAAAGCATAATTGTGTAATTATGATTAAATGATCTAGAAAAATGTGGAAATTTGGTGGCATATACCACAAATAATACTTTTTTTTTGTTTAGTTTTTTTCCCAAATATAAAAATGGAAATAGAAAATAATTATATTTACTAACCTCTTAACAAACAGAAGCAGCAGAAGACAATTTTTCCAGTTCATCCTTTCTAGTTTCCCTTCCTTGCTCTTGCCTTACAATCCAGAAATTAGCCACATTTTAGTGCTTACAACTTAGAGGTGAGACCATGTACTCTTCCTCTTCCATTCTGATGAATGAATGTTAAAACGTTCTACCCACTTTCAGTGAATTTGAGAGGACTCTTCAGGCCAAAAGCCGTTCTGCCTCATGAACTGGCATATAGACATTACAGCAGATGATTCCATATGTCAAATATGGTGGTTTTGAAGTTACAGAGTAGAGAAAGATTAGACCCTGTCTTTCCGCAGCGATCCATTAATGCTATTGAGCACGCAATGCCTGGCAGATTTACAGGTGGCAGAAATAAGAGATTAATTGTTTTACTTTATTTATGCCTGGAATGTAACAGAGGACTAAGTAATTTGATTCCCATCAGTAATATGTTTCCTTTTGTCATTTCCCAACACCTGTCATTCTGTTAATTCATCCTTCTGCTTATGAATGTTAGGCACTTGAAGGAAAAGCTTCTTCTTCTTCTTCTTTTTTTTTTTTTTTTTTCATTCACTTATATTGAGCTAGTAACTTGGGAAACTTTCCTCTTTGTATTTGATTTCCCCTTAGTAGGAAACAAAAGACACATTCTAAAAGACTGCAGCCTGCCATAGGAATTGTGTTTTTCTCTCCTTAAATTACATAAGACAAAGAGATGGATATGGGTAAAAGGACAGAAGTAACAGAAGTTACAGAAGTAACAGAAAAAAAATAAAAACTAATAAACAACAGTGACTACTACTACCAAAACCTCAGCTCCTTCACCATTTTCTGTAGGCTTAGTTTCATTGAAATTCTAGTATCAAGGATTGTTTAGATGTGAAAAGATATTTCTGTCCTCTGTTTTCTTCTTTTCCTTATTTCAAAGGAGGTGATTTCTCTGATATTCTCTCTTTTTTTCCTGTCTTCGATCTGTAGCATTTAAATATTAAAATCATACCAGAGAATGCCAATCATTATACTGGCCAAACATTTGTACTCTAAATCTGCGCCAAGTTCATAATGAATATTCTCTCCCATATCCCTGAAGGATCAACCCCTATATACAACATGACCCTGCTCAGTCAGTCACTGCTATGTACTGCTATGTACCTGCCTTTCTCCAATAGCAACACTACCCCTGCTTGTCTCCTACTCAGACCTCAACAATCTTCTAGGTGGATAGAATGACCAAAAAGAAAGTCCTCTGTCTTCTGTCCAAATCTTCTTCATGTATGGTTCACGGTCAGTGTAATTTCATGTCCTTGAATGTTGATTTTTTCCCTGTAATAATAATAATAATAATAATAATAATAATAATAATAATGAGTAATAAATGTAATTTCAATAACACACATCAGATAGTTGTTTCATTAAATGTAAATATTTTATATTAAATACTAGTAAGTATTTGGCATATTCAGAGTTTATTCCCTAAATTCTAGCTAAGGTCAAATAGAGATCATTAAAAATAGGTAACAAAGCTTGAAGAGAGATTTAGTCTACCCTCTGCCTGTTCCTTCTTTTTCATCCCTTCAATAACTACCAAATTTAGGGTTTAATTTTTTAAGTGTTCACAAGTGGCCCATGGTTACATTCTTGTAAAAAAATAAAATAAAAACCTAGAGACAAACTGAATCATCTAAAGTTTTCTCCTTTGAAGGGCTCTCCCTTCCTCCCTCAGTTTAATCTCACTTTCTTCTCCAGAGGAGGTGACTATCATCCACAGTTACGTAGCCACTGCTTCCACAGAATGTTTATACCTGATGGAAATGTTCCACATCTGAGCTGTACAATATTTCAAACATGGGTAATGGGACAAAGGAACTAAATTTTTAATTTTACTTAATTTGAATTCATTTCAGTTTACATTTATATGGACATGGGAGTAGGAACCCCCAATTAGTGTAGGTTTTTCATCTGTCCCCAGGGCTGTTGCAATGTACTTATTAGTTTCCCTGTATCTAGACCCATTTTCCTCTTCACTGGCATGAACCTTATACATGTCTGATCATATTTCCCTGTTACAAATCCTTCATTCACTCCCCTTTCCCCATGACAGCACTTTAAACTTATTTGCATGATATACAAGGTTGATTATGATCTGGCCTTTGTGTACCTTCATCTTCTTTACATTTATAAAATACATTCTTTACATTTATAAAATATGTCAAACTGTCTCATGCCTCAGTAACTTTTCATCAAACACATTTCATCAAATCTTAGGTAACACCTCTTAATTTTTTTGCCCCTAAATACTTTCCCAGGGACAATAGGTGCCTTTTATCTCTGTGCCTCCCAATATGCAACACACAAAAACAGTAGGTACTACATAAATGCTTATTCTCCCATTCTCCCATCTAATGGAGAATGGCTATAATGCTTTCAGCTAAAACCTTGTTTAGTGTCACTAGGGAGAAAAAGAAATCTAGGAGGAAGTAATTGCTATGGTATATATTTCACAGGGACAAAAATTAATCATTTTTATTCACAAATACTCTAATGTATTAGGACAATGTTTGGCATAGATTAGGAACACAATAAATATTTATAGAATGAATAAATTATCAAGTTATAATTTCGTATTTTTTATGGTTATCCTTCCTGACCATTGTCAAAGTCTGTCAAGCAACTTCCAGGTTAAAGTAATTCTTGTGAAGTTATAAAATATAGAATTAAAAGCTGCCATGAATCTCCAAATCTGCCCAGTCTTTTGTGGTTGCTACTTTTCTCAGGCAAAGAAAGTCATTGCTTTAGGAGAAACAACATAAATAAACAAAACACCCAAAAAATCAACTCACAAAGATGGAATCCCATGTAATACTTGTGTAAAGCATCTATTCCCCACATCTAGAACCTCATTCCTGCTAAAACCCAGCACAACACTTGTCATTTTTCACTACTCTTCTATTTTCATGACATCAGCAAATGTAATTAAAGCTCATTTTTTACCCATTAGTAAATACTCAATTAAATACTTTGTTTACCATTAAACTCAATGCCTTCCAATGCATAAGTTCACTGCTATGTTAGCTGATTGGAGCCTTATTCAATGGGTTCCATTAATATTAATTTGTGGTTAACTTTTGCTTAATCTAAAAATCCATTTCCTGTCTACAGGATTGTGTTCATATCCAAACCAATTTGTATTAATTTTGGAAGTCAAATATCAGGGAGCATGATGTCAAAATTGTTAATAAAACTTTAATATGAAACATCTTTTATATTCTGTTCATAGTCACATCTTTCAACTGGGTAATAGTATTAAGTAAGAGAATATATATTAAGTATAACTTTGCCACATTACTGGCTTATTGTTCTTGATTTCATTACCCACTTTCCATATACTTGGATATATCGTCTCAATATTTTTTGTGCTATTTTGATTGAATGACAATTTATATGAATAGACATTTTATCTTTTTAAGGTACATGTGGGTTTTTTCATTGGTAAATGACTCAATATTTTGGTCAACCTTATTTAAGATAAAAATCCACTAGTTGCACCAATGTGGGGATTATTTATCCAACATTTTGTAACAATTTTGTCATTAATATCTAGTTTTTTAAACCTGAAGTACTTTCCAGTTCATTCTTATTTTCCTCTCTTGTTGGACAGGGCTAAACACAAATGCATTGATTGAGATACTTAAAAAATATTAGTTGAAAGTATTACAGTTATATTATTTAGGATATCATTTTTATTAAAAGTATTTATAACAAGAACACTTTAATGTCAATATTTGTTTTTACACCCTGAAAATTTGTCATTCTAGTATGTGAAAAAAGCTTGTACTTTTTTATTCACTATGCATACCCACTATAGATTTTTCTGCAGAGACAAACTCAGATTACTGACTTACAAAGGCCATCTTAAATCTTTCTTATTTTGTTTATGTTTCTCATTTCAAAAAGAAACGTACATTTTAATTATAACATCATAATACATTATCATTCATTAGTGAAAATTAACATCCTTTCTCAATACTCAGTGTCCATTATTTTTTAATTAGCTCAAATGTGGCTTGTATCCAGAGATTCTCATTAAAACAAATTCATATTTTCTTTATCATGTTTTACAGTTCATTGAGAGCCCACCAATGATGAATATAGGAGTATACTTAGTTTCTAAGAGCTCCTCTGAAGGTTGAGATTGGTTATTATTTTATAACCAAATGTTATCTGTGGAACTCTCCTTTAACTTGAACCTGGTGCTTTGAGTTGAAATCCTTTGAGGTATTAGGGGAAATTCTTAACCCTATATTTCTTTAGATGGACTTAATATCCACCAAAAGAAAATTCTTTATTAAAATACAAAACTAAGGAATCTGAGCTGTTCCATTTGATTCCAAGAGAGTATAACAAACCAAAATGTAGATTTGTTATATAATTCCTCTCTTCATGGATATAATGAAGAATTTGCCTCCAAAATTCAACTCTCTCACATGTGGTATTGAAACTTGTATATTTTTTTTTTGAAGAGTAAAATAAAAATTGGTTTATAAAGGTAACAGAGGTAGAAAATGAGGCAATGTATAAAATTGTAAGAAAGTGAAAATCCTTTGAAATTGTACAACCCAATATTAACATTTTGACACAGTTCCTGGTGTCTCTCAATACATTTACATCCAGTTAGTCATTTATTCAACAAGTATTTATGATGTACTTACTAAGATTTGGCCAGGATTCTAGGACTAGAGATACGGGGAAAATACTAAACCTCTTCAGCTAATTTCGATGAGGAATATTGCAAAGAAAGAAATACACAGCAAAATTTCAGGGAAGCCTAAGCCTAAATTGTGTGAGGGAAAATAAAGCAGGGTAAGGGGATAAGGACTGACTGGAAGTGGGATCCATTGCAGGTAGAATAATCAGGGAAAGCCTCTCTGGGGAGGAGACATAAGGAGCAGAGCCCTTGACTGAGGGCAGGAACATCAGTTATCTAAGGATAAACAGATCAGGAGGAGGGCAGTGTCTTTGGCTCCAAGGCAGGAATGTACTTGGCAAGTTAGGACTGTATAATGCCTTGTAAGAGTAGATTAAAGGGATAGCAAGGGTATTGGGTAGGTGGGAGGGCAGGTGCCTCATAGGCCAAGGTGCAGAGTAGAGTCTTTATTATGAGTATGATTGAATTCCTTGAAGTTTTGAGCAGGAAAGTGATGTGGTTTGCTTTGCATTTTTTAAAAATGATCACTCTGGAGAGTGTGGGAAGAATAGATTATAGACATGCACAGACACGGGGAGAGTCATACAATCTCAAACTGCTGCATATAAATGATCCAAATAAATCTGAGATTTTGTCACTTAATGATATGTTACAGACCATTTGAATGTTGTATGGATTGGGTTAGGATTGGCCAGGGTTCCTCAACAGTGGCACTATTGACATTTTTGGCCGAATGGTTCTGTTATGGGAGGTTATTCTGTGCATTACAGAATATTTAGCAGCATCCCTGGCCTTGACCCACTAGATGCTAGAGGAATTTCCTTTCCAGTTGTGACAATCCAAATTGCCTTCAGACATGGTCAAATGTCTGCAGTGGGGCAAAATCACCCCTGATTGAGAGCTGCAGGGGTAGGTAATACTGCAGTAACAGAAACCTCCAATTTCAAAGGTTTAACAACATGTACTTATTTCTCACTCTTCCAGAACAGTCTGGTGGTTCTCAAGGGCAGCTTCCTTCTAAGTTGTGGGATCCAGGTGGCTTGCCTCATGGAGAAACACTGCCTAGCTTTCAGGTAACCATTACAGGGAAGAGAAAACCATATCTTAATGCTACTCTGCCAGAGTGACCCACATGACTTTTGCTCATAGTTCTTTGGCTAAAATTCCTAACACAATTTCTTGGACTGCAAAGGGGCTAGGGAAAGTAGGGGAGTACATGGATATTTGGTGACCATTAAATGTTTCTGCTTCACTTCTAAAGGCACCAAATATCACTGGTCAAGAGAAATTCCAGAATTCTGCTGGCAGGTACTATGAAATCCTTTACCCTAGGAGTGTGGGGAGTTGGTGATTAAGCTCCTAGAGTTGCTTTTGAATCTGAGGGTCCCAGACCCCACTTATCATGAGGTATTTGGTTTTGTTTTTTTTCTTTCCATCCTTGTTGGGCACATTGAAAATGGATCTTGGGTTTTGCTCTCCTTTGTGGCTGCATAGCTTTGTCAGTCTGATTTCTGACCTTGGAGAATTGTGGAGCCAAGGGTTGTTTTAAGCATTGAACAATCATAGACTTTTAAAGGCAAAATTTATGGTTTTTTGGCAGTATCACTCTCTCATAATCTTAAAAGGCTTCGTATCTTTCCGATTATTCTCATTTCCATGTGCCAGTAAGCTCATCTATAATTCTTTTCTAGGCATAGCCCTTCCATCTGTTTTATTTCTTTCCTTTTTTGCCTTCAAAGTCTTTCTCTCTTAATTTAATGGTATGTAATATAAGATTAGAAAGTAGGAAGGTCTTTCCTATTAAGTTTCAACATTTATATTTATTTGAATTATTCTGAAGATAGGTATAAGGTTTCTGAGGCAGGAACATATTATTGCTCATAGTAATAACTGCATTCGTTCCCTTTGTCTCAATTTGTTTTTCCCTTTTTGGGTCATGTGATAAAGGACGTATAGATGTGACCCTATATGTACCTGAGTTTCTACTATAAGTAAGGAACCCCAAAAATATGAATCTCAGAGTTTATATAGAAGGATAACTGTTTTCCCTTCTCCTCCTGAGAGAGAAAGTAATCTTTACTCTCTCATGTAAACAAATTCTCCTTGGAAAGGGAAGACAAACCATCCTTGGCTCTTCAGCTCTGGAATGTACATAATAAACATCTGGAGGTGTGGGAATAGGGTTAGGCAGGCCCCTTCTGGTTTACAACCCCTGTAATATCTCCACGGCCCCAGGCTCCACTCCCCTTTGATAGACAATACACACCTCTGGGGAGGTCAATCACAAATCCCTCCGTGAGCTGTATTGTTTATGCAGTTATGTTTTCACTTCCTAGTCTTCCTTAACCCACGTTTCAGTAAACTTTGTTTCAAAAACCTTCACATGAAAATATTCACTTCCTGACAATGCCCGTAACCTAATTTTAGCCCTGAAATTTTGCAATCTGCTGATATGTTTTACTGAGCATTTTTCACACAGGCTTTTTTTGTAACTTACCCAAGATAATAGCTTTTTATTGATAGGACAATTCAGTTACAAATGTCTAAAGCTATTTATATTTTCCAAGAACTAATAGGAGAAAAGGTTTGTGGAATGATAGTTTAAACTTCTAAAGGATTATTATATTTCCACTGTGTATTATGCCATCCTGGTGGGATTAATGTAGAAAATCTTGATAAATGTACTCTAGTTATGGTATTATTTACTATATTAATTTCATAGTCATAGTTATGTTGGATTAATAAGAAAGTGTGGTATCTCTATAGTTTCAGTTATATAGATCCTTTCTATCTCAGGGAAAGTTGGTATATATGCTTGATGTACATTGTCTGAGTATTAAAATTATTCAATTCCTTTTTGAATGGCTTCATATTCCACAGTGACTGAACTTATTAATAAAAAATTATTCTGTAATCTTTTCTATAAAATGTTTGGTATCACATCTGAAACATGATTTATAACATAAGATTATATCTAAAAGAAAAGCTTTATTTTCCCATAATATCATATTTGATAAGATTTTCCCTGAGTATGAATTCTTTGATATATAATAAGTTTTGATTTATTGTTGAACACATTTATACTTTCAAATACTCATAATATTTCATTAATATTTTACTTCTCTTTTCTTCATGAGTGCTTGCATTTTGGTTCTTGAATTCATAGGCATTTTCACAGATATGACTGAATTCCTCTGGGCCTAGAGCCTACCACCCTCTCTCTTCTCATGTCCAGATCTTCCTGCACCTTGAGGGGCATTTTGTGAGGGTGTGTGTCCCTTCATTGTATACAACCAAGCTCTTCCCTATACATACCTCTGTGCACCATACTGCTGTAAGTGTGTACACACTTTTGGTGCTTTCTGTTCAAGAGAGGACAAATCTAAGGAGCAGGCTCATGTGGGCCCTCAATTTGGCCCTAGGGCTCTTTGGACAGGAAGTTATAAGATCTGTGGTTACATGGAGCATGTTTAAGCAGAGATTCAGTAGGCTTTGGGTGGGTCCCCTTTTGGTTCTGGACTCTGCTCTGTGGAGAGATATGGCTTGAAGATGGCCAAAACGGGCCTTTCAAATTGTGACACTTCAGAAAGCAATACCAGTCTCATAGGTCTAAAGACACTGGGTTGAGTGTTCTGATAAATAGTGACATGCTACTTCTTGCTGAAAGCATTCCTACATTTAGTGCTTATATCAGTTTTCTTCCTTGTATGTGTTCTCTTATGTAAAGTGACATATGTGTTCAAATGAATTACTACATTCACATAGTTTCTCTCTGTAATAAAAATTGAGGACTGATTGCTGGCAGTTTTTTTCCATATATATTACATTCACAGGGTTTCTCCAATGTATGTTTTCTCATTTGTGGTGAAATGGGATTTCAAATGGAAAATTGTCACCGCTTTGGGAATTGGTCAAAAGGTATTGAGGGGACTGAAAAATCAAACAGGAACACTGATATACCATAGAAATAATAACTATGGGAAGAAGCTATCGCCTCTAGGACTGGGGAACAGTGGGAAGAAGCTGAGGATATCATGAGTTAGAAACAGAAGGGAGGGACCTGTAAAAGTGGGATCTAGACTTCTGAGGAATAGTTTTGCCTGGCTGTCATTGACAAGATATCAAAAGAGCCCTGCATAGTGGGACTGATACCTCTAAGAAGGAGACACTGGCTGCTGCTGGTACATCTGATGGACTGTAATAACACTGGTCCTGGGGATGCCAAAAGTAATCAGTGACTAGGAACCAACTATTGCTTCTAAGATAAAGAACTATGGTTGCCGTGATGCTGACAGGAATAGGGAGCACTCAGAATGGAGCACATGGCTTTTCCATCCTCTTACCTTACAGTGTCCTTGTAATTAAAGTTCCCCCTATTGGTGGAAATCGTAGCTTCAGCATCAAATAGCAGAGTCCAAGGTAAACAATTTGTTAAAAGGTATCTGGCCAGGCTTTCGAGGGCAATTCTACCAAACATTTAAGGAAGAATTAACACCTATTCTCTTGAAGCTGTTCCAAAAAATAGAAATGGAAGAAAAACTTCCAAACTCATTCTATAAAGCCAGCATTACCTTGATTCCAAAAGCAGAGAGAGACCACACTAAAAAGGAGAACTATAGACCAATTTCCTTGATGAACATGGATGCAAAAATCCTCAAGAAGATACTAGCCAACCGGATCCAACAATACATTAAAAAAATTATCCACCACAACCAAGTGGGATTTATACCTGATATGCAGGGCTGGTTCAATATCTGCAAAACAAATAATGTGATTCCTCACATCAATAAAAGAAAGGATAAGAACCATATGATCCTCTCAATATGCAGAGAAAGCATTTGACAAAATACAGCATCCTTTCTTGATAAAAACCATCAAGAAAGTAGGGATAGAAGGATCATACCTCTAGATCACAAAAGCCATACATGAACAACCCAACGCTAATATCATCCTCAATGGGGAAAAACTGAGAGCTTTCCCCCTAAGGTCAGGAACAAGACAGGGATGTCCACTCTCTCCACTGTTATTCAACCTAGTATTGGAAGTCTTAGCCTCTGTAATCAGACAACACAAAGAAATAGAAGGCATCCAAATCGGCCAGGAGGAGGTCATACTTTCACTCTTCGCAGGTGACATGATACTCTATGTGGAAAACTCAAAAGATTCCACCAAAAAATGGCTAGAATCGATTCATGAATTCAGCAAAGTTGCAGGATATAAAATCAACGCACAGAAATCGGTTGCATTCCTATACACCAATAATGAAGCGATAGAAAAATAAAGGAATCGATCCCATTTACCACTGCACAAAAAACCATAAAATACCTAGGAATAAATCTAACCAAAGAGGT